>NC_080419.1:108451259-108769938 GCF_029873635.1 Malania oleifera
GAGATTTCCTGAAGATCGATATCCTGCAAGTCTCAACCATCAACTCGACCAGCAAGACCCTGACGTGTGACTTAATCGAAGACATTGAAGATTCGAATTCTTGATTTTCTGCAAGTCTCAACCAAGGCATGCACAAGGGAAGCATGGGAGCGACTTGGTCGACAGCAACGATCTTCTACGCAAGATTTGCTGCAAACTTTCCTAAACTAAAAAACAAACTTTGTAAACCCTAGAGCCTGTAAGTATTCGCTACGAACATGAGCTCTGGGTTCCTTTTTGGCCTCTCTTAACTTAGTGAGAGACCTAAGACGTCATTAAGAGCCAAGTTAGAGTAGGAGTAGATTAGATTTCAATTCCTATTTTTGGTCTGTGGATGAAGTGTTCGACATCCTGTGACAACCGGTGGCGTTTATGTGCTGTCCGTGTATATTACACGATCATTCTCTTGTACCTTCTAGTGTTTGTGACAGATGTTCTGAATACTAAAGGGATGATCTTTTTACTTGCTTTCTCCTTTATTGCTTTCAATTTACTACTTTCCATTTACTTGCTTTGATTTATTGTTGTGTGTGTGATGAAAGGCTACACATAAGGATAAGCACTACTACGTCGCAATCAAAGGGAAATAGTCGTCTATAGATCCACGGAGGTGTTCGTGATCATTGAGACAGGGTATACTCTTATTCCCAACCGTGCTCCAAACGGTCGGTGCACCCTTGCTACCCTGTGCCCTTAAATGACCCTCTTCCGCTTTGTCTTGAGATTCTTAGGTTAGTACATCTATTAAAGTCTGAAGGAGCATAGCTAGAGGCATGGTGTCCAGCGTGTAATGCCCTAGAAAATTAGTTAAACAATAAGAATTATTATTTGAATAATATGATATATTAATATATTAATACGATATAATATAATATATAAGATTATAATATATATTTACAGAAACCCCCCCCCCCATGAATGAATTTTCTCTTTCTCTCCATTTCTCTCATCACTTTCTCTCTCCTCACTCTCTTTGTCTCTCCTCGATTTCCTCGGCCAAACGTGCGCTAATCAAAAAATAGGAAATACCACTAGGATCCTATTTTCTCCAATGACATTTTAACTAAAGTGGATTTGTCGTAAGAGCGTCGTAGGCACCACTCTTGGGATAAGGTAAACTCACTCTCTCTCTTTAATTTCTCCGCAATCTTTAGTCAAACTGACGATTAGAAATCACCACGTGGTTCTAGGGGCGATTCTCTCCAAGATAATTGGAGCAAATTTTGGATTTGAGGATCCTAGGCACCACTTCTGGGGTGAGGTAAGGGGAATAAATTATGTCAATTATTTTTATAAATTAATGGATTAAATTAAAGAATATAATTATATGAATATTAAGTTGATTTTAATATGAGTATATGTTGGTTTTAAATTTGAATATATGATTATATAATGAGGTGTATGATTTTTCTGAGTGTTATTAAAGTAGGATTTTATTATTTAAATGTGTGGCATGAGATTATTTCATATTATTGCATAAATTAAACCTGTTGAAATATTGTTAAAAGATATGTGAAATATGTTATGAATATAGTACTATGGTATTGTGAAGTTGCATATCTAGGGAATATGTTTGGTGGTATCTAGGCAAAGGGGGACGGCGATACGTAACACCTCGATCCTTGGAGTAGTCTGAGGGCTTGCTGGATTGGGGTAGGGAGTATAATAGCTTTGGTGTATTCCCAAGAGGGGACTGAATTGGAATTTCAAACTTTCCTAGGTCAAATTCAAATGACAATTAATATTTCCCAACCTAGGGTCTTTCTAACCATTAACTAATTCAGCAGAATTCAATTTGAGTAAGAATGTAAAGCAATTGAAGCAATCTCAGTATTTCTGAACCATTCACCATAATTAAAATGACAACATTCAAGTGCGGAAATTTAAGTGCAGAAATTACATGCAACACAAGAAATGTTATCAAGGTTCGGTCAATACTGCCTCGTCCCCGCCTTGGCTCACCAGCACAAGGATTACACTATAGGCTCACTTAACGGGTGGAGTGGCACCTAATACAAACAAGTCAATTAGCACAGGGCTAACATCAACCTTTACAATCAGGTCAATTAACACAGGGCTAACCTCAACCTTTCCAGCCAATCCTTATCGGGCTATATTACCGCCCCTCAAGCCACACCTGGAATACAACAGATTTCACAATACAAACAATGTACAAAGTGTATGCTTCTCCAACAAGAAGATTCGTATCAATATCAATCATTTAATGCACATCAATAATATAGGATTTATAAGCTTAATGATGTATGTGTGCTATCAACACTCAGTAGGATGTATAATCTCAAATATGCGCAAAGTGTTCTAACAAGCTAATCTTTGAAAGCAAAGTGTATCAAATCTCAATATCAAAGTAGTGTTTCAAAATGCTAGTAATAATATTCAAATGAACTCAAAAATATTTTCTCAAATGTATCTACCACAAGAGTTGTTTGAAATCAAACTTTGTAAAATATTTTGCACACAAAAAGAATGCTTACGAAATCTTACAATATCAATGCTAAGATCCTCAAGCTAATGAGTTTTTCCCAACACAAGATTTATCAAGTTAAATCTGTGGGAAAATTCTAGCCAAACTCTTAATACTAAAATCAAGTAATACAAATATCAATGAGAGTATAGGGCTATTTAGAATGAAGCACTGATAATATAAACACTCTCACAAGGCTTGGATGATCAAAGAAAATGAAGTAGAAGAGTATTTGGGATAGTATTTGGAAAAATAGGCTTTTTAAATTGGAGAGAATTTTTCGTTAATGATCTTGCTAATCTCTTACTAATTTTCACAAATGAGCCCCTATATATAGAAGTTGGGCAAATTATGACCGTTTAGGACATGTAGGGTATTATTAGAATTGTTTTAAAATAATTTAGCAAAGTTAACCCCGTCTAAAAAACTTTTAACCTCGGTAAAAAAATTGTCCAACCCCAGAGCACCGGTCGACCGAACTTAAGGTTCGGTTAACCAAGTGACAAAGTTTGGTCGACCGTACATGTATGGTTTAAAGGCAATTTTCCAAATTCACGCGGTTCGGTCGACCGGGTCAATTTGAACTACGAGGTTCAGTCAACCAAGCAGTTCGAATCTCCCACGTGGGGGTTCGATCAACTAGGGTGTTGCCCATATAAACTTGGTCGGTCGACAGAGCGGTCAACTTGTTGACCCTATGGGGTTCGGTCGACTAGGAGAAGCCTATATACTTCTAGTCGGTCAACCGAAGAGTAAATAGGTTGACCGTGTGGGAGTTCAGTCGATTGAATATGCCAATTTCGACATTTTCAATTTTTTTCTTCTTAAAATACTATCCCTATTCATATGATGATTAACTTAAATTTGATAGAGCATATATTTATGCATGCATGGGGGACCTAAGGTCTCACTAAGGTCTTCTTTGAGCTTAAACCCTATTATACATGATATGTATTAATTATTACAAACTATAATGCCTTAAATATTTTAGACCCAATAAAAATAAAAAATACAACAGATAAATATTCTGGATCTTTATTTTCTTCAAGTCCATGTGCATCAAATCAAAACGGGATCTGACCTATAAGGCCAACAGAGTAGAAGGAGCCCCTATGTCAGTGAGTGCCTAGATATGCACCAGATGTGGTCACCAAAGGATATAATACTTTACATGTAAACAGGACCAAGGAAATTGAGAAGATAGTTTTAATGGTTTAGTATGTAAACTTGAATCACAATATAGAAGGTTATTTATATGATACAATTACTGTATATTATTTATATGTGATACACAGAAACTCATTTGCCACACACTGATAATAATTTATTCCATCCTTACTGAGAGGTGTCTCACCCTATCTATATCTAACATTTTTTAGACACTATGAGAAGTATCACAGTAATCAGAGTGTGCAGTGGAAACGTGGGTGGGATTGAAGGTCTAGTTTAGAATTGTTAAGTATTTTATTTATATTTTTGATGATCTCAGAATCTTATTGTTGTATTGGAATTTTTATTGTAAATAAAGGTTAATTTTTAGTGCTCTAGTAATTATTGGGGAGATCTTCCATTGTTTTGTTATATGGTATCAGAGATTTACTTTAAATAACACTCTGGACCCTAGTTTCGGGTTCGAGGCGTTACAATTAGTATCAGAGTTTAGGATATAGATTCTGTAGACTCTAGAAATGATGTTACCAGAGTATAGGATAAGTTAGGGGGGAATAGGAACAGGAAGATAGGATTGTTCATGAGTTAGCTTAAGTTTGTGTGAATCACGATTGACATCGTTCAAGGTCATAATTATCAAATTTTTGAGGACGAAATTCCTATAAGGGGAGAATGTAATGCCCCAGAAAATTAATATGCCTGGAAGTGTAAAAAATTAAAATAAATAAATAAATAAATAAAAATTAAAAATTAAATTAAAATAAATTAATAATTAATTAATTAAAAATAAGAATGATTATTTTAATAATATGATATATATTAATATGATATAATATATAAGATTATAATATATATATATATATATATATATATAATATGTTAAGCTTCAAGAGAGTTACAGAGACCCCCCATGGATGAATTTTCTCTCGCCACTTTCTCTCTCCTCACTCTCTTCCTCTCTCCATGATTTCCTAGGCCAAACGTGTGCCGATCGAAAAAATGGAAATAACACTGGGTTCCGATCTCCACCACCGACATTTTAAGTGGAGTGGATTTGTCGTAGGAGCATCATAAGCACCACTCCTGGGATAAGGTAAACCCACTCTCTCTCTTTAATTTCTCCCCAATCTTTAGTCAAATTGACAATGAGAAACCACCACGTGGTTCTAGGGGCAATTCTCTCCAAGATAATCGGAGCAGATTTTGGATTTGGGGATCTTAGGCACCACTCCTGGGGTAAGGTAAGGAGAATAAATTATATTAGTTATTTTTATAAATTAACGGATTAAATTAAAGAATATAATTATATGAATATTAAGTTGATTTTAATCTGAGTATATGTTGGCTTTAAATTTGAATATATGATTATATTATGAGGTATATGATTTTTCTAAGTGCTATTAAAGTATGATTTTATTATTTAAATGTGTGGCATGAGATTATTTCAGATTATTGCATAAATTAAACCTGCTGAGATATTGTTGAAAAAAATGTGAAATATGTTTATGAATATGGTACTATGGTACTGGGAAGTTGCATATCTGTGGAATCTGTTTGGTGGTATCTAGGCAAAGGGGGACGGCGATACGTAACGCCTCAATCCTTGGAGTAGTCTGAGGGCTTGCTGAATTGGGGTAGGGAGTAGAAGGCGCCTCAATGTCAGTGAGTGCTTGGGTATGCACCATATGTGGTCACCGAAGGATATAATACTTCACAAGTAAACAGGACCCTTGGAAATTGAGAAGATAGTTTTAATGGTTTAATATGTAAACATGAATCACAGTATAGAAGGTTATTTATATGACACAAGTATTGTATATTATTTATATGTGATACATAGAAGCTCATTTGCCACACACTGATAATAATTTGTTTCATCCTTTCTAATAGGTGTCTTACCCTATCCATATCTAACATTTTTCAGATACCATGAGGAGTATGACAGTAATGAGAGTGTGTAGTGGAAGTGTGGGTGGGATTGAAGGTCTAGTTTAGTATTGTTAAGTATTTTATTTATATTTTTGATGATCTCTTAATCTTATTGTTGTATTGGAATTTTTATTGAAATAAAGGTTAATTTTTAGTGCTCTGATAATTGTTATGGAGATCTTCCACTGTTTTGTTATATATTATCAGAGATTTATTTTAAATTACACTCCGGACCCTAGTTTCGAGTTCGAGGCATTACACAACGTCTGATTCATACCTCAGCCTCGCTTTGTAGGAGTAGGGTAACATAGATTTTACTTGCTGACCACTAGTGTTGATTTACATGCTTTCATTTAATTTCTTTCCAATAAATGGTTAGATTTCACCCATTGCAAAATTCCACCTTTAACTTCTCTTTTATACAAGGCTATAATAAACTAATTTGGAAGTAGTTTAATATCTACACTTTAAGTCTCCGTGGATCGACACCTGACTTGCCCCACTTTCTACTGAACTTGAGATTAGTTAGGTTTTATAAATTTTATCTTTGGTAGTTAAGGACCCAAGCCTTGGTGAGCCTACAAATTTTGGCACTGTTACTGGAGACTTAGCTACGGTTATAAGCCAACTTCCATTTTAGAGTATTGTTGCCCTATTTTCTAATTTGCTCTCCATTTATTTTCATATTTTTTTTGTTATTTTTATTTTTGTTTGCTGATTCTAAAGTCTTAAATTTGTGTGCTTTTAGTGTGTTTGATTGGGTTACGTTCTTTGGATCCTGAGATAGTGCCCCTAGATCTTGAGATTGAGAAATCCTATAGGTCCTTTAGGAAACCTACCCCTAATCCTGAGATTGCTGAGTCGTCTGAACTGAAACTCATGCCTGAATGGCCACCGGTTCCCGCTGAACAAATCTCGAAACCCCGAGCTCCTTGCCTACCTGAGGTGGGAGAGCAACCCCATTGGCCTCTTAAGGACTACTTTGTATCTAATGCATACACCTCGCCGCCTTGCATCTAGTTCCCAGATATTCAGGCAGCACAATTCGAGATTAAGACTTCGATCATCTCGATGTTGCCCACCTTTAATGGGAACTCCATAGAAAATCCTTATCAGCATCTAAATGAGTTCTTGGAGATTAGCTCCACCATCCGCATACCTAATTTTAGTGATGATACTCTTCACCTTAGGTTATTTACATTCTCTCTGAAGGATAAAGCCAAATATTGGCTGACGTCCTTAGAGCCGAGCTCAGTAGCCAATTGAGCTACCATGCAGCACGAATTCCTAAAGAAGTACTTTCCAATTGTGAAGACTGGAGTTTTAAGTTGGGGGTAAGGGGTAGATAAAAACTGTGTTGCAAATATTTAAAGCACAAAAATGACAAACTTTAAAATTTTCAAACTTTCAATGAACATTGTTTATTTTATGCCATGCTAACACCATTTACACTCTTCACATACTTTTATATCACTTACATGTTACATACACCGGTTTAGCCATTATATGATTTTATTATGCTCACTAACGAAGTAGGGAGTTACTTGTGTGTTATTCTTGCATAATGTGGCACATTTACGCTTTGAAACTCTAGGATAATTGACTACAAATTCATTCGTGTTAATATGATGGTGTAACGACTGGTATTTACATGGTATCTCACGAGGCCAGAATGCACTTACACGTGATTTGTAGCACTTGGGGTTCCTTGAGAGTACTGAGAGAACAACCGTGGAGACTATGACACCTTGTGAGGTAATGTTGAGCCGTACAATCATTTCCTGAGTTGTTGACGTTAAAACAGGGTTGTAATGATTATCCTAACTAACCATGAAAAGAAAGAAAATAAGGAATGAACAAAAGAAAGGAAAAGAGAAAAATATACAAAACAATGAAATACACACGCTCCAAATGAATGTTAAAATGGTCAAGCTAGGGGCACGACACCATGCCGTTACACGTATGAAGAGTCTTCAGTTGACTAATGCACCTACTGTATTCACGCCTAAGTTTATGAACAAGTTGATCTAGCGTGGTCTTGGTTGGATGTGGTGAGTAGGTGAGAAGATGCTAGGGTGAAGGACCCGACACCTCATGTATAGGCCGAATTCCTTTCGAGACTAGTTCAATCCATATCTTTAGCGACTATTCCTTAAAGTATGTGGGATGTTTGATCATGACACTTCTCCTCACATATGACAAGTGAACTCATATTCTTGAGTGTTTTTTAGGGTATACCAGTGAGGCTGAGTCAAAACAACCGTTCTGTAGGTTCCCAAGGGTATCTTGAGTGTGAAAGTTCATGCACCTTACACATGTATTATGATGTTACCTATCTATACTTGGATTTACATGACTATATTAACTCTGAATTGCAATTTCTGGTTGATTATCTGTGAGTTATGCTTTTCCTGACGTTTATATTGTGTTGAGACTTACATGGGTGACTTGCTTCGGAGTTGTGTGTGTTAGTGGAGTCATGTGTGACAAAGCCTATGTGTAAATATGTGATATATCTATATATGAAAGGGTGTGATAGGGTTGCATATGTTCTAATCGTTCATTGGAACTGGTGTTTGTGGGTATCACCTTGGAAACCATCACGAAACTACAACTCGTCCACTAGGGTCAACCTAGGGGTTTAAAGCCTTGTTGTATATGATAAATGCAACCATGTTTCCCATGAAAAGGGAGGTAGATAGGATTTTGTAGGTTTCTTAGTTTTTTCTTTGCTCAAGGACTAGCAAAGTGTAAGTTGGGAGTTGTGATGAGTCCCTAAAATGCATGATTTTAGACCCTCATTTACCTTTGTTTATCCTCAGTTACTTTGTACATAACCCTTTGTTATCATATTTTGTAGATATGCAAGGTTTGTTCATGTTTTAGGGGAAACATGTTAAAACTACGGAGTTAGGCATTACGAGAATACAAGGGAATATTTGGGGAACTCAAAGCTCAAATCAGACGTCTAGCCAAGTCCCTAAAGCTTTGAATCATTCAAGGAAGAAAGATCTTGTTCGACCATATGGTGCGACCAGCAACACAAGGGGGCGACCTTGTCTTCCACTGCAAACTCCGAAGTTCAGACTGAGATCGAAATGCTATAAGGATCGATTAAGTGATTGACCATGTGATCCTTAAGGGAGACTAAGGCGAGATGTTAAACTCTCCTGAGCCAAGGATACCAAGAGCATCGACCAAGTGATCGACCAAGAGACCGTATGGGCTGAGGAGTATGACGAGTTCTTGATATATTCTAAATATCTTGATCCTGCAAGTCTCGACCATCAACTCGACCAGCAAGACCTTGACGTGCAACTTAGTCGAAGACATTGAAGATTCAAATTCCAAATTTCCTGGAGTCTCGACTTGGTCGATTGCGACGATCTCCTGCGTGAGATTTGCTGCAAACTTTCCTAAACTAAAAACCAAACTTTGAAAACCCTAGAGCCTATAAGTATTCTCTGCGAACATGAGCTCTAGGTTTCCTTTTTGGCCTCTCTTAGGTTAGTGAGAGACCTAAGTCAAGTTAGAGTAGGAGTAGATTAGATTTCAATTCCTATTTTTAGTTTATGCATGAAGTGTTCAACAGCCTATGACAACCGGTAGCGTTTATGTGCTCTTCGTGTATATTACACGATCATTATCTTGTACCTTCTGGCGTTAGTGACAAACGTTCTGAATACTAAAGGTATGATCTTTTTACTTGCTTTTTCCTTTACTATTTTCAATCTACTGCTTTCCATTTACTTACTTTGATTTATTGTTGTGTGTGTGATGAAAGGTTTCATAGAAGGATAAGCACTACTACGTTGCAATCAAAGGGAAATAGTCAGCTATAGATCCACAGAGGTGTTTGTGATCATTGAGATAGGGTCTGGTTCCTAACCGTGCTCCAGACGATTGGTGCACCCTTGCTACCCTGTGCCCTCGAATGACCCTCTCCTGCTTTGGCCTGAGATTCTTGGGTTAGTACTTCTATTGAAGTCTGAAGGAGCGTAGTTAGAGGCATAGCGTCCAACATCTGATTCAGACCTCAGCATCGCTTTGTAGGAGTAGGGTAACATAGATTTTGCTTGTTGTCCAGTAGTGTTGATTTACATGCTTTCATTTAATTGCTTTCGAGTAGATGGTTAGATTTCACCCATTGCAAAATACCACCTTTTACTTCTCTTTTATACAAAGCTATAGTAAACTAATTTGGAATTAGTTTAATAACTGCGCTTTTAAGTCTCTATGGATCAACACCCGACTTGCCCTGCTTTCTACTGAATTTGGGATTAATTAAGTTTTTAAAATTTTATCTTTGTTAGTTAAAGACCCAAGCCTTGGCAAGCCTACCACCATCTAGTAGATGCATCAATTAAGACCATAAATGTAATGACTCAGAAAATTATAACTATTAAAATAATAAGGAAAGACAATAAAGGGAATAGATAAATATAGAGTAAGGGAAAAAGGAAGATTTAAAAGTAGAAGAATAGCAGACCTTGTTGACAAATGTTCTATCCTCGTCGATGAGTGTTCTTCTAGAGATCGTCAACGAAGCTCAGTCCCTTGTCAACGAAGAGATCCTAAGTGAGTGAATTTCATATTTTAATTTTCTTCGATGAACACATGCTCTTGTCGACGAAGTTCCTTCTGTGACTCGTCGACGAATCCTGTCTTCTCATCAACGAGGCCACATGGCAACATCGTGTATAAAAAGATCCAAAGTTGCTTCCTTTCAAAGAAATCATTCTTCCTCCAATTTTTTCTCCCTAAAACGTCCTCTATCCCTTCTCTCTTCAAATTCGGCCCGGATTCAGCCCGAATCGACAAACAGAGACCGCTACGGTGTTTTAGGGAAGATTCTCTACACATCTAGCGGAGCAGATTTCTAAATTGGACTTTTCAGGAAACGCTCCAAAGTTGAGGTAAGGATTAAGATTCTTAGTTTTGGGGGTTTTTTATACTTATTTGAGATTTTTAGGTTGAGAAAATACAGAAATAGTATATTATTTGGGGTTTATCTTATTAAATTAGGGTTCTGATTCAGGGTTCGAGTGAGTGCCACGGGCATCATTTGGGATTCCTGTTGGCGTAGTTCAAGAAAGCACGTAAGGGGAATATATTAAAACAGTTTTTTTTGTGAAATTAATCGGTAAAAATGGAAAATTTTCGATTATATGTATATGATTTTCATGTGGTTTCTGAAAAGTCAACCGTTTGAATTATGATTTTGAGCCTAGGGCTATGTAGATGTTATTTGTGAAAAAGGAATATGGAAAGTAAATAACTTTTTGGATATATGTGAAGAATATTAAATAAGTATGCTAAAACTAAATGATGAACATGGGTTGGCTTTTGGTTTTTTAAATTATATGAATATGTATACTATTTAAACAGTGTGGCACAAGTAAAATGTAAATATTGTGATGAATTATGATATGTATATTTATAAGATGTTGGGAATACTGAAATGTGATAAGAATATGTATTGCATTTGTATTGTTAATATGTCATAAGATCCACATAAGGTGGACTATACATGAGATCCATGCAAGGTGGACTATACATGAGATCCACCACGCAAGGTGGACTATACATGAGATCCACACAAGGTGGACTATACATGATATCCACGCCAGGTGGAATATATGTGAGATCCACGCCAAGTGGAATTTATATGAGAATCACATGATAGAAACTGTACATGAGATTCACGTAAGGTGAACTATGGAAGTGAACTATGTAATATGAAATAATGAGAACATGAAAAGATGAATATTACAAAGATACCAGATACAAAGTAAAGTAAAATGTATTGTATATGATAGTATCATATTACATGAATTTGGGGCGGGGTATACTCTTCGCTCGAGAGCTTGCTGAGAAAGGCGAGTGCCTTGATAGGTATCAGATGTAGCTATGGGTTGCATATGTGTTAGAGCAGAGGGAAACTACTTGTATGGGCGGATAATTTTTCCTATTCTCAAGAACTTCTGCCCGTAAATATTTATATGAATGTGTGAGTATGAGATAAACTAATTATCTGATGGCTTAATGACTAAGGTAAGTGCTCTGATGTGCTTCAAATGTGACCGTAGGTTGCCTAAAGTATCAGAGTAGAGGGGTGCTACTTGTATGGGCAGGTAATCACCCCAATCCTTAGGAACTCTCATTGGTAAAATACTTTGCATGTGTTTGATTAAGAGCAAAGAATGATTTTATAGTTATGTTTTCATTTGAAATTTATGAATATTTATGTATGTTGTACACAAATCTCATGTTAGCCACACACTGCTTTAATGTATTCCATCCTTACTAAGATGTGTCTCGCTCGATAGTTGAACTTTATCTTTTCGGGACCTCCACGAGATCAAGCTTAGAGAACTCGGGGCTATTGTAGCATTTTTTGTAGAGAGAGGGGTATAAACTTTAGCTAAACTTTTGGGTTGTAATATATTTATGTTTTCAGTATTGTGAATATTTGGGAATACTGGACGTTGGATTATGTTTTGAGTTGTAGATAGATGTAGAAAACTCTGGTATTATTTTGTTGGAAGATTATATTTACGTTTTCTGCTATGTAAATGATAATAAAATGTCAGGTATCAAGTAAATGAATGGATGACGTGGCACCCGAGTCCCACCAGGTGGGTTCAAGGTGCCACGAAGCACGATTTATTCAAGTATAACGCACCGAACCGAGTTCTCGGGTTCGAGACGTTACAATATATATATATATATATATATATATATATATATATAAATGGTTAAGATGGGGGATATATTGGTCCACATATGTCACTGTGAATTCTCTATAGGAAACTGGGTGATTCAAGACTTACTTTTGAAACAGATGATTTGACAATTAACTTCCTTTGAGAGCAAGCGGTACACATGAAATCATTTGATAAAAGAATCTTGTGATACTTTAGTGGATAACCATGTGAATTCTCAATGATTTTTCGGTCGACCAACACCAAATTTTTTCAGTGCCTTCAAACTAAAAGGAATCTAGAAATGACCTTAGGATACTCACTCATGCATACACATGCTTGGTCATTTGAAATATGATGATTGTTGGCTGAAACAGGACCGAAATGCACAAAGTGTGCACACTCGGTCAACCGACACTTCATGTGCAAATTGCCCTCGGTCGACCGACCAAGGATCGGGTCAACATGCTTACCACAGCCCGGTCGACCAAGCTATTACAGTTCATTTGACCCTTGTTGACCAAACTCCCCTGAAGTCAACTTTATTGACTTCCTGGTCGACCAAGAAGAAAATACATTGTAACGCCCTGGTCGACCGAGTTCCCACGTGTTGGAACTCAACAACCTAGTCGACCAACTGAGGTAGTTCAAAATGTCCCCAGTCGACCGAAAAGCGCAAAATGGAAAAATCGCCTTCAGACCTACAAGTTCGGTCAACTGAACTCACGGGTCATTTAATGCCCGGTTGACCGAACCTCAAAAACTTCGATTAACCGAACTTGCCTCGGTTGACTGGTGCTCTCGAGGTGCTCCGAATTATTTACCGCGGTTAACTTTTTTAAATGGGGTTAAATTAATTAAATATTATTAAAACTTTTATAATTATTCCATTTGTGTCCTTAACGGTCATATTTTTTGGGATGTCTATATATACCCCCTCATTTGGAATAATTAGACAGGAGATTACCAATCTTGATTACGAGAAATTCTTTGAAATTCCCAAAATCTATAATACTCATTTTTGAGCCTCCAATACTTATTCTTAACAGATCTTATTTCTTAAATATCCTTGTAAGTGTTATTTAAGTGTTGTTTGCTCTATAAGTTTGCTCTCCTAAGTGTTGTGCTTGATTGATTCGATTTTATTTGAGAGCAAAAACCTTAAGTGTTCTTAGGGGACTTTATTAATAAGTCTATCCTAAGAAGACTTCGCTTGATCTTCTGAGTGTTGCATATTCATTACAACATATTGAGAAGTTCACATTTGATTTTGGTTGCAAAAATTCTTTTCAAATCACTTTCAAATATCTAGTATGTTCTATCTTGATAAATCTTTGAAGAGATATTTGTTTTTGTGATAAAAATCTTTGTTGCAATATTCATTGAGGTATATCATTTGTTGAATGCAAAGATTAAATCCGTTTTGCAAACCAAACTCATACATTACTTGAGCTTTATACATTGAGAAAATCTGCTGATTGAGATATACGAAGTTTGGCTAATATCTTGTTTGAGCAATTAGATTGAACATATTTTGTGATACAAAGATCATATTGGTTTGCACTCTCACGCACTGATTACATCAATTGCAAATATATTTAAGAGTAGATATATAAGACCACATTGAGCTTACTTCATTATATCATTTGATGGTGTATGTGATTGCACGTAACTAGGTACATATTTGTTTTACAAGAAAGCACAATCACTGTACCAATTTCATTTGATTGTGAACATATTGTTGTATTTTTAGGCGTTGCCTGAGGGGGTGGTAATCCATCAAGTAAGGATTATGTAAAGGTTGGGGTTAGCCCTATGAACTTGACCTAGGGCCTTCTCCACCCCACAAAGAGAATTTGTAAAGGTTGAGGTCAGCCCTGTGCTAATTAACCTAGTTGTATTAGGTGCCGCTCCACCCGTTAAGTGAGCCATTAGTGGAATCCTTGGACTTGCGAGCTAGAGGTGGGGACGTAGGCACAGTTGGCCGAACCCCGATAACATATCGTGTGTTTGTTTATATTTCTGCACTTTATACTTACCGCACGTGTATGTTATTGTGTGAATGATGCGCATCATTTAAATTTCTGTATATTATATTTATCAGCACATTTGAAATTACAATGAAAGACCTTAAGTTGTAATATTCTACTAACATCTAGTTTAACTTAGGAGAAAAGTTTAAAATTTCCAATTCATCCCCCCCCCCCCTCTCTTGGGAATACACAAATTCTAACATTAACATTTGTTGAAGATATATTCAAGTAATGGAAATATTTCCTATCTCGAAGAATTGTGTGTGTTGTAGCACTATCAACTAAACAAACTTCTTCTAAAGACATCTTATAATCGATCAAAACTTTAAGACAATTCACACTACAACAAATATTTTAAAAACTCATTACTATAATTGATCATAATAGCAGTTTATTTATAATCAAAATACAATATTACTTCCTATCTATCTTAAAATATTACATCATTATTTTCATCTAGATTTACAAGGAAATCGGCAACATCAAGATAAATAGAGTTGTATGGTCCAATATTAAGATCTATTGAAACAACATTATTAAAAAAATTTGGTTCAACCTTTTTACTCTTTTTTTTTTCTTTTATAGATGCTTGGTATAGATCTACCAAGTGTCTGGACGTACGACAGGTACGCGACCAATGACCTTTTCCTCCGAATCTGTAACATTCAGTTTCATGCTACCTAAATTGCTAATTTTGATCATTTACCAGCTTCTAGGGGTCATCCCTCTTCTGGGGGATTACAGTCTCACGTTGATGCCAGTGATTATTTCGACCACCGCCATGACCATGCCCACGACCATGCCTGCGACCTCATCCTCAACCACGAGATGTATTCACTTCAGGGAATGGGGTCAAACCAGTTGGACGAGTTTGGTGATTTTTCATCAAAAGCTCGTTATTTTGCTCGGCGACAAGAATTTCCTTTCCCTATATTGTTACTACAGAAGTACATTAGTGGGATGGAAAGTAGTAAAAGTTTTTTCTAGCCTGTCTTCATCAGTAATATTTTCACCATATAATTTTAGTTTCGAGCAAATCTTATACAAGGCTGAGTTATATTCACCGACTATTTTAAAATCTTGCAACTTCAGGCGCAACCATTCATATCGAGTTTTTGATAAAATTACAGTTTTCTGGTAGTCAAATCTATCCTTTAAATTTTTCCATAGGATAAGTGGGACTTTAACAGTGAGGTATTCAGTCTTTAATTCTTCATCTAAATAATGACGGAGGAAGATCATAGCTTTTGCACGATCCTGCAGGGATGCGGTATTTCCATCTAAAATAGTGTTTCCCAAGTTCATTGCATTTTGATGGATATCAACATAAAAAAATCCATGATAAATAATTGTTGCATTTGATATAAAGGGGAACAAATTCAACTTTGCTTAGGTTTGACATCTGAATAAATTAACAATAATAAGGCAATTTAGAAAACAAAATGTAAAAACTAAAATAAAACTAATATAATAATATAATATTATTTCCACCCTTCTAGGATACTTAAATATGTTTCTTCAAGAGGTAAATATTTACCATCTCTTCTGGAGATTAGATACATAACCTCTTCAGGAGGTCTATCTCTTCGGGAGATTAAATATGTAGACGAGAAAATTTAAATATATTGTCTCTTCAAGAGGACTATCTCTTCAGGAAATATATATATATATATATATATATATATATATATATATATATATATATATATATATATATAGCCTCTTCAAGAGGACTATTTTACCATCTCTTTTGGAGATTGGTAGTTTAAATATATATGTATATAGGCGGTGCAGAAATAAAACCTTCCATTAAGGCGTTATAAATATATAGAAATATATCAGTCGGTTAGAGTCTCTTATATTAAATAAGAATTAAAGAAATATGTCAGTTGGTTAGAATCTCATGTTGATAACGTGTTATAAAAGATGTAGAAAATAACTAGATACAAGACAGAAATTTTACGTGGTTCGGCTATGCCTACTCCATAAGCAAATGGGATCAAAACTTCACTATCATTGGAGGAATTACTATATGATATGGAACCGGCCTTATACAAGATGTCTCTATCTTCTCTTTATCCCTTCTTCACTTTATCTCTCCTCTTCTCTTATCCTCACTATATGCCTACTTATATGGAAGCATAAAATGTGTGTCTCAAATGAGAAGGGGAGGGTGCCCTTTTATAGGGCAATATGGATAACTAAACATTTACTTGGGAAAAAATCTAAGGGGTGGAAGATGGGGCAACATACACTTTATTAGTACAAACATATGATGCAGGTTCACATAAGACATGAATTAGTGCAGATATATGGGGCAGGTTCATAGTTGACATGGGAGACATCCTCCTATAATTCATAACATTTTCAAGGTTTATATTAGAAATATAAAAAATAATAAAGTTGTTTAATTGTATAGAATAGTTTTTTATTTTTCATTTTCAAAATAATTATAAAAAAAATGTTATTATTATGTTCTCCTCTCATGTATAATTTCATACATATTATTAAATAATATAGGAATTAATAATAAATAAACAGGGATAAGCAGAAAGTAATGAAGAGAAGTAGAAAAATAAATAAGAAGTGAGACCGGATTTATGTAGTTCGGTTTATACCTACTCGATAGGCGGATAGGATCAGAAATCCACTATGTTAAGAAGAATTACAACATATACCTGACTTTTGTACAAATATTTCACCTTCTTATCTTACAAAATGTCTCACTTTCTCTTTGTTGACCTTAGCACAATTGGCTGAACCCCGATAACATATCATGTTTCTATTTATATTTCTGCACTTTATATTTATCGCACATGTATGTTATATTGTGAATGTTGCGCATGACTTAATTTCTACTTATCATTATTTGCACAGTTGGTGAATCATTAGACAGGCCCTAGGTTGTGAATGTACTATTGCTATTTAGGTCAAACCTAGGAAGAAGTTTTAAATTCCAATTCACCCCCCCCCCTCTTGGGAATACATCAAAGCTAACACTCTTTTCTCTCCTACTTCTTTCTTCTCTATTTTCTACATGTTCTTTTCTTTCTGCGTTCTACGCTCAGTATTCTCCACTCTGTATTTCGCATTCTACACTCTTAGTTTCTCCTCCCCCTATTTCAATCAGCTGATTCCCTTTATATAGCCGTGGGAGGAGCAAGTAATATATTTAATTATTCTTTTATAATTGAGAGGGCAAGTGGGTTTTTCTGATAATAATAATGGATTCACATGGGAAACATGAGGGAGATCGAGGATGGGGCAGGTGTGTTGAAGACATTTATGGGGATGGTGACATCCACCATTCATTTCACAATACTCCCCTTTGGATGTCACCCATATATTAACTTATCTAACTAAGATCTTTAAGATGTCTCATTTCGATAAGATGAACGAGTCTCTTGAATGTTGTAGTTGGCAAAGTCTTGGTGAATAAATCTGCTAAATTATCACTTGATCAGATCTGTTGTACATCTATATCACCATTCTTCTGGAGTTTATGCGTATAGAAAATTTTGGAGAGATATGCTTGGTCCTATCACCCTTTATGTATCCTCCTCTCAGTTGAGCTATACATGTGGCGTTGTCTTCATACAAAACTGTTGGAATATCCTTGATTGATTGAAGGCTACAATTTTCTTGGATATGAGAAATCATTGATCTGAGCCACACACATTGTTGCCTTTTTGAGTCCGATCTCAGTTTTGATGCTGACAAACCACTAGTATCTTATGTGTGTGTTTAGTGTTTGAACAAGTTGTCATTTCAACACGAACATATGATACCGCAAAATGGAAGCCAGCAGAGACATAAAGCTCACACACTTCTAGCGAATCCCATGAAGACTGAAAAGTAAAAAACGAAAACATTTGTGTTTAAATTGTATATGCATTTATTTTTTATATTTGGCCTGTAATAATGCATACATCTTGCATGATATGTTTTGAATGCTTAGATGACCGTAGAATGACCTTAGGGATCCTTCAGTCGATCGACGCCAGGCTTTTGGCCTTAGATAGACCCTAAGTTCCCACACAGTGTGCACAAAGTCCCCAAATTCACTTAACAAATCATGGGAATTAATTAGGGTGAAAATGAACTTAAAAGGGAATTTATGAGAGGTTGGGCGACCAAACCTGTGGTGTTCAAAACACCTCGGGCGCCCGAACAGCTGGGAAGTCAGCGGTGGACCTGGTTTCAGGCGACCGAACCAAATATGAACGCACATTCCTCGGGCGACCGAATCCCTGACCTGACACCTTTTCACCAACCCCGGCACCTCAACTACATGATCAAAATGGCCTCGGGCGACCAAACTTATAAGTTCGGTTAACCAAACTTTGCATCGGGCACCCGAACCACGCGCAAATGTTTCTGACTTTGGTTTAACCAACTAAACCTAGACTCGAGTGACCAAACTCTTTAAAATACCTTTTTTAGCTAAGTCTGTTAGGGTGACTGAACCTTGGGTCGGGCATCCGAATCGCGCGGGTTAATTTATTTTTACCAAGGTTATTTTTAATTAAACATCATTAATCTTTTTCTAAAATGACCTCTGTGTCCCTAACGGTCATAATTTTGAGAAAATTTATAAATACCCCCTCATTTGCTTTAATTAGCAACTTTGATGTTGACCTTATTGGTTACGCCCAGTTTTGATTATGACAAATACTCATTGTATCTAATGAGTGTTTGAGTTTTTGTGCAGGAATCAAGAATGTTAAAATAAAGATGTGCACAAAGTCAAGTAAAGCCCGAAGACCAAAGTTTTATTCCATATTGTAATATATTTAATTGGTCTGTAATAGTAAGTAGGTACTTGTTTTGTAATAAGCTCACACACATCACATGTATGATTTACTACGTAAGCTCAAACAAACCATGAATAAGAAAGGACTTTAGAAAGACCTTAGGGTGTACCCTTCGGTCAACCAAAGGTCGACCGACATCGGACTTTTTCGATGTCTCTATTTTGGACCCAAGTACCTTAAGACACACACATGTACACATATGTTTGTTAGGCACTTAAATAGGGCTTGATTGTGTCAAGATGAGACCGAAATGCACACTTGGTGCACTTTCGGTCGACCGGCCAAATCAATTCATTTTTCGCCTGGTCGACCAAACCATAAGTTGGTCAACCATTGACCAAGGTCCTGGTCGACCGAGACCCTGTAGTTCATTTGACCCTGGTCGACCGAACAACTTGGGAGTCAACATTTTGACCTCCCGATCGACCGACCACTTTTGTACTCCAACGACCTGGTCGACCAAAGGGTCCTCGGGAGAATTCCCAACGGTCTGGTCGACCAAACCTCAAAAATTTGGAAAATCACCTTGCCCCGATCGACCGACCACTCAGTTCAATATACCCCTGGTCAACCGTACCACTTGAGTCCTGGTCAACCGAGACATTTCTGGTCAACCAGACCTCTCGGGTTGCCTTGATTTTTTTTACCGCAGTTAATATTTTTTAAACAGGGTTAAAATGCTTTAAACATCATTAAACTTTCTTAATAATACCCAATAGGTCCCCAACGGTCATATTTTCTCCCATGTCTATATATATGAGTTCATTTGAGAAAATGAACAGAGATTAGCCACTTTGATTAGGGAAGAATTCTCTGAAAAATAAAAACCCTATTCTACTCATTTTTGGGCCTCATTCACTCAAGCTTGCCTTCTATCATTGCCTACATCATTTGTAAGTGGATTGAGTGTGCTTGAATAGGTTTGCTCTCCTTATTTTGTTTTCTTGGCACGATTTTATTAGAGAGCAAAACCTAAGGATTCTTAGGGGACTTTGTTGATAAGTCTATCCCAAGAAGACCTTGTTAGATCTTCTAAGCTTGCACCTTCATTGCAATATCCTGAGAAGATCTTATGGTATTTTGTTTGCAAAATCTTTTCAAAATCATTTTCAAATATCTAGTGTGCTTTGTATTGATAAATATATTTGAAGAGATATTTGTTTATGAGATAGTGGTTTTTGTTGCAATATTCTTTCATTTATATATTATTTGCTGAAGACAAAGATTACACATCTTTTGCAAACCGAGCTCATATTTCATTTGATACTCACATGCTTGAAATATCCTGCTGATTGAAATACTTGAGATTAGACATCTTTGTGTGAACTTATTTATTGAACATATCTTGTGATACAAAGACTGCTTGTTTGTCACTCTCATGTACGCATCACACTGATAGAAAATACCTTTGAGAGTCGAACCATTTAGACCACATTGAGCTTACATATTGAATCATATTGTGGTATATGTTATTGCACGCATTTGGGTACATATCTGCTTTACACGAAAGCACAATCACTGTACCATTTGATTGTAATACACTTTGGTTGTATTTCCAGGCACGGGCCTAAAGAGGGAGACTAGCCCTAGAATAGTCCCGGATTGGCTTAGACCCGGTTAGGAAAGTTAGGTACGTCGTCCTGTTAAGGCATGTAGGTTGAGGTCAGCCCTGCTAATTGACCTGGTGTAGGTTGAGGTCAGCCCTATGTTAATTTGACCTGGTTGTAAACGGTGTCGCTCCACCCTTAAGTGAGCCTTTAGTGGAATCCTTTATCTTGCGAGCTAAAGGCGGGGACGTAGGCACAGTTGGCCGAACCTCGATAACATATCGTGTGTTTGTTTACATTTCCGCACTTTACATTTACCGCACATGTATGTTATTAAGTGAATGATGCGCTTGATTTGAATTTCCATATATTATATTTATCGGCATATTTGGAAATTGCATAGACTGACCCTAGGTTGTGTATATACTGTTGTTAGATAAACTAACCTAGGAGAAAAAGTTTTAATTTCCAATTCACCCGCCCTCTTGGGAATACACCTTTTCTAACATTTGATTAACCCAAATTCTCTCTAAACCCTTTGTTAATCAAAGTTCCCCCAAAATGCTTTTTCTTGTTTAAATCATTCTTTTGGGGCAAAATATTTTATATAAATCTCTCTTACTCTCTTTCATGCATTTATTTCAAAATCATCTTTGAGGAGAGTATTTTATTTAGGGATTTTTATTTGCACATATTCTCACTAGGTATCAAATCTTTGAAAAAAATCTTTGAGAATATTGCTTAGGGCTTCTCCCAGTCATTTCTTTGATAAATATTTTTTGGGAGAAAAATTATTTATTGCACAAATTGTTTTGAGCTTAAAATTCCTAGTTTCTCCAAATATTATTTATTTGCAAAATATTTATAGGAGAACATAATACTCATATTTTCACACGTTCTATTTGTGCACTGATTATTTAGATTAGCACCCTTACTCTACTGAGCATTATTGCATATCATATTAGAGTGCATTTATTTGAGCTTAAACGTGTACATCTCTTCTTGTATTTCAAAAGCATTTTTCATGTACAAAAATGGTTTTTATGTAACGGTTGGGTTCAACCCGTTAATTGAACTGGGGAGTCTCAGCCCCGTAAATGAGACCGGTTCGGTTCAGCCTAGAATTGAACTAGGGAGTCTCAGTCCCGTAAGTGAGACTTGTTCTGCTCAGCCTAGTAATTGAGCTGGGGTTTTCCTCGCCTCGTAAGGAGAGGATGTAAATGGCTTTTGTTCCGCCCGGTTAAGTGAGCATGTTTAGTGGAATCCTTGAGAGGTATGCCCAAGGCGGGGATGTAGGCTGGTTTGGCCGAACCTTGATAACATATCTGGTGTCGCTCTCTCTATCTTATTTAAATTCCTGCACTTTAATTTCAACATGTGTATGAATGTTCATTTAATGTCAAAATTATTCGCATGCACACATTTGATTTAAATAAGATACTGCACACGTGTATGTTTGCTTTTATTGTTAAACTCATTTTACATGCACGTATATATGTTGAATAGTATATGAACTGTGGTGAATCAAAGAAGTGTTTTAAATTACCCGAAAATTTTTAAGTGTCTAATTCACCCCCCCCCCCCCCCCCCCTCTTGGGATCACACCAATTACAACACACATTCTCTACTAGCTTCATGAATAGTTAGTATTTCAAAATGATTAGAGGATGTTGTTATAATCGTCTGCTTCACTGATTTCCAAGATATAGCAGTTTTTCCATAAAAAAATACATATCCAATTTGAGATTTAGCATTGTGAGGATCAGATAGATATCCAGCATCTTCATATCCTACTAGTTGAGATTTAGAATCAAACGAGTAAAATAGACTCAAATTATATTTACCTCTCAAATAACGTAGAATGTATTTAATTCCATTCCAGTGTCACCGAGTAGGAGTAGAGCTATATCTTGCTAGTAGATTCACAGAAAATGCAATGTCAGGTCTTGTACAATTTTCCAGATACATCAAAGAACCAATAGCACTTAAATATGGTACTTTAGGACCAAGAAATTCTTCCCCCTCATCACGAGGTCAAAATGGAACTTTCTTAATATCAAGTGATCGCACCATCATTGGAGATCCCAGAGGATGAACTTTATCCATATAGAATTGCCTTAATACTTTTTCAGTATATTTAGATTGATGAACAAGAATTCCGCCATTTAAATGTTCAATCTGTAGGCCAAGACAATATTTTGTCTTTCCTAAATCTTTCATCTCAAATTCTGCCATTAAATAATTAGAAGCTTTAGTGAGCTCTTTAGGAGTCCTAACTAAATTCAAATCATCAACATAAACAACAATTATAGTAAATCCAAATTCTGATCTTTTAATAAAAATGCATGGGCAAATTGGATTGTTTATGAATCCTTCTTTCACTAGGTACTTACTTAATCGATTGTACCACATGCGTTCATATTGCTTTAATCCATATAAGGAACGTTGGAATTTGACTGAATATAAATTACTAGGTTTTGCTTCAGGCAATTCAAATCCTTCAAAGATTTTCATATAAATTTCACTATCCAACAATCCATATAGGTATGTTGTTACTACGTCCATAAGACGCATGCTCAGTCATTCAGCGACTGCTAGCCCAATTAGGAATCTAAAAGTGATTCCATCCATTATAGGAGAATATGTCTCCTCATAATCAATTCTGGGTTTTTGCAAGAAATCTTGCGCCACAAGCCTTGCTTTATATCGAGTAATTTCATTATTTTCATTTTTCTTGCGCACAAGTACCCATTTGTATCCAACGGGTTGGACATCTTCCGGTGTCTGGACCATAGGTCCAAAAACTTCTCTTTTTAAAAGAGAGTTTATTTTTTATGTGATAGCCTCTTTCCATTTTGGCCAATCACTTCTATATCGACATTCATCCACAAATTTAGGTTCAAGATCCTCATTACTTCTAGTAATGTTAGTAGCTATTGCATATACAAATGTGTTATTCACAACAACTTTATTTTTATCCCACATTTCTCCTGTGTAATGTATTGAAATCTCATTATTAGTTTCAAGTACCTGTCCCTTTTCAATGGATGTCTCTTCAGGAGTTTTCTCTTCAGGAGATTCCTCTTCAGGAGGATATTTCTCTTCAAGAGATTCTATAATAGGGATTTAATTTTCTGGAGAAATGGGTTTGTGAATGTCGATTGGATTACTTACCTCTATAACCTCTTCTGGAGTGTTTACAAATTTCAATTTTCTCCTTCTAGGAGTCTTATCTTTTGCACCAATGGGTCTTCCACGTTTAACTTGCGACTTTGATTTATTAGCTGGCTGTTGTCCTTCAAGGACATCAATATGTGATGGAATATTTGTAGCAGCTATATGAGATTTTAGTATTGCCTTGGTATCTGGAAAAGAATCAGGTAACTGATTTGCAATCCCTTACAAATGTATAATCTTTTGAACTTCAAGTTCACATTGAGTTGTACGAGAATCTAAATGAGATAAATTCATGGCATTCCATGTGATTTTATGTTGTGCTTCCGGCACTAATTTTGCTTCCCCTAATGTAGGGAATACCGTTTCATCAAAATGACAATATTGAAATCGTGCTTTAAACAAATCGCCTGTTAAAGGTTCAAGATATCTAATAATAGAATGAGAATCAAAAGCAACATAGATACCAAGCTTACGTTGAGGACCCATTTTAGTTCTTTGAGGAGGGCTAATAGGAACATATACTGTGCAACCAAAAATTCTTAAATAAGGAATATTAGGTTGTTGCCTAGAATCTAATTGCATGGGTGAAAAATTATTGTAAGCAGTTGGTCTTATACAAACTAAAACATGCAACATGAAGAATAGCATGTACCCAAACAGATAAAGGCAATTTGGTTCTCATAACCATAGTTCTAGCAATGAGTCAAAACCATTTGTGTATGGGTATGTGCAACGGGATGTTCAACATCTATTCCAAGTGACGTGCTATAGTTATCAAAAGTTTGGGATGTAAACTCACGAGCATTACCTATACGAATCGATTTAATTGGATAATCAGGAAAATGAGTTTGAAATCTAATCAGTTGAGAAAGAAGTCTAGCAAAAGCAACATTTCGAGTAGAAAGCAGAGAAACATGTAACCATTTAGTAGATGCATCAATTAAAACCATAAAATATCTAAATGGTTCAGATGGTGGATGTATTGGTCCGCATATATCACCATGAATTCTTTGTAAGAAATAAGGTGACTCAAAATTTACTTTCGAAACAAATGGTTTGACAATTAATTTCCCTTGAGAGCAAGCAATACACATGAAATCTCTAGACAAAAGAATCTTCTAATTCTTTAGTCGATGACCATATGAGTTCTCAATGATTCTTCGCATCATTACATCTCCAGGATGTCCAAGACGATCATGCCAAAGTGTAAATAACTTTGGGTCATTGCACTTCTGGTGCAAGATATTATATGATTCAACCACATTAATCTTTGTATAATATAGTCCAGAAGATAAGGTTGGCAGCTTTTCTAAAATTTGTTTCTTCCCAGAAACAATGGAAGTAATGTAAAGAAATTCTTTACTGCCTTCATTTATGGTTTCAATATGATATCCATTGAGTCTTAAATCTTTAAAATTTAACATATTTCTTCTGGATCTGTTAGAATATAAAGTTTCATCGATTTGTAATAAAGTACCATTGGGTAACTTTATATTAGCTCTTCCAAAACCTTCAATCAAATTTGTAGACCTAGATATTATATTAACATACGTTGATGATATTTTCAAATAATGGAAATATTTTCTATTTCAGAGAATTGTGTGTATTGTAGCACTATCAGTTAAACAAACTTCTTTCATAGACATCTTAGGCTCGTTCAAAGCTTTAAGACAATTTTCACTACAACAAGTATTTTAAAACTCATTACTATAATGATAGCAACAATTTATCAATATACAGTATTACTTACTATATATATGTCCTAAAATATTACATCATTATTTTCATCTGGATTTACAAGGAAATCAGTAATATCAAGATACACAGAGTTTGACTATTCAGTATCAAGGTCCATTGGAACAATATTATTAGCAAAATTTGTTTCAATTTTTTTTACTTTTTTCCTTTTCTTTTATGGATGCTTGAAATAAATCTACCAAGTGTCTAGGCATACAACAAGTATGCGACCAATGACCTTTTCTTCTGCATCTGTAACATTTAGTGTTATAGTGTCTAGATCGCTGATTCTGATCATTTGCCCACTTCTAGGGGTCATCCCTCTTATGGGGGTTTGTTACCTCACGTCAATGCCAGTAATTATTTTGACCACAACCGCGACCATGCCCACGACCATTCCTGTGGCCTTGCCCTCGACCACGAGATGTGTTTACATTCACTTTAGGTAATGGGGTCGAACTAGTTAGACGGGTTTGATGATTTCTCATCAAAAGCTCGTTATTTTGTTCAACGACAAGAAGACATGATATAAGTTTGAAAATTTTAGTAAATTTCTTTTCCCTATATTGTTACTGCTAGAGCACATTAGTCGGATGGAAAGTAATAAAAGTTTTTTCTAACATGTCTTCATCAGTAATATTTTCTCCACATAACTTTAGCTTCGAGCTAATATTATGTAGAATTGAGTTATATTCGCTGATAGTTTTAAAATCTTGCAACCTTAGGTGCAACCATTCATATTAACCTTTTTGGTAAAATCACTGTTTTTTTATTGTCAAATCTATCCTTCAAATTTCATCATAGAACGAGTGGGTCTTTAATATTGAGATATTCCACTTTTAATTCTTCTTCTAAATGATCTCGGATAAAGATAATGGCTTTAACGCGATCCTGCAGGAATGCGGTATTTCCATCTAGTATTGTATTTCCTAAGTTCATTGCATTCAAATAGATTTCTACATCAAGAATCAATGAGAGATAGTTGTTGCCTTTGATGTTAAGGGGAACAAACTCAACTTTGCTTAGCCTCGACATCTGAATAAATTAACAATAATAAAGCGATTTAGAAAAGTGAAACATACTAACTGAAATAATACAGAAATAGTAATATAATATATTTTTTTCGAAAGATTAAAAATATACCCTCTTTAAGAGGTAAACAATTACTATCTCTTCTGGAGATTAAATTTATTGTCTCTTTAGGAGACTTATCTCTTCAAGAGATTAAATATATAGGCTCTTCATAAGGATTATTTCACCATCTCTTCTGGAGATTGGTAATATATATATATATATATATATATATATATATATATATATATATATATATGCAGTATATAAATAAAAAAAAACATTGAGGCAGTATTAATAAACAAAAAGAAAACAGTCGATTAAGGCAATATATATATATATATATATATATATATATATATATATACATATATCAGTTGAGTAGAGCATCATGCTGATAACGTATTATAAAATAATATAAGAATTAATAATAAATAAACGGGGATAAGCAAAAAGTAATGAAAGCAGAAAAATAAATAAGAAGTGAGATCGGATTTACGTGGTTCGATTTATACCTACTCCACGGGCGAATGGGATTAGAAATCCACTATATTAAGAGTAATACAACATATACCTTACTTTTGTACAAATATCTCACCTTCTTACCTTATTTCTTCTTTATTTTCTGTGTGTTGTTTTCTTTTTATATTCTACGCTCAGCTACACTCTGTATTTTGCACTTTACACTCTTAGTTTCTCCTCTTCTTATCTCAATTTCCTTTATATAGCCATGGAAGGAGTAAGTAATATATTTTATTATTCTTTTATAATTGAGAAGGCAAATGAGTTTGTCTTATAATAATAATAATAATAATAATAATTGAGAAAACATTGATATAGAGAAGGAAATAAAGTGACAGATGTCTTGGCTCGTCAAGGTGCTAGGGGGAGGAATAGGTTGTTTACAAATAGTAGTCAACTCCCTAGAGTTATCAATGGGTTATATAAATTGGAGAAGATGGGTACGACTTATTTGAGGTATGTTTAGCTGATTTCCTATTGGCTTTAGTCTATGCTTTATATTATTTATCTTTTATTTGTTTTGTTGCGTGATATTTGGTTTGTAAGCTTTTGTTTTGTTTTGATTTGATTGATTTTGTAATTTTATTTTGGATGGATGTTGGTGTTGTTATTTGGGAAACCTTTAAAGGTTTATCTTTTACCCCTCTCTTTAAATATCTTGTAACCACGGTATTTTTCTGTCAAAAGTAAGGGTTTATTAATAAATAAATAGAGATACTGTCTTTTTAAAAAAAAAAAAATACATATGAAACATGAGGGAATCGGTTTGTCTTATAATAATAATAATGGATTCACATGGGAGGGAGATCGGAGATGAGGTGTGTTGAAGACATTTATGGGGATGATACATCCACCATTCATTTCAATGCAAGATTTATTTTATTTATTTATTTATTAGCGTATGTGCTGGCTACCCTTAAAACATCCTTCAATCGAATCAATCCCCTCACTCTTCATTCACTCACAGCATGGCGGATTCGAGCCCTCTTCTCCCGCAGTCGAGGTCGCCGGAGCCGGAAGAGGCTACAATACCGTCGCTCAACGACATCATTGAACGTACCGTAGACAAGTTCTCACTTACCCAACTCCTGCAAGCCGCCCTCGTCTCCTTATCTCTCCTCTTCGACGGCCAACAAGCCTTCATCAGCGTCTTCACCGACGCTGTCGGCTCCACCACCAGCGCCTCTTTCATTTCCACCTTCATCTCCGACTGGGGCCTCCAAAATGCCACCTCTTTCATCACCGGCCTCCCCACCTCTTCCTTCTTTATGGGCTGCCTGATCGGCGGCTTCTCCCTCGCGCCGCTCGCCGACTCTTCACTCGGCCGCAAGAACCTCCTTCTCCTCTCCTGCGCCCTCATGTGCCTCCCCGCCCTCCTCGTCGTCTTCGCTACCAACGTCTGGATTTACTCGGCGCTCCGGTTCCTGAGCGGGTTCGGCCGCTCGCCCATCGGCACCTGCGCGCTCGTCCTCTCGACTGAGATCGTTGGTAAACGATGGCGCGGCCAAGTGGGCATCCTCGGATTCTTCTGTTTCACTCTCGGCTTCCTCTCCTTACCCGCCATAGCATACGCCAACAGATTGAACTCGTGGAAATCTCTCTACTTCTGGACTTCTCTTCCGACGATCCTGTACTGCCCGCTGCTGTATTTTCTGGCGCTCGAGTCGCCTCGCTGGCTCTATATGCAAGGGCGAGCCGGAGAAGCAGTGGCCACTCTGACGCGCATCGCGCCGGTAAACCAGACCGACATAGAAATGCTCTTAACCGGAGAGTTAATAGAAGAAATCTCGAAAGAGACGATACCCAACTTCTACGCCTTGGTGAGGAGCTTGCTGGGGAAGAGATGGGCTTTACGGCGGCTGGCGGTAGTTATGGTGGCGGCGTTCGGAATCGGAATGGTTTACTACGGGATGCCGTTGGGAGTGGAGGACTTGGGGTTTAGCACTTACCTGAGCACCGCCTTCAACGCGTTGTCAGAGATTCCGGCGTTCTTGCTCACCTTCTTCTTCATCGGGAAGTGGGAGAGGACGGGGTCGCTGGTGGGGTTCGCTGTCGTGAGCGGGGTCTGCAGCGTGGGATGCGTGGCGGCGAGCGAGAGGTGGGAGTGGGTGCGGCTGGGGTCAGAGGTGGTGTCGTTTTCGGCTGCGTGCGGGGCGTATGCGATACTGCTGATTTACACGCTGGAGCTGTTTCCGACAAGCGTGAGGAACTCGGCGACGTCGATGGTGAGGCAAGCGCAGGTGTTCGGGGCGGCGTTCAGCCCGCTGCTGGTGGCGGCGGGGAGGGGACATGATTTTGTGTTCTACGGAGTGTTGGGGTTGGTGATTATATTTTGTGGGTCGTTCGTGGTTTTCTTGCCAGAGACGAAGGGGACGACCTTGTGCGACTCCATGGATGAGCAGGAGTGCAAGGACAGTGGTGGTGTAAGTGTGCGGTGAGGATATATCATGATGATGAGTAGCTTTAGAGTTCAACCAAGCTAGTTCTTAATATTGGCCGATATAATGAGATGGGGGCATTGATTACGGCTATATTACCAATTGAAAAAAATGTGGCCGATTTCATTATCTTGGATTATGCAATCTGGTATGTTGAATTGGTAGATTTTTTTTTTTTTTGTCTGAAGTTTTATTGCAACAGATATTTCATTAATCTTAAATTATGAAAATAATATCTTTTATATTATGTTATTACAATCGATCTAGTGTCTTATTATTTAAAATTTTAGCACAAATTAGAAAAAATGGGACACAATTTTATGTAATACTAGTAATGGAATTAGTCTTTATAATTTTTCATTTCATTTTACATCAGTTCGTTCCATTCCAAAATAACAGACATTAATTTTAGAGTGAGGTTAATTGCCGCCACAAGAGACCCCCTTTAACATGTGGCAAGAAGAGAAAGGGCACCCCCAGGGTGTGGTTCAGGTGGCAGTGTGGGTTGTAAGAGTGCCTTTCACGAGGTCAGGTGTTCAAACCCTCTTGGGCTCATTTTCGCCCCTGGACTCCTAAATTTATCCTCTCTTTGGAGTTGTGGGGTCAACTTCAAGGGGCGCAGGATTAGTCACGTGGACCGTAAAACGGACGCGTGGATACCCGGTGCGTAATCCAAAAAAAAAAAAAGAGAAAGGGCTCTTTGACCCCACCTTTTTTTTTTTTTTTTTTTAAAAAAAACTTTTGCTAGGCTTCTTTGCCTCTTATAGTAAGGGACAAAACACACCCAGCTCTACATGCCACATGATCCTGACACATAACGGGGAAGGCATCTTCTATAATTTGTTCTATTTTCAAGAAAATATATACATCAAATCTAACATGATGTTACAATATTTACAAAAAAAAATTACTTAATTTAGTAAAACATATACACATTGCAATCCCCTATATATATATATATATATATATATATATATTTTCTGTATTTCTAATAATCTTTCCAATTTCAACAATATCTACAACGAATGATAAGAGTTTTTCAGTTTTGCAAAGTAGTTTTATTTTATTTTATTTTAAATTTAATAATTACAAAAAAAAATGTCATTTTATTTTTTAATTTTCTAAAATTTATATAAAAAACTTAGAAAAAAAATAAAAAGATATTTCTCAACTGTTTTATACAAATTTTAACCGATGAAAAATAAGATGACATTTTAAAATAAATAAATAAATAAACCATTTGGAAAACTTACAAAATGAAAATAAAATTTATGTAAAATCAGTAGATAGCAAAACCACAACCTGCCCGATTCCAAAATTTAAACCTCAAAACGTCAAACAAGGAAATCTCAAAATTCTCGAGGGAATTCAATTCAAACTGGATCCGTCCTTACTTTCTTTTGGCCTGCAATAAATATATTTATGTATCAACTGTATACTCTGTATAAATTTTCATGTACAATTGTTCTATGTATAAATCACACTACCTTAATGCACTGCATATTAGCCGCATAACTGGGCACATAAGAACTTTGTTCAAAAATTATATTGTGTTGTAAGAGGTAACAAGAATGCGGGAAAGGAAAAAGCTTTTGCATTCTCAGTTAATCAGGGGCTGCTTCCCTAGATTTAACTGGTTATCATCTCCCCGCCCACCGGCCGTTAAAAACCCCTCCGGTACTGGCACATTCAGCTCTGAGCATACAAACCGAATGATCTCCCCAGTCATGATCCCAATAGACATTTTGTTCAGAGTCACAGCAATAGCAAACCTGTGATTTATGTCACATAAGCCTGTTGACCCGCCCATGCCTGAGTGCCCAAAGCCACACAGTGATCCGTCCTCCAAATGGTACCTCTTGAACCCTAGCCCAAATTTCCCATTTGGGAGGGCCATGTTCTCGTACTCACCCGCACCCAAGAATGCATCATGAATTTTCGGGTTACTAAAAACTTTACCAACAGTGTGATTTTGAGGACCATCATCACTTACAATGTCAATACTTGTACTAGGATCGCTACCAATGCTACTAATATTGGTAGGAAGCCGAATGTAATGGTCAGGACTAGCAAAATCTTTACCGCATTTTTGCTCCTTGCTCAATTTAACTTTCTGCTTCTTGGAAGGTTTCTCAGAAGAGAATTTGGGGATGTGGGGATGACTCCCAAGCAGTGGCATGGAAGAGGAGGAATGTGGGGGTGGGACAATGCCTCCATCAGCTAAGGTTGCATAGTAGCGTGCCAGCGCACGGGCTGAGCAATGTCCATTAGCAGCAGGTATTATGGCACGTCGAGCATTTAATGTGTTAAACAGAGCAGGAAGAGTGGTTGCCATCTGAACAATGTTGCCTGGCTGGAAGCTGGAAGGAAGCTCGGGACGATCTCTCATCACTGATGATACCATGTGGAAATCATCCATATCTACGGTTAGTGTTGCAAGCCGAGATTCGACGCCTGGAAGGGAACCAGAAGATAAATGATGATCAAACCAGTTACATCTTCAAAAAATAAGGGCAGTAAGAAATTATAGACTAAGAGGATAGAATGCCACTGTGCCTTTGCATTTGTGCAATATCAACAACATTTTAGGGAAATCAGAAGATTAATGCCATACAAATTAAACCCTACCTGGAGGAATTCCAATGTAAAGCTCGCCGTTGATATCAAGGGGGTGAATAAATGCTTCTTCAAGAATCTGCTGAAATTTCTTCCCGGATGCATGCTGTTTAACCCAAAGACAATTACTACAAGAGCATAGGAAGCCTAGAAGGTATACTAGTTTACTTGTATGGTCAAGGTTCCTATATCTCACCCAAGCCTTTCCCAACAGGTCAATTAATAATCCTGTAACTCCGGGTGAAGTCAGGGTTAGTGTAGGGTTTTAGTAAGAGTTCACTCTTTATCCTACAGAAGGTAGTCCGAGTACCCACCCAGCACTTTTTGGGACAGTTGGATCATGCTCCTAAGTACATTTAGTAGAGAAAAGTCTCCATCGATTTTAATCAATCCATCCCTGTAAAACCTAAACTACACACTATATCATCAAAAGTAGGAATAACAACGAACTGAAATTTTTCTTCATTTTTCCAAGTGAAGAATCTCATTAATTATCAGATATCAGTTCATGCCATCAGTGCAATTTCTCAGCCTCAAAAGAGGGGAGAGAGAAGAAAATGATGATAAAGAATCAAAAAAGAAGTTATAAAATAACAGCATTCAAATTGTAATATAGGATCTGATAAAATCTTGGAACTAGATAAAATTTATAACTAATACCTTCAAACTTTAGGACAATGAGCATGCTAGACCCAACCAAAGTTAATACTCGTAGTGAAACTATTAACTATATGCTTTCAGAGTTGACAAATTGTTCTAAATTGGCAAAAGGTCAAGGGATTCTAGTAAGAAAAAAAGCACTAGTACCTCAATAATTCCACCACATAACCAACCAAAAGATAGATAATGATACAACTGTTTACTGCCGGGTGCAGTCTCAGGGACTGACATAGTAATGCGATTCAAACACTCGTCCCAGTCAGCCATCAAGAAGGGATTCTCTCTCATAAGTTCAGCCAATGCATTGTGCAAACCAGATGTGTGGTTAAGCACATGATGAACCTATAAAATAAACAAATATAAAAGAAAGAGAAAAATGGAAAATAGAATTAGGAATTTCAGATTAGTAATGAAAAAAATTCTTCACAAACTCCTACAATACAGGCACGAAATATTAAACCTTTATTTGATCTTTTTTATTTGATCTGAATTCCGGCCAAATATTTGCAACATTTTCCTCAAGCTTCAGTTTCCTGCAAGGTAAAATACTTGCTGATTATTTCTGGCCTCATTGTTTAACAAACAAAAATGAATCAAAAAATGTGTAGTGTAATATGAAAGGGCAAGTTCATGATAATGGCATGCAAAAATTCTTAAAGATTTTGCAAAACCCAAAAATAAAAATAAAAAATAAATAAATTAAAAAGACATGCCAATTCTGTGTACTGAAGTCAAAACTCTTGACAAAGTAATATCCCTATATATACGGTTTTGTATCACAGACTCTAAAGCATAATGTGGGGACAAGGCTACATCTATATTTCATACTTCCCAAAGATTATTGTTTCACGCTCCCAAAAATCTACAAGATCAACAACTACGCAATCAGAAATCAACGAAGGCAACAAATGGTTTGTTCTCATAAAATTTCCTAGGCTCTTCCCAAATGCCCAAGCAAATGATAAGCAAAATTTCCAAAGAATTGTCATCATTCCAATAAGGACCCCTAGCTTTTTAAAATAAAAATTCTCCAATTTACTGGGATGAGCTTACTAATCAAATAGCGAGAGAGAGAGAGAAGCAATTTCCTAAATCTTTTTCACATACCATCATATGTAGTGCCAGTGGCGTACACAAGTGTCACGAGCCTAGCTTGTTCAGGGCATTATCCTTGTCTATGACCGCTTGTCTCGTGCATTGGGGATGGGTTTCTATTATGTAAATGCTAGTGTAGGTTTATTTTCTACTAGTTGTTTTTCTGTATGTCAAATAAAGCAGTATGACTCCTCAGTCACTCTGATATTTCCTAGTGCCAGGATGAGAATTGCATATAAAGCTCTTTAGGGGAGGGTGAGTGTTCATCAATCTTGTAAAACTCACTAGCTATTGTCAACATGTTTAGCCTACTTGCCTCCCTCGCTAAAAACACAATGTTAACGGAGGTGTTGTTAATGAATTGCGTTGCTTCAATATTTACTGCTTGCTCGCCACTGCTTTCATAATTGCTTACTGCTTCCGCTAATATCTGATTGAATGATAATGAAAGTGCTTCGTGGATGAATTGTGGTAAACGATAGACTGGCTAGTTAAGGAAGAGTGCTTTAGCTGGTGCCGCACGATCCTTTTGCAAAGGTGTGAAAATAATCGGCCCGTGACACCTGGTATCAGAGCTCTCGATGAATCACTACATGAATTTAGTTACCTTCGTTGTGGGATTGGGAAAGCTTTGGTAAGTGACCATGGCACCAACCAATGCTGAGAGAATCAGCATGCTGGAAGCATAGGCTGAGACAACAGCCAATAATGTGGCTGCAGAGGTGACCCAACTGAGGGAACTTGTTGATGAAGTGATGGGATCACAAAAGCATCAAGCATGTTTGATAGGTGAAATGTCAGAGGACTTTCACCACACTGTGGAAACTTTGCAATCTCGGATAGCTAATTTGGATGCAAAGATGAATCTGATGGTTCTTATTATGGGAAACTCTAACACTCCGAGGTTTAACAAGACCAAGGTACCAAAACCCAGGGTGTATGGGGTGCCCGTGATTCCAAGGAGTTGGAGAATTTCTTGTTTGATATGGAGCAGTACTTTTATGCTGTGAGGACAGCCTCAGAACAGGTAAAAGTGGATATTGCGACCATGTACTTGGTGACGCCAAATTGTGGTGGCGTACCTAGTACAATGAAATTAAAAATGTAAGTTATGTGGTGGATAGTTGGGCAGACTTGAAGAGAGAACTCAAGGCCCAATTCTTTCCTGAAAACGTTGAGTACAATGCTAGGAAAAAGCTGAGAGACCTCAAGCATACTGGGTCAATTAGGGAATATGTGAAACAATTTTATGCTTTGATGTTGAATATCCGGGACATGTCAGAAAAGGATTCATAGGCAAAGTGTTCAAGACTTGTCTACTGCACAAGCAGCTGCGGAAAGCTTGACTTACTATGCTGGGGATAATACCGCTTCGTCCAAAGAGTTTGGCGAAGGGGGAAATAGTGGAAAGTTTTTCAAGAAGGACAAACCCAAGAGTGGGGGAGCCGAATATAAAGCATCAACTTCCAAGGAAGCTTCATCATCTCAAGGGTTCAACAGACCCAATGGAAAGGGTAAACTTTCATGCTACTTGTGTGGAGGCTCTCACAAGATTAGTGAGTGCCCACACAAGGGAGCACTCGATGCCTTACAAGCTTCCACTTCGAGACAGGTAGTGGAAAGCGATGGGGAAGAGGAGGATACCCTGAGGGTGGGCGCAATGCATCAGGTGAGCGCATTGGAAACGCAAGCGAAAGCTCCAAAAGTTACACAAGCAAAAGGATTTATGTTTGTGGACTTGAGGATCAATGGGAAGAAGTACTCATGCTATGGTAGATACCGGCGCTACTCATAATTTTGTTTCGCAGTTGGAAGCATGGAGACTCAACTTATCCTTGGAGAATGATACAGGAGGCATGAAAGTAGTAAATTTCGTAGCCCAACCTACTCTAGGAGTAGCCAACCAAGTGAATGTGAAGCTTGGAGAGTGGGAAAGTCATGCGAATTTCACAGCGATGCTATTGGATGATTTTCCGGTCATCTTGGGAATGGAATTCCTAAAGGAGACGAAGGTAGTGTTGATGTCTTCTGTTGGTTCCTTATGTCTGATAGGAGATCACCCTTGCATGGTACAAGCCGTTGCAACAAAAGGAAACGATGGGAAGTTCCTTTCATCTATGCAACTCACGAAGGGATTGAGAAAGGGTGAATAGACATGTCTAGCCACAGTGGTGGTAGATAAAGAAGTAGGCCAAGAGCGGGTGCCTACGACCATCCAAGCAGTGTTGGATGAGTACAAGGAGGTGACGCCAGATAAGTCGCCTCATAACTTGCCTCCACGACAGATTGTGGAGCATAGGATCAAGTTGTTGCCAGGAGTGAAACCACCTGCTAAACGGTCATATCGAATGGCGCCTCCAGGGATAGCAGCATTGGGGAAACAACTTGACGAGTTGTTGGAAGTGGGATATGTTCACCCTTCCAAAGCACCGTTGGGAGCATCAGTGTTGTTTCAGAGGAAACATAAAGATCATCTACGAAAAGTGTTCGACAGGCTAAGGGGAAACAATCTGTATGTGATGGAAGAGAAGTGCTCTTTCACTCAACAGCGCAACAAATTCCTTGGTCATATGATGGAACAAGGTCATATCCAAAGGGATATGGAGAAGGTAAGGGCGATTCAAGAATGGAAGATCCCCGCAAGGAGTTGCGTTCCTTTCTTGGCCTTACCAACTATTACAAGAAGTTCGTAGAGGGGCATTTGCAAAGAATGACTCCAATGAAAGAACAACTGAAGCAGAGGTATTATTGACCGCACGTGTAATGATGTGGTTGATTATAACCGAACTTGTCGCACTTTCCAACAAGACAAGGCGGAGCGGAAGAAGAGTGCAGGGCTACTGGAGCCCCTACCGGTACCATCCAAACCGTGGAAGAGTGTCTCACTGGACTTCATCACCAACCTACCCAGAGTGGGGGATGCAGGGCCTATACTTGTGATTATAGATATGTTTTCGAAGTATGGTACATTTATAGCCGCACCAAAGTACCGTTCAGCAGAGGAGATGGCACAATTGTTCTTCATGAAATTGTGAAATATTGGGGTGTTCCCAAGACATTGTTAGTGACCTAAACTCAAGATTCACTGGCAACTTCTAGACAAAACTTTTTAGAATCCTCATTTCACAACATGAAATCTCTTCAAGTTATCACCGATAGGCAGACGGATAGACAGGGAGATTCAATGGGCTACTAGAAAAGTACTTGCGCCATTTTGTAAACGGCAACCAGAAGAATTGGGTGCAACTAATTGATGTGGCTCAGTTTTGTTTAAATGCCCAAAGGAGCTCAACAACCAATAAAAGCCCTTTTGAGCTTGTTACAGGCCAGCAATCGTTGTTACCTCACACAGTGGATGAGTCGTACAGAGGAAAGAGTCGCAGGGCGTACATCTTCACCAGAGAATGGAGACAGTATGCAAAGATTGTCTGAGCCTATCTAGAGAAAGCTTCTAAGCAGATGAAGAAGTGGCTAGTTTTTTTTTTGGGGGGGGGGGGGGGGGGGGGGGTGGAGACCGCAACACTTCAACTAGATGAAAGTGCATCATGTATTTCACGTCAGCTACCTCAAGCCGTTCAACGCCAACACCAACGATCCGAGCAAAAGTTAGTCAAATAGAACAAAGTTGAAAACAGTGCGACCTGACAGACTTGAAGTTGAAGATATCCTTGTAGATAGAGAGTTCATATCCTCAAGGAAGAAGTAGCGAGAGTTCATAGTGAAGGGGGAAAAGCCTTGGCGATGAAGAAATTAGTTGGATTTCTGCGGAAGATATGCAACCATTTGTGGACAAAGTTGAAGTGTTACTAGCGTCAAAGTCTACGAAGACGTCGACCGCATAAGTGGGGGAGTGTCACGAGCCTAACTTGTTCAGGGCATTATGCTTGCCTGTGACCGCTTGTCTCGTGCATTGGGTATAGGTTTCCATCATGTAAATACTAGTGTAGGTTTATTTTCTTCTAGTTGTTTCTCTGTATGGCAAATAAGGCAGTATAACTCCTCGGTCACTTTGATGTTCCCTAGTGCCAGAATGAGAATTGCATAGAAAGCTCTTTAGGGGAGGGTGAGCATTCATCAATCTTGTAAAACTCACTAGCTATTGTCAACGTGTTTAGCCTACTTGCCTTCCTCGCTAAACACACAAAGTTAACAGAGGTGTTGTTAATGAATTGCGTTGCTTCAATGTTTACTGCTTGCTTGCCACTACTTTCATAATTGCTTACTGCTTCTATTAATATTTGATTGAATGATAATGAAAGTGTTTCGTGGATGAATTGTGGTAAATGATAGGTTGGCTAGTTAAGGAAGAGTGCTTTAGCTAGCGCTGCACGGTCCTTTCACAAAGGTGTGAAAATAGATGGCCCATGACAACAGGCAACGCAAAGTTGGTAATAGACTAATATGTAATAGAGAGATTAGTTTCAAGATGAATGACACAATCATGATTCATAGCCACCAACTCTAGAGGACTAAAACTATGCAACTTCCAACAGAAAACTATGCCAATAATTAATATTTATGTGTGAACATTAAGCATAAACGTTCATTGAAACAACTTCTATTGTGTAGGGATATAACAGTTAACAAAAAAAAGAAAATGGTGCTATTCTAATACAAATGAACACAACACGTTGGTGCTATTTGAACAACGGAATAGCTTAGGAATAGATTTTCCCATGAAAATTTTGGAGTCGTTATTTCCTAGTCTAGAAGGCTGGTAAGACATCATTTTTTTTTTTAATGTACGCTTGCTTTAAAATAGCAACATTTTTTTTATATATAAAAAGAAACCATACTATTGTCCTATATAATAGCTATTTCATTTCCACTCAATTACATTCCATGAGCCAAATGTAGACTGAGTGCCTATTTGGGAAGAAGAAAACTAGGTGACAATGATGCAAACAATCCATGCAAAATTTAGTGGACAAAATTAATATCAATACTTGCCTCAACATCTTCCACAAGAGGGGTAGCATGCACAATACCCATGATCCCCAACTATGTCACTCTTTTCTCATTGAATTACTTCATCAACATTTTTTTTTTTTTTTTTTTTAAATCCACCAATCTACCATTATCCAATCCTTTGGAAGTGTCCAAAAAATAATTGTTTTACCAAAAAACGTTTCAAGCAGGTAATCTATAACTTCTTTCATAGAATTTAGGAAAAGGGATGAAATTAGAAGGGGGACATGGGAAATAGAGAATTATTTACTGTATATAGTAGTAAAGATGGAATCTTTAGGAGAAGGCACAGATTTGGAAGGAAAATCACATGGGAAAATAAGGGTATCATTGACTTTCTAGATGCATTAAAAGAACACACTGCCACAAATTGAAAATTAAAAATGATCAGCAAACAAAAAAGATGAGGTGAAGGAGATGAATGGAGACGGTGGGAAGTTGTAGGGCTCAAACAAAAGTGAAGGGCTGTCATGAGGCCTTTATCTAGTGTGGCAAAGCCAAGGGACAACCTGCTTGGTGCTGCTGAATGCTTCTAATCAACAGAACAGGAAAAGGAGGAAACAAATGTGGGAAGGGAGCTTGACTGCAACATGCACTCATTGAGCAGAGAGGAAAATCAGCTTTGGTGATTCTAATGTTCTTTCATGGAAGGGTCATTAATTAAAGTTTCTCTAATGCTAACAAGTTGATTTCCACAAGAACTCAGATTGACAGGAGGTTTGGCAGTTTGATGTCATATTGCCAAGAAAAAGGAGAACTAAAAATGATCTATAAACAAAGTTTATATTGTCAAGATAAAGGAGAACTAAAAATGATCTATAAACAAAGTTTGATGTTAAATTTCCAAGAAAAAGGAGAATAAAAAGTGATCTATAAACAAAGCATAAAGAAACTAGAAACCCAAACCCGTTCAAGCATTGTTTCTCATACCATGGGAGGAAGTGCTCTCACGCAGGACAATATTCATTGCAGCGACATTTATTTAAGTTTAAAATGTCACAAATAGCATAAACACTTCAAATTATCGAGTTAATGCACATTATAAAAATACAATTTCATGTCAAAACCACATTTTAGCCTGTTCAATACATGCATTTGATATTTTGATCAGAATCACTATATAGGTCATGTAGGTAGTATTCATTCCCCTGTTATCACTAATTTTAAACTTTTTATTGCTCCAATATGCAGAATGGCATGGTCTACCCAAATCATCAAGAGTCAAGACGCATCTAGCTAGACACCATGCCATGATATTAGATAATTTAGATTTGAAAGACAATACAATTAGAAGAGCATGTCCAGGTAACTCAGCGAGCACACATCAGCAAACATCCCACCCATCCACTGGGGGAAAACGCTAAAAGACAGAAAAAAAAAAAAATCCAAAGCAATTTTGACATAAAAACCATTGCATACCCATTGTCAATGAGCCAATGTAACATTCCTGCTGTAATACCCTTTGTTGCAGAAAACACAGGAAATAGACTATCAGGCTGAACTGGACGAGGATCATATTTCCCAAGCACTCCCGCTGCAGTATCAATAACAACCTGTCCATCCTTGTAGGCACATACCTGAATACAACATTGATGAAAATTCAATCAAAAGCAAAAAAAAATTGAACCCTTTATTTGCTTTTTCATATATCAAATTCATCTGAAAATGAAAATCATAATTCTGTTAAAAGAATTTGAACAGCATGAAGGAAAAGTGTCTTGAAGTAGCTTCAAACTTAATGCAGTGGCGCTGTCTAATCCTTCTATTGCATGGCTCCTATACTGGGGCCAGCACCATCAGTGGATCCCAATGAATCTTTTCCCATTTCTTTAGACATGCATTTCAACAGCTAATCCCAATCATTAAAAATTTCACAAAGTTATCTTCAAGATTATAAAACTTTTCGAACTCTATTGAAAAAAAAAATTTCTATATCTTTCCTTCTCACTACCGTGCAAATTTTGCTCTCTATATCTATAAAGCACATGCTTGCACTATTTGCATTGTATTTATAATATTATCACTTGAAGTCACACATCATTATCACCATTAAGTCATTAACTCATCCAAAGTTTTATTTAAAATCTAGTCCCCATTGTTTTGCCAAACTGAAGTTCTAGTTGAGAATTCGCATTTTGGTTCCTCAATGATTTCACCAATCTATATTTAACAACTCACGAAAATTGACAATGAATTTGCATAAATTCTTAAATATGCATACTTTTTTAATAATTTGGACATGAATGAATTTTACAACATAAATACGCGTATATGATGAAAAAGTTGTGAACAGTTGTCAACAATTAGCAAAATACTGAAGGTTGTCCTTCAGTGCCATTAAGCTACATCTTCTATGTATTTTGGCCTTGCATGAGATTGAAAAGAAAAAAAGTGTGTGACACATTTCATCCAAAAAATGAAGAATTAAGACAATACAAAATTAAGGGAAGTTTTAATTATTGGGATCAAGATAGTGAGCACTGGGAGGAATTTCGAGTTTATTGTATCATGGGCATAATTTATGATTATATTTTTCAGATTATATTTTGTAATTTTTAATTATTCAGGTGTTTCTTATTTTTTCCATGTATGTAATCCTTATTCCTATTTAGAGAAAAAGCCTATATAAGGTTTCTCTAGTTCTCCATGAGCATTTGAGAAATATTGCATTATGAGAATTAAGAATCATAATTGAGATTTTTCCTTTCATTCAATCGTCCCTATGGATGCATAAGCGGAATGTGAAGAAATCAAAAAAAAATATGCCAAGATTTGACAAAGGTTATATGTTGTAATATGTGGCTCATAAGTTGAGTGAAATAGTCGACTGTTTTGGTGTTGTTACTTTGACTGTTTGCTCTCGGTATTAAACTGTCGACGGTATGTGTAAAACCGTCGACGGTTTGGCTCGATAACTCAGCGTTGGTTTTCGAATTTTGAATTTGGAAAGTTGTATGGGTTGAGTTTTGGGGGAAAAACCTCCGAGAGGGTTATATGTACATGGCATACGTTGTAACTCAGTAATGTTCATGTCTTTGGACACAAGATAGTAAAAAACACTGTCGTTTGCTCCCGTTGATGTAGGCATTGCCGAACCATGTAATTCTTCATGTCATTGTTTTATTGCTTTCATATAATTTGCGTGATTGTGTTTTCTGTATATTTCACTATTGAGTGCTGCATTGTGAGATCGTTTGTTTCCGCTGCGCATTAATTTGCACAACAAATTGCTATCACAGCATTGTTGTAATGGCATTTGGAACTTCTTCTGCAAAGTTTGATGTTGTTAAGTTCAATGGAATGGGAAACTTCGGATTAAGGCAAAGAAGGGTTATGAATCTGTTAGTGCAGCAAGGTATGGTGAAGGCATTATACAGAGGTCAACCGGAAGGCATGGATGAAATAGGTTGGAAGGAATTTGAAGCAAATGTTGTGTCGACTATCAGACTTTGTTTGGCTAATGACATGTTGTATCACATCATAGATGAGAATTTTTCGGCGGTAGTTTGGCAGTAACTAGAAAGTCGGTATATGTCTAAATCTTTATCAAACAAGTTATTTCTTAAGCAAAGATTGTATTGGCTTAAGATGATGGAAGGTTCGGATTTGAACCAGCACATCAATGCATTCAATCAGATTGTAAGTGATTTGATGCGAGTTGATGTGAAGTTCAAGGAAGAAGACAAGGCGTTGATGCTATTGAATTCCCTACCTGCATCTCACACGTATGAAAATCTGATTACGACTCTAACATGAGGCAAAGAAACCCTGAATTTGGAAGAGGTAACAAGTACACTGCTAGGTTTTCATCAAAGAAAGGAGGCCAAAGATGAGATTTCACAAAATGAAGGGCTTGTGGTGAAGGGTAACCAAGAACGTGGAAGAAGCAAGTTCCGAAGCGGATTGAGTGGTAATAAATCTCAGTTGCAATCCGGGAAGGACATAAGATGTTTTAAGTGCGGGAAAATTGGGCACGGGCACATAAAACTGAAGTGTCCAGAGTGAAAGAAAGGGAATGCAGAAAATCAAGAGGGTTCATCAAAATCTGCAAATATAGTAGAAGAATGAGACTTAGCGAGGAGTGATGGTGATATGTTTTCTTTTTCATTGGGTTCAGAATGCCTGATGGATTTTTGGATCCTAGATTCGGGATGTTCTTAACACATAACACCAAATAAAAATTGGTTCAACACCTACAAGTCAGTAAATTCTGGTTTTGTTCTAATGGGAAATGATGCATCATGCAAAAAATTATTGGAATAGGGAATATCAAAATTAAAATGTATGATGGTATTGTGAAAACATTATGTGATGCAAGGCATGTACCGTACCTACGGAAGAATGTAATTTCATTGGACACTTTAGATTGTAACGGGTATAGTTACAAGTATGAAAGTGGGATAATGAAGGTGTGTAAAGGCGTCTTTATGATGATGAAGGGACAGAAGTTAGTGAGAAATATCTATGCACTGCTGGGTACCATAATTGTAGGTGGAGCTGCAAATGCAGATTCTGAGTCAGGTAATACTGTTTTGTGTAAAACAACAACACAGAAAATGGAGGGTACTCTTAACTACATTTATTCAGATGTTTGGGGACGAGTGAGGGTAGCATCACATGTCAAAAGGTCTTGGTGCACTTCATGTGGCACAAGTCAGAGATGTTTGCCAAGTTTAACTTGTGGTTGAGGTAGAAAACCAGATCGGGAGAGAGATCCTCAAGTAAGACATTGGGACTGAGTACGCTGGTGTTCAAAGAGTTTTGTGAGCAGCATGTCAGGTTGTATGTAGGGCTTGCAAGGAACTTCTTGGTAAAGTCAGTGAGTATGACATGTTTCTCGTTAACCGATAGCCAAGGGTATCACTAGATGGGAAAGTTGCAGGAGATATGTGGAAAGGTAATGCGGTAGATCACTCTGCTTTGAGAGTGTTTGGATGTCCAGCCGTGCACGTTTCTAATGAGGTGAGATCAAAGTTTGGTACAATGTCTAGACGATACATCTTTCTGGAGTTTAAGAAAGGTGGGTTCAAACTGTGTGATCCAATGGCAAACAAGGTGGTGATCAGTGGAGACATGGTTTTTGGTGAGAAAGTCATGGTGCAGCATACTCAGATAGATGAAGAGAAACAGGTGTTTGAAAACTGCAACAGCAATGAGCATGTGATGTAGGTGGAGTTGGAAACTCAGGGCAGAGATGACATTGTTCATAATGTAGGGAGTTTTACCTCAGAAGACCAGTAGGATCATAGTGGGCCTAGATGCACTATCAGGCCACCACTCAGGTATGAATTTGATGATCTGGTGTCTTATGCATTCATTACTACCAGTAAAGTTCCTACTATTTTTCAAGATGCAGTGCACAGCAAAGGGAAAAATTGATGGATGAATGCTATGGTGGAAGTGTTGGAGTTATTGCAAAATAATCAGATGTCAGAGTTAGTGGAGCTTTTAGTAGGAAAGAGGGTGATAGGATGCAAGTGGGTGATTTTTCTGTTATTTTATGTGAATGACATGTCAATTGCTGGGAATACTTTGACTGAGGTTAATCAATTGGAAACTCTATTGAGAAAAAGTTTAAACATGAAGATTTTGGGTACGGCCAAGAAGATTCTTGGGTTAGAGATTCGCAATAACAGAGCTGCATGGATATTGGGGTTATCTCAGGGTGGCTTTGTGGACCAAACTGCAGGAAGATTGTGGTTGTCTCCAAGTGATTTTGTGGAGAAGGTATTGGAGAGGTTTAGCATGGTTAATGCAAAATCGGTCACTGGTACACCATTGGCGAATCAAAGTAAATTGTCTCAAAACCCAAGGACTGACAGTGATGTTCGAGATATGTCAAAGGTTCCTTATGCCAGTGCAGTAGGGTGTTTCGGCAGGCAACAGAGTGATTCGTCAGTTATGAGATTTGTGGATGCAGACTATGCAGGGGACATGGATGACAAGAGGTCTACAATAGGGTATGTGTTTACTGTTGTGAGAAAGCGAAGGCCTATTTCTTGGAAATCCAGGGTACAGCCTCAGGTTACAATATTTACAACTGAGTCAGGGTTTTTGGCAAAAAGCTGAAGCTGCCACGGACAAGTTCAAGCATTGCTTGGACTTGATTTTTGTTTCCAGTTGCTAGAGGGGAGGCAGTCCCAACCTATACGAATTTTTCGACTCAGGTGGAGAAGCGGGTTATGTTTTCGATTTTCTCCTAAGGGGCGTATATTCATCAAGGTGGAGATTGTTGTAATATGTGGCTCATATGTTGAATGGAACACGTACAAATGAGAAAACATGGTAGAAAACAGTTTTAGGGAAACCGTCGACGGTTTTTTCAAGATGACAAGAAACAATCGACTGTTTTGGTGCTATTACTTCGACTGTTTGCTCTCGGTATTAACTGTCGACGGTATTTTTGAAACCATCGATGGTTGGCTCGGTAACTCAGCGATGGTTTCCGAATTTTGAATTTGGGAAGTTGTATGGGTTGGGTTTTGGGGGGAAAACCTCCGAGAGGGTTATATATACATGGTATATGTTGTAACTTTGTAATGTTCATGTCTTTGGACACAGGATAGTGAAAAACACTGCCGTCGTTTGTTTCCGCTGCGCATTAATTTGCACAACATTGTTTGATCAGAAAGAGATTAATCAAGCTATCAACTAATCATGGTATGAATTATCATATGCTGTCAAATAGTGACAAAAACCTGGATTCCAAGTATTTTATTATCATTCCCCCGCTCAATTAAGAACTTCCTCAGCTTAGCCTCCACATCAGAATGGACAGGTGTGTTGTAGATCCATTCTGAATTAACTGCTGGTCCTTTATTTATGTCTCTGGCAGAAATGGAATCCACAGTTCAATGAGAGAGAAACAGTAAACAGGACCAAACATGACAACCTGAAGCTCAGAATTGACTCACCCTTGTAAAACAGATTCAGCAAATGGTTTCATTATATCCAAATAAATTATGCGAACATTCATCATAGATGAAAGCCCTGAATGTCGATAAAATAAATTAATCAATTAAATGCGCACAATCTTAAACAAAATGAAACAAGAAATTCAGGGGTCTATTACAAACCTCTGAGAAGATTGAGGACCCGTGAAAAAATTACGATATCACCCGGAAAAGCATCAACCTAGGAACAAGTTTGTTACTTTCTGGGACAAATAAAAATAGTCAATATAATAAACCTTGTATAGATATGGATAATAATCCTTAAACTCACAGGATTAAAGCGTTTAACTTCTTTTTGGCTGAGCTTCATCTTTTCCTGAACAACTTTCATATTTTTGGTTCTTTGCTCAGCAAAAGATTGCATGTTTGCCTTAACAGAACCCAAAAAAAAAGATTAGAAAAAGAAGGCCTTGCAGAAGTTGAGTGAAAATTTGTGGAAGCAAGAAACTGTACTCACAAGAGCTTCATTTGCCGGTGTTGAAGTACGAAAGAATATACTTGTAACCTCCATAGCTTGCTCTGGTATATCCAGCCGCAACTTAAGTCCCATTTCTGCAAATGAAGATAAAAGAGCCACATGGTCCCCCTAATACAACAGTCATCATAATTATTCATGATCCAAAAGCAATGGTTTGAAATATAAAATATAAAAAGTAAAAAAATCTCAAGACTGAAAAGAAAAATATTAACTGTTCAAGAGATTAACAACTTGGATTCTGACTCATATTCAAGGAAAACAAAAATTCATGGTTACAATATTCCTAAAAAACCTACAATTCCAGAAGAATCACAAGTTGAAGACAAAATCACAAAAAATTAGAGACATGTAATTAAAGCAAAGGGATCATATTTCGAAGACTAGAGTAAATTTCATTTTACATTTACGTGGTATTCTGTCTGACATGTTAGTTCCATTACTTTGATACCTCTAATTAAATTGTAAAGAGCAATAGCAATGACTATCTCATACCGAAGCAATCAACTCAAAATAAAACTAAATTTATTCTTCCAATCATCTATATTTCCCACTTGTGTAAATTGTTCACCAAAACATTGCTAGGATAGTACAAACCTCAGCAGCAGCCAGAAACATTTTAGCAAGTGCTCGTTTAATAGGGCTTGATAGCAACTTTGTAAGGCCAAAGTCAAGCAAAATTGGACAATGTGGAGGCTCCTTGCTAACAAGAAAATTTCCTATGACAAATAATATCCAAAGATGCAATCAAAAGAGTAGAACAAATGAATTCCTGGTACTACACATATACAGTGAGAAGTAACCAAAAACTGCAACTATGAGTCTACGACCAAACTCAAAACCCCAAAAAATTTCTGAGAAAGAGTATACCAGGATGAGGATCCCCATTAAAAAATCCATCTACATAAATTTGGTGAGCATATGCACGCGTTATTTCTTCAACAATCTTTTGCTTGTCAACATCAAAAGCTTCCAATGATTCAGAGTCATTCAAACGAATCCCATCCATATACTCTAAAATGAGGACTTTTTCAGTAGACTGCCATTTGAAAGCAACAGAGCACAGGGTAAGTTAAAATGGAAAAGCAACAGACACACATTGTTCTGGGCATACTGCTCCTTGGCAGATACCATTAAACTGTGCCTCTGTCAAGAAAAATTAAATAAATAAATTGTCTCTCAATAACTAAAAGCTCAGTTTAAAGTCCAGTTACAGGAATGCTAAAGGAGAAGAAGCATGGTGCCATATAGGCCTTCGATAAACAATATCCAGAAAAGCAAAAAACTGGAAGCCTTTGAAAATTTATGCCCTATAGAGGCGAATGCCTTTTTTTAATTTTATTTTAGTATGGATGTGAAGCTTGCAAGGGCTTAGTTTTATTGCCATGAACAAAAGCAAAATTTTCGCATCATAAGGCCTCAATGCATTCGTTTAGTTATATCTTAGTTTTTTTTTCTTATTTTCCTTTTCATCTTAATGGTGCTTTCCTTTTATTTTAGGAGGATTCCTTGACCTCCCCTTTTGTATTTCCATTTTCTCTCTTAATAGGCCAAAAATAAATTAATTTAATTGTTTGTTGCTCCTCCAACCTACATCCTCATCCTTTTGTGTTGATATCACCTCTTGTCTATTTACCTATATATAGTCCTCAAATCTGTAATCCAAATTCAGATATCTTGATAGCAAACTTAAATGTTCTCACAGATTTAAGAAGTATGGACAACAAATATTTCAACATTATGAGCCCAATGGCCTCTGTGAATAAGCCCAGAATAATTGAAAAGCATATGCAGAATATACCTGAATAACTTCTGGAATTAACACGTGCACTTTATTGACAGGCACATTATCATCGTGTTTGTCTCTGCAGCCTAAGTTTCTAGCGACGACTCTGGTATTTTCTACAGGCACAAAAACAAACACCAACAACAAAATGCAAATCAAGAAAATTGTTGAAAAAATATAATTCCATTACTCACCACCCATAATTCATCAAATAAAAAACGAGCAATCTTTCCTATAAATCACAAAAAAATACTAATAAAATCAATTAAATGAAAAAAAAAATTCACATAAGCATTGTGAATACCAGCTTCACGATTGAAGTCAAGTTCTTTGGGGGCTTCTCTGCACCATTCCTCTATCATTGGGCTGAAGTCAAACTGAGGTTCCGCCCATGCTATCCAATCTACTATTGATTTTGCATTCTTTAGGTCCTGTAATACAAAAGCATGTCCAACAACAATATGCCGACTGCAAGTCTTATTTCTTTCATCCTAATTATCCTAAAAGGCTAAAAGACAAAGCCTGCAAAACCTCCAATATGACTGTTTTGATGCCCTCATGCTGTACTTTAACGACCACCTCCTGGCCATTACGAAGAGTTGCACGATGAACTTGTGCTATCTACAGAGAAGAATAGAACACAAAAGTGTTATGATTATCCCAAAATATCATTGCTTTCAATGTGCCACAGGGAAAAAAAGTATCATACATTATTAGTGCTCAGCATAAGGTTTACTGAGAACTACTCACTTCTATTGGATAATTATTCAGAACTATTCACGTCAAAACAGAACTAACAAGTACCAATGCTACCAAAATAAAAGCTGCACATGTGCATCACATAAAAATGTTATCAATGTTCATCCACAAATAAATTTCTCAAGATATACTAGGGTTCTTTTTCTTTTTTGCACTAGGGAGATAAAAATTAAAAAACTAAGTTTGATGGGCAGTTCCAACAAGCCCTCAGTCTTTGCTCGTCTTCTAAACCTTATTCTTTGCAAAGATTTAAAAATAACTGGGGGCATTAACAATTAACTTTTGTCCAATGCTAAAAGTTCATAACCTCGTATAGTTTCTTATTACCAACATTAGTCTGAGGATCTTACTGATGCTGTTGCTAAAGGAATTTTGACAAAATCTAAGAACAGATCATCCATAGACTTCCCCAGCTCTTTCTGTATAGTCCGGCAAACCTGAGCAGACAGAAATAATCAGTTAGTCAAGTGGTGGTCCCAAATTTGTTCAAATGTAGGGCAACTCATATGTAAACACATCTATACCATATTACCATCTATATAATTAATATTCTATTCCAAATTTAAAGATATTCTAATTTTTTTAATTTTCTTTTCTAAATGAAATATCTAAATTAAATTGAATTATGAATAGCTAAAAATGAATAGTTATAAGATCAATAGTTTATTGAATTCCTATGCGCATGCAATTTATGTTCTGTGAGCCTGCTATATACTATGATAGAAATGGGACACTTCGGTCTCTCCCTTCCATCTCCAATAATTCTTTTATAAAAGGAAAGCACCCAATATATCCCTTCTAAATTGATTCATGATTTCATGTTTAGATGTAAAGAGAGAATGGCAGCAAAAATAGAACCTTCGACTACTTAAAACCACCCATCCCACTACTCACATCCCTCTCTCCAACTTCCAACTTTTTTTTTTTCATAAAAAATAGAGAAACTAGCATTGTTAAAAAGCACAAATGCAGGACGCAACCCAAATACAAAAACAGAATGCATATATAAGCTGTGGCTACCTGCAGGTTTCCCGGGAAAACTATGAAAGAATCCATATCTGTATCTGTAGATCCGCTAACCCAAGACACAAAATCACCCACCTCAACTTACCGAGTATACTCTATTCCATCCAAGACTCTCTCACTCTCCTACTCCTCCACACCAAGGGAACAACAAAAAACAAAGGTGCCATATCCCATACCTCCCTCACCTGTTTCCTCTCACATAACTGAGGCCAGCACCTAAGCAACTGGAAAACTAAATCTGGCATTACCTCCTTTACCTGTTTCCTCCTATCCATAACTCCCCAACCTGTTTGCTCCTACAAAACTAAGGCCAACTCCTAAGAAACTGGAAAATCAAATCAGGCATTACCTCCCTCAGATCCATATCCACAAAAAAAGAGGGCACCATATGTTATACCCTTCTCACCTACTTCCTCCTACAAAACCTAGAATCGCTGCTAAGCAACTGTGAACCAGATCAGGCATTACCAGTAAACAAAAAATGGCAAGAACACCATGGCCATGATGGGAGAGAGGGAGCAAAAACCTCTTTGAGAATGGTTGTGGGTTTCCTCTCTTTTATTTTTTATTTTTTCCCTTTGGGGTGGTGGGGGTGCTTTAATATTCCATACTCTTCCAAGAGAAGTCCACTGTCCTTAATACACATTGAGCAGTAAAAGAATTAATGACCCTTTACAAACCGTCTCTCTGTCAACTTCCACTCTCCATCATTTATTTGCCCTTCCTCAGTACTCCACTGCAACAACTCAACCAAATCTGCCAACTTCCTTATCCTGCAAATGTCTTCTATCCATGAGAGCCCAACAAACCCCACTGTTTTAGATTTCCATATTCTCTGCAACTGAAGCTCCAAGTGACAGCCAAACAGAACAGATTATGGACTTCTCCTCTAAGCCGTCAACACCATGCAACATGCCAAAATAGCACATTCAGCACATTATCAACAGGAAAAAAAAAACAGTTTTACCCGCACAGACCTCTCTATTATAGGCCCCCTCCCTAATACCTCCCCCTGCGCCTACTCCATCAGCCATCCACCCTCATCAATGTATGACGTGCACTCAATCCCCCTTCTCCAGTCTCCACAATGCTTCATTTTCATTAGCAAACCTCCATAGACACTTCCCAGTAAAGCCTTGGCGAGCTCCTGCAATCTTATAAAAGTGGCTGGTTGTAACCAAATCATATATACTAGAAAATGCCAACACCTTTGCAAACCACATATTGATGAAAACATTCTGAAACATGGTAAATTGTCGTTCCAAAATGCTAAATCTAACAATCCTTTGTTTTAATTCAATATTTTTCACATATTTTATTAGTTAAAGTGGAAATTATCACACTATAATTCCATCTTAATCCATTATTCATCTATTTCACAAAAGAAAATCTCTTCTAGACTTTGAAACACTTCAACATCCTTCCCAAAATATACAAAGGCCATTACATGTTTTTCACCAATATAACTATATATAAGTACACAACCAACGTTCCACAGTTATTTTCTGTCCCACAATCCCATTCCTGTTTCATGAATTGGAATTTTCCATGTTATAGGTAACATTGAAGAAAATAGATTTAATTTAAACCCATGTATTTAGACCATCAACGTCTTGACTTGGATCCAAAGAAAGACACAACCCGCCAGAAAAATAAAGACTTCTCGACAAAAAATTTTTTTTAATAACTATAAGGACCCAGCTAAATCTAGTAACCATTAGGAAGTTCTAAAATTTTTGAAATAATCATAAAAAGATTATAGCTTCCCAATACAAGGAATATCCGAAATAAAGGATTTTTGATCCACTTCCTATCACCATCATTGCTTCACAACAACTTGTCTTTCATGTGTAATGTAGTCTTTCATCTATATTTACGTCGACAAATATGGTAGCATGCTAGTCATGACTAATTTAAACGTATGGTAGAAAATCCATACTCACAACAAAATCAATAGGCCATTTGGTAGTACTTGTATAACATCCGTAATTACTTCCTTTATAGTTTCTTTTTAACCCCCGTTAAGAGGCTGTTTTTTGGTGCAGTGGTAAAAAGTCACAGGCTGTCAAAAACATAAGGTTCTTGTTCAAATACAGAGAGAGCAGTCACTTCCAACAAAACCAATGAATCTTGCATGACTAATTTAAAGATATGGTAGAAAATCCATATTCACTGGCAACAAAATCAATACGCAATTTGGTAGTACTTGTGCAACATCTGTAATTACTTCCTTTATAGTTTCTTCTTTACCCCCGTTAAGGCGCTGTTTTTTGGTGCAGTGGTAAAAAGTCACAGGCTGTCAAACAAGTACAGAGAGATAGCAGTCACTTCCAACAAAACCATTGAAGGGTTTGGAGTTAGGACAATTTCTAGGCCTCGCTCCCAAGATCCTGCTTAGCTCTACCGGAGTAATGGCTACTTTGGCTTTTGGTACAAACTCCAAATATCAGTTTTTCTTTTCTCAAATGGGATCCAAGCACTGAACTCTAAAATATTATTTCTCTATTGAAAAAAGTACCAAACTCTCAAATAAAACATCAAAGCATACTGTTTGCATCTCATGCAACTAAAGTAGAAATTTCCCCCTTTTATTAACCCACTTCAACACCAACTTCAAAGCTTCCCCAAACAAAACCAGTCAAAGATGATCACAGGAAATTTAACATCTGCAATCTTTCATCTTAGTCATCATGGTACTATTTCCATTTTTCATTGCCGATATTTTAGTTCTGGCCCTTTCCCAAAAGCAATAGTGCCGTATTTTGAAATATGTGTTTACAATGTTTCCTACAACATGAGAAAAAGAATATCTTCCTAAAGCTCCATAGTGCTACCCCCAACACCCAAGTGTGTCCACTTTTGACTCAACAAACACATTTAGCTCTCAATGTTGAAAACAAAAAAAGACACCAACAGAACCTAGATAACACCCTTCCAGCCCCATAGCAAAACAATATTTCTTGAATGAAATTACAACATATAAATGAGAATGCCAACTTAGTTCCAGTCCACGAGTTGGCAGTGCTTTCCATGATGATGGAGATGATGGATTTGTAACGTACCCACATCTCCAAATAATCAGTTACATCGTACAGCATTCATTGAGAACAAATAATAGCATAACAATGTCTGGATTATGCATAAAGGAGAAAAAAGATGATAGCGATGCTGCTCCTGCTGCTGCTACTGATAATGATAGTAACGATAAATACAGTGTTCATCAACTAAATCTGGCAAGGAGATTGATGTCTCCAATAAAACATGTGACACCAAATGTCCATTCATTTTACCCTCACAATGAATACATAGTAAGAAAAATGAAAAAAAAAATGTGAATTTCATCCCACTTTCTTGGGTTCAAAAGCTAAAAGAAATAACCTCTTGCAAAGGGCGAGGAGGAAGTGAATCTTGTAGCTGCTTGAGAAGGCATATATAGGCCTCAGGAAGCACATCAGCACGTGTAGATAAATACTGTCCAAGTTTCACCCACAAACCTTCCAACTCTATTATCAAACTGAGAACACGCTTAGCATTGCGTTGATGAGCCTTTTCCCATAGAGCAGCTCTTTTATGTGTGCTAATCCATTTTTCTCTCTGCTGTAAAGTCTTCAAAGTAACACACCACAAGGAAATAAAATTATCCATATACAAGAATAAATCAAAGTAAGCAGCAATTGAGACAACAAATATACCTTATAATCAAGGTAGATTATTAAAGCAGCTGTAAACACTTTCAGACGCCTTCCATAGATGTTTCCCCATCCCATCCGTCGGCTACATTACAAAAATGGACCCAAAAAAAACTAAGTTGCAAATCTTCCCAAAAACAAATTGGAGAACAAAATCATGAGGTTCTGCAATAAATGCAATTGGGAGCACCAGACAAATGCCATTTAACACAACCGAAAAAATAATTTCATACCACCTTAAAAACACAAACTGAAGGCGTAAGGTAACAGAACATACATTGAACAAAATCACTATGGAGCATCTTAAAAGTAAACAACCAATTCAAATATGTCTGAGAGTATCTTTGAGAGCATGTGTGCCACAAACACTAATAATTATTTAAGTATTGCACCCACAAAAGAAAACCAATAAATTTCATGGAAAAACACAAGTGTCTGAAACAAGGAAGCGCAAGAGTTTCACAGCAAATTTAATGATCAATTAATTTACATTTAAAATACACTATATTATCCTACACCTCATAATATTCCTCTCTCTTCAATTTTCATCCTAAATTGGAAAGAGAGAAGCCATAAACTATGATTCACAATCAAACCTAACCCATTTTGTTTTTCTGTATACACTTGTCCATGATAAAAAAATTTGATCAACTGAGAATCTAAGATTTTAATTGAGTAAATTACAATTTTCACCAAATTACACTTCACTCCATGAAGATTTAATTGTAATAGTCCAATCCTAAAAGTTTCAATTTTAGTTTTAGCAGAGATCCCTGAATAGGTACTTGAACTAGCCTAAATACTAAAATGAAGGGATCAAACGGTTATAATTAAAACTTCAACGAGTGAAGTGCAATTCAGTAAAAATTCAGGAACCTGAGTGATATCCCCACTTTTGTTTAGAGGGAAAAGTTCACACCCTCATGGTTTAACCAATGCAAATAAAATAAGAAGGTACATGCAATCCATATCAAGTTGAAATCATGCATGACGCCTCCATAATTCAAATTAACGCAGGCAGTGCAGCTGAATTTCTCAGCCATCAAGATAACCATCACTCTAGATTTATCCAATCCAACTGAAAGTGGAAAGTTTACACTTGTAGAAGTCCCAATTATCTTAAAATTATTATTGTCATTATTATCTTACTTTTATCCGTAAATTGGGAAGAGGGGAACGCAAGGTTTGAGCCCTACTGAGATGCAGGGTGGGATGATTCCATCGCCATAAACTATCAAATGTCTTAAATTAATTTTAAATACCTACTCAAGAGCGTTTCTTTTAAACTCAGAATAGTAATATATCTACCACGTATCTACTAAATAAGTAGAAAACAGAAGAGGTACAGAGAAAGATTAAAATTAAATCTAAGTCGCAAAAAAATAAAAAATAAAAAATCGCCATCAAACATTAACAATTTGAAATCAAAATTCAACAAACTATAGTAATATTTTTTCAAAAAAAAAAAACCTAGTTCAGGTTCCTTGCTTTGAACGCTCTAAAACGATTGAAGACCGAGACAAAAGCAAGGCATTTTAATTCACCACAAAACTCCATTAGAATTATGCTCAAACATCAACAGATCACATGAAACACAAATATAAACCAAACCAATCCTAAATCCGAATGACATTGTCCAGCAAGAGTTCAGATGATCAATCGATGAAACGAAGAGAACGATTACCTGAAAGCAGAAAAAGATTTGCCTTGGGAAGAAGCGAAAGCGAGCGAGCGAGCGAGAAGAGCAGAGATATTCTAGCACACGTAATATGGAGTACGTTCGAAACGATGGCTTCGGTGCCGTTTCAAGGCTCGTGGAATGGTATGTGAGTCGCAGCCTTACAGGGATGACTTGACGTTGTTGGCTACTAGCTTCCCGGAGCTAAGATTAAATTGGCAATTGCGCGTTGCAGTTAATGGCCAATCATTTAAGGACACGAACGCGCAGTATGTAGTTAATCGAGACCGTTGGATTCGGAATGTAACGAGAGATCTGAGCCGTAGAAGAGACGGAAGGCGTGGCCGAAAGCTGGCCTCCGGGGGAAGCACGTGTCGTTTATATGAGGAAGACTAGAGAGCACGTCGCGACCACAAAAGCATAAGAACATTTCCCAATCAGGCGTACGGAGTCAAAACCAAGCAATGCACAAGTTCCACTAGCGCCGAGCATAATTCGGTGAAAACTGAATTAATCAAATTAATCGGTCGAAATTAGTTAATTTGGTTCAGATAAAAACTCCGATTCGATTGGTTCGGTTATAATTCTATAAAATTTTGGTTAATTGGTTTCGATTCAGTTAAGGGTAAAAAAAATTTCGATTAACCGATTAACCGAATTACTAATTAATTAGATTTTAAATATAATTTATAAATATAAATTTTGCTTATGCAAGTGCATTAAAGAGTTTAATTAACCTATTTGGATTCTTTGTTCTATGGTAAAATATTATGTTCATTAATAAAATTAATAATAAGGTATTTAATTAAGTTGGATTTGGTTTAAAAAAAAAAATTTATAATTGTATTATATTTCTAGCAATTAATTTTAAATGATTTCGGTTAAAATCTGTTAACCGAATTACCTGAATGGGTAATTCGGTCGGGGTCGGTTCGGTGTCTTTCGTCAATTCGGTCGGTTCAGTTAATGGTATTATTTAATCGAATTTTTTGGTTAATTCGGTTAATTACTCGAATTTAACCGAACCGACCATTTGTTCACCCCTAGTTCCAAGTCTTTCTTTGGAGAGTTTTACTTTTAATGTATTATTAAACTATTAAATTAAAAGAAAGTATAAAGAGGACAACTTTGAGAAATTATATTGAGAATCTTCCATTCTTCATATTTGTGTACTTATTTTTTAAATTATATATATATTAAAAATTATCGTAAAACATGTATATTTATATGAATAACTATTTAAATAATAAGTTATAACCTTTGATATACCCACATGATGATTCATTATGTAATTAATTTTTAGAATGTCAATGTATTTGTCTATATAAGAACATGTTTTACAATAAAATAAGATAATAAGATAATTACCAATATCTAATTCCTGAAGAACTCGATTATTAAATTTCAATAGTTCCAGACTTTTTTGGATTCTTCTTTTATTTCATTTATAACACATTATTAGTACGATCAAGTTTCTAATGGTATAGCAAGTTTCGTTGGTATTATTATAAGGTAAGAATCTTGTTTCCTTTAACATTTGTTATCTATATAATTTTAGTTTTTTGTCAAATTATATTTATATGTTAATTATATCTCTTATCTTGAGTACGTGTCCTTAAATATTTTTATATTGGAATATATGTGAGAATAACATTTCCATTTAATATTTATCAAACTTTGAATTTTTATTTGTTTTCAAAGTGATTTTATGATGTCAAACCTTACAAAATTTGAATTTGTTGCCCTTGATATTTTTGGAAGAAATTATCTGTCATGGGTACTTGATGTTGAGATTCACCTTAATACTATGAATCTTGAAAGTACAATTGCAGAAGAAATCAAGCATCTCTATAGGATCGCGCAAAAGCAATTATATATCTTCAACATCATTTACACGAAGAATTGAAAATTGAATACATTACTATTAAGAATCCATTAGTCATTTGGAACAACTTAAAAGAGATATATGAACACAAAAAAACGGTAGTTCTTTAAAAAACTCGATATGATTGGATACACTTATGACTACAAGATTTTAAAACTGTAAGTAAATATAATTCAGTCTTGTTCAAAATTAGCTCTCAATTGAAGTTATGTGAAGAAAAATTACCGATTATAATATGTTAGAAAAAACACATTTGACTTTTTATGCCTCGAATGTGCTCCTGTAGCAGCAATATCAAGAGCGTAGATTTACAAAATATTCTGAACTAATTTCTTGTTTACTTGTAGCTTAACAAAATAATGAGCTTTTATTGAAAAATCATCAATCTTGTTCAACTGGCTCGACACCATTCCCTGAAGTGTATGTGACTTTTTCTCAAGATCGTGAACGAGGTCATGGTAGTAAAAGAGATCGTGGTAGGAATAAGTGTTGAACATTCTATTCACATGTTCATACACAAAATGATTTAGCAGAATCCTTCATTAAGCGTTTACAATTTATTGCTAAACCTATGCTTATGCGATCAAAGCTTCCTACATTTGCTTGGGTTCATGCCATAGTGCATGTTGCGTCTTTGATTAGAATTAGACCAATTGCATATCACAACTTTTCACCTTCACAACTTGTGTTTAACCACCAACCTAATATATCTCATCTTAGAATTTTTTGTTGCGCTATATATGTTTCTATTTCACCCACACAACGAAGTAAGATGGGACCACAGCGTCAGCTTGGTATTTATATTGGTTTTGATTCTCCTTCTATCATTAGATATCTTGAACCACTAACAAGTGATCTTTTTAGAGCAAGATTTCTAGATTGTCAATTTGATGAATCAGTTTTCGTGTCATTAGGAGAAAGAAAAGGTAAAGGATTAAAAACACAAGAAATTTGTTGGAAGACATCAACTTTGTCTAATCTTGATACACTCACAAATCAATGTGAACTTGAAGTTTAAAAAATAATTCATTTGCAGAATGCTGCAAATCAATTGTTAGATGTTTTTATAGACACCAAAAGGATCACTTAATCACATGTTTCTGTAGAGACCCAAAGAATTATAGTAATTAAATAATAAAAGAAAAAAGAGAAACAGGAAAAATTCTAAAAGGGAATCTCAGGGTCTCGTCGACGAACACAGGGCGTTCATTGCCGAGCATCCTTATTGGGTTCATTGACGGGGACATTCGTCTCGTCAATGAGAAGTTACCGAGAGGGCCATTTTCAGGACCTGAATCTCGTCGTCGAGGAGTAGGCGTTCGTCGACAAGACTACCGCTTCGACTCGTCGACGAGATGACGTGGCTCATTGACGAGGCCACGTGGACAACATTTTATATATAGCCCTAAAATAGATTTCCTGCAAAAAAAAAAAAAAAAATTCATTTCAACAGTTTCTTTCTCTCTTTAAACGTATTCTCTCACTTCTCTCTATGATTCCGACTCTGTCACTCCCCAGTTCGACAATCAGAAGCTACCACGGTGATTTTGGGGAGATTCTTTACAACGTAGCTGGAGCGAAATGTTAATTTGAGAAGTTTGGGAACTATTCCAAAACCAGGGTGAGTGGATTATTTGAGTATTTTCAGTATTACCCAGTTCATTTGAGGTCAGATTTTGTATTATATGAGAATATACTAGAGTTTTGTGAAGTAAAACTATGGTATTATATTTTCAGAAGTATGGTCTTTTGGGACCCTGCAGGCAAGGGTGAGAACCCCAGTGGGGATATTTCAGGGTCTCAAGTAAAATGATGCATGGTATATAGTCTAGAAATTGCGCATATGTGGATTTGGGGAAATAAGTATGTGATAATTATTTAGGTGAATTCAGTTATTTGATTGGGAAATTATATGTGTATTATCCCAGGATGTTGAAATGATAAATGTCACACGCGTGAAGTTGTGAATAGCATCTAGTGCTCAGATAGTCAGGTAAGGGAAATATGTTATGCTAGGAATTTTAGTATGATTAACAGTAGAAATTACATGTTTTACCAGATTATTATTATTCAAATAATAAAATATTTGTATAGCATAAAATATAAATTTTAGAACATATAAATTTTATTTATTTAAATTGTGTGGCATAAGCTTATATTAAATCATCACAATATTTATGCAGCTACAAATACCATGTTTTACAGTATATTAGAAAAAAATATCACGGGATATATATATTTTATAGAATGATGAATTTTCAGTACTTATACAGATAGAAATTATACAGTATATTTAGAAACATGATTCACAGTATATTTACATAAATACATATTTTTAACAATTTCAGAACACCATGATTTCAGAATCATAACACCCAGATTATCAGATACACAAATATACAGTCATTAAATATTCAGTCCGTACTCAGATTTTCATATCAGTTTTGTAATGTTATGGTTATTTCAAAATCATGGAAAAACAATAATATAGAAATATCAATTACATATATAGTATTAGACCTTGATGGACCAGATTCAGTCAGTAGAGCACGGTACCGTAGCTATATTCAGTTCAAAGTGCAGCCACATAACTCAGATAGCATGTGGATATCAGCAGTCGATCGTGCCTATGTTATGGACAGGCTCCCCATCAGTTAGGGTTGAGGAGCCGATCTGACTTTCGGAGTTCAGTTGATTTATCCTAATTGGCCAGCCAGGATAGGTCCCACCTTCGGGCCGCACAACCCTGTCATGAGGGGTTAAATCATGACTTTCAGTTATCCATCTAGGAAAGTTTTCTTAGTTATTATATATATATATATATATATATATCCAAATTTACAAAAACAATAGATATACCTATGAATATTAGAAGTATTATGTTTAGAAAATTCAGAAAAACAGTTTATGTTAAGTAACATAGGTATGAGCTATATTGAAATGTTTATACATGTTTCGCAATCTCAATAATTTATGGTATTTCGAAATCAGTTTTATAAATATGTAAACTCACTTGTCACACACTAGTAATAGCATATTTCGTCTTACTGAGCATTGTCTCATCCCAGTGATTTAATATTTTTCAGGTGATCTAGTTAGGTGAGTAAATCAGGCTCGCAGATAGAGGGGACTATAGTACTGCCCTATATGTAGGGTGAGTTTTTTTGGAAAGTCATTTTTGAGTAGTCCCTAGGTTCAGATGAGGGTATTTTGGAGAATGGTATTGTATATATATATATATGATTGTAAGTATTCTGTTTTCCGTTGTTTAGGTAGTTTATTGTGTTCGGATTCCATGGCCCCTATCTGGTCCATGATGATGGTTTGATTTATATTAGAAGGTATCAGTGCAGTGAAATTTTATAGTTTTAAAAAAAAATGGCATATAAAATCAGGTTGTTACAGTTTCGGCTGCAAATATTCCTATTAAATTGATTGTTCCTGAAGAACACCCAATGAGAATAGCAGCTAATGAATCTAAAGTGCACCAAAAGCGTGGTAGACCAATTGGTGCAAAGGATACTGTTACTCGAAAGAAAAAGGAAATGAATAAAGTGACACTCCAAAAGAGTTCATTAACACTCAAGAAGAGGTTAAAAGAAATATAGATCAACAATCCCATATTTCCATAGAAGCAACACCAAAAGTGGTTTTGGTACTGGAAAATTATGAGATCTTAGTAAAATTTGGAAATATGCGGAGAAGAAATGAAGTTGTTGTTGACAATTTCTTTGCATATGCGATTGCTTCAAAAATTATTAATGATAATGAGCTTGAGCCTCAAATTGTAGAAGAATGTTGATATCGAAATGATTGGCCAAAATGGAAAGAAGCAATACAGGCTGAGCTAGAATCATTAGCCAAACGTAAGGTATTTGGACCAGTAGTCCAAACACTTGAGAATGTCAAACCTGTTGGGTATAAATGGGTTTTTATATGTAAATGAAATGAATGAAATTGTGAGACACAAGGCGCGTCTTGTAGCATAAGATTTCTCACAAAGGCCTGGTATAGATTATAATGAGACCTATTCCCTTGTTATGGACGTAGTTACTTTCAGATTTTTGATTAGTTTAATGGTTTCTAAAGGACTTGATACTCGCCTTATGGACGTAGCAACAACTTACTTGTATGACTCATTGGATAATGACATATATATGAAAATCCCTGAAGGATTTAAAATGTTTGAAGCATATAATCCAAAACAACGGCAAATGTATTCTGTTAAATTACAAAGATCCTTGTATGGACTAAAACAGTCTAGACGAATATGGTACAATCGTCTAAGTGAATATTTGTTGAAAATTGGATATGAAAATAATCTTATCCTTCCTTGTGTTTTCATTAAGAAGATAAATTATGGATTTGCTATAGTCATAGTTTATGTTGATGACATAAACATAGTATGAACTCCAGAAGAGATCTTAACGACCGCCAACTACTTAATAAAAGAATTTGAGATGAAGGATCTTGGGAAGACAAAATTTTGCCTTGGTTTTCAAGTTGAACATTTAACAAGTGGAATTCTTATTCATCAATCATCTTATGTATAAAAAATCTTGAAACAATTTTATATTGATAAATCTTTTCCATTAAGCTCCTTGAAGGTTGTTCATTCACTTGATGTAAAAAAGGATCTTTTTTCATCTTCGAGAAGATGATGAAGAAATCCTTGGTCCTGAAGTACCCTATCTTAGTGCAATAGGAGCACTCTTGTATCTTGCAAATTGCACTAGACCAAATATAGCTTTTGCGGCAAATTTGCTGGCAAGGTTTAGTTCTACACCAACTTAGAGACATTGGAATGGAGTAAAACATATTCTTTGTTATCTTCACGGAACATTTGATATGAGTTTGTTTTACCCAAAGGGAGTAAAGTCTATGTTGAAAGGATATGCTGATGCTAGATATCTGTCTAATCCTCATAAAACTCGATTACAAACATGCTATATTTTTACATGTGGTGATATCGCTATCTCATGGCGATCTGTAAAGTAAACGATCATTGCTACCTCTTCAAACCATTTAGAAATATTGGCAATTCACGAAGCAAGTCGTGAATGTGTATGGTTAAGAACTATAATCCAACATATTAAAAGGACAAGTGGATTATCACTGGAAAATGACATGCCAACAATATTGTATGAGGACAATGCAGCATGTATTGCATAAATCAAATGTGGGTACATAAAAGGTTATAGAACTAAACATATTTCACCAAAGTTCTTTTACACTCATGAATTTCTGAAGAGAGGAGATGTTGACATTTGTAAAATTTGTTTAAGTGACAACTCAGCAAATCTATTCACAAAAACATTACCAACTTCAATTTTCAAGAAGCATGTACATAACATTGGAATGAGGCAACTTAAGGACATTTCTTAATTGATGGTATTTTTTAGGGGAATTATGAATATTGTGCTCTTTTTCCTTCGTTAAGGTTTTGTCCCACAGGATTTTCCTCAGCGAAGGTTTTAACGAGGCATATTCATAGTGTATAGTCATCAAAGGGGAAGTGTTGTAAAACATGTATATTTATATGGATGACTATCTAGATAATAGGTTACAACCTTTGGTATGCCCACATAATGGTTCATTATGTAGTTAACCTTTGGAATGCCAATGTATTTACCTGTATAAAGACATGCTTTACAATAAAATGAGATAATAAGATGATTAGCGACATCTAATTCCTGAAGAACTAGATTGTTGAATTGTTATAGCTCCAAACTTTTTTATATTCCTCTTTTATTTCATTTACAACAAAAATAAGTAAATTTGACAAAATGATAAAAATCAATTCGTGTGGATTAAATTCAATTTGTTTAAATCGATTCATAACAAATCCGCACATTAAATGGGTCGAATATGATTTAAACTTTTTTTACTTATCTTTAAATCAGTCATTTAGTAGGTTTAGGATTTTATGTGATAGATATTTGTTTATCTGCTAACAACTAATGTTTAAATTTATTGATAATCTCATGTGTTCATACTTATCATGCATCAATTCAATTAATATAAGTTCTATTGGTCAGGGTTTAGTCTCACACTCTCAACTCTTGTACTAGTATATGCTTCTCTTGTGCTGCCTTATGCCCACATTCAAACTCAAATCCAAATACTCAATTTTCTCGTTATCAAAACAAAAACCTCTAAATTCATGTTCTAAATTTTTTAAAAAAATATATAATTTTGTGATTAGTTATTAAATGTTTAATATACTAACGAAAGTATAATTTTCAAAGTCACTTCAATTATTATTACAAAATAAATTGTTCATCGAATGGTAAAAAAATAACGTTAGGGATGGAAATGATGGATTTTTTGTCATCCGCCATGGATTATCCAATCCAAACTACCAAAAATCCACCACTTAAATGAATCAGATATAGATTGTAATATTCTCACCCAATAATCCATGTAATCCACCACAGACTATTCGACCCAATTCGTTTTGTCAGGTCTAAAAATGAGTTCCTCTCTTTATATGTCTTATGGGGATCAAAATGTCTTGCCTATTTCCTTTGCTGATATGATGACACGTGGATGACCTCTCGATGTCCACTCCTTTGCTAACATGGTGATACGTGGACGACCTCCAGATGTCTACTATTGTTTATATCTGTTTTGTAGAAACATGGGAGATCAATTGAAGATCGTCTACTTCTTGTGATTAGAAGACTTTCTTTGATGGAAAACTTTGTTATCATGTTAAATTTATATTTTGCTTGTATATGTTATTTTAATATTACTAGTAACTAGAAGACCATATTTGAAGACCAAAGTAAAGTATTGAAGTAAAGTCCAACTCAAGACCTATGTGGGCCTCACACGAATTTGGCCTTCCTTTTTGGCACATGTTTGAGTTTTAAATTTGAATTGTAATAGTGCAAGACAACTAAGCTTGAGTTGTGTGTCTATGAGTTGGAGTTCCTTGTTGTTTTAGTAAGTATTAATTGTGTCAGGTTGAGAGTTGTTTAATGCTTTATCTCCCAAGCTATGCCTATAAATAGCCTTCTTATGTAAGAACATGGACATGAAGTTGAAGTTGAATATAGAAGAAGCATTTCTTTGTGTCACGACCCGAACCCGCCAAGTGGGGCCCATGGTGTGATGGGATCCAATCGCCCATTATACAATTCATCTTTTTCAGGACATCAACGTGGTCAAGCTTAGTGAGCTTGGGACTAGGTTTGTTGGCATAACATTTTTGTGAGAGGGTACAGATCTTGGATGTATTCATTCAGGAATGGAATTCAATTCTAGAGACCTCCAACGAATTTCATGCTTCCTCTCTATCATCATCTCTCCACTTTCTCTCTCCTCACGCCTCCTCTCCCTCTCTCCTCAATTCCCAATTCTCGCCCGATTGGAAAACGGAAAATATCACTGGATTCCTATCTTGGCCACCAAAATTTTTATCGAAGTGGATTTGTGATTAGGTTGTCATAGGAACCACTCCTGGGATAAGGTAAACCCACTCGGTCTCTTCAATTTCTCCCCAATATTCAGCCAAACTGACGATTAGACACCACCACAGGGTCTCGGTTTCGATCCTTAACAAGTTAATTGAAGTAGGTTTTGGATTTGGGGATCCTAGGCACCACTCCTGAGGTGAGGTAATGGGAATAAATTATGTCAGCTATTTTCAAAGATTAACCGATTAAATTAAAGAATATAATTATATGGATATTATGTTGATTTTAATCTGAGTATATGTTGGTTTTAAATTTGAATATATGATTATATTATGAGGTATATGATTTTTCTGAGTGTTATTAAAGTACGATTTTATTATTTATGTAGAGACTCGAACCCATAAATTAAGGAAATAAATCATAAAAGGGTAAAAAGGTAATTTTAGCAGGCTTCGTTGATGAAGCCAAAGTTCTCATCGACGAATGCCATTATAAGGTTTGTCGCTGAAGTTAAGAGCCTCGGTGATGAAGAGATCCTGACCGACGGGAAAAAAATATCAGACTCGAGTTTGTCGACGAAGGAAGAGGTTCGTTGATGAAGAGCCTTCTGTGGCTCGTCAACGAAGGCACCAATTCGTCAATGAACTTGGTCGGGTTAAGGGGTCTATAAATATCATTTTTCATTGCTTAGGGGTTAAGAAATCACAAAAGCTCTCTCTCTCTCTCTCTCTCTCTCTCTCTCTCTCTCTCTCTCTCTTCAATCCTTCGCCATTCGTCGCCCGTTTTGATGATGAGGTTACCACGTGGATCAGGGGGAAAACCTCTACGATTGTACCGAATCGGATCTTCGTTTTAAGGATTTTTGGGTTTTATCTTGAAATCGAGGTAAGGGTCTAAGTTCGTTTTTAGTTTAGTAGATCTATAGCAAATAGGATTGTGTTGAAGTATTGTTATTTGGTTTTTAGGTTTTGGGAACTTGGTTCGTTGTTTTGGAACCGTATAGTTTGTGTTTCAGTGTTCAGGAAATAGGTAAGAGGATTTGTTTACATTAGTATTTTAGAAAACTAAACCGCTAGAGCTGTAGCTTATATTTATATGTATGATATAACTACTTATTTGTAAAGTTTCACCGGGTAAAAATGTCGATTTTACGATTTTACGGTTTTGGTAAAAAGTTGGGTTTTGGCATATGATCTACTTCTTTATTTGTATTAAAATTAACGTAGGAGATGCTTGGAACCCTTGTTTTCTATTTAAATGATGCTTTTCAAACTATATACTATGTATGGTCTGTTTTTACCCAAATGAGTGTGACATGTGTTATGGAATGGAATATGTGGAACTAATTAATATGTATATGAACTATGGGAAATGAAGTTCCAAATTGTTATAAAAAAATGTGGAAAACAGGTGCTGGTTAGATACCGAGCCCTATATATGAAAAGGGTTAAACCGAGAGAGTGTGTGCCAGTTTATACCACAATGTGAATGAAAGAAAGAATGCATGAAAGAATGCATGAATGAGATTGTGAAAATACTGTAACTGCACAGGTGATTTATGAATTGGAAACAAGTTAATTTGTCTTATTGTAAATTGTATGTATGATATTGGGACCGCAGCTTGTTACTATGAGAGCCTTAAAAAGCTCAATGTTATATGAAGCCTTAAAAAGCTTAAGCGTGGTACCATTGCTATAATCTGGATACAGTGCAACCACACATCTATTTTTCAGTGTGGGTATCGAGATAGTCGGCTAGATAGGTGTGGCCACTGGTTGATTAAAGGACTAGGTGGATTAGATTCAGTCGAACTATAATATGTATAATGCCTAACAGTGCCTGCACAAGGTAGGGCTGGTTAAGGGCTTATGATTAAACAACCCGCGCCAAGGGGTAGTGTTGGCATTAGTTATGATTGTTTCTAGGCTGGACAATATTCTAAATATGCATATGCATGATTTAAAAACTAAAATGGGCAAAGTTATAGGTTTGAGTACCGGGCGGAGGGATTGTACAGTGTATGGGCATGTACCCTACCCTAACATCGGGAACTCTCGCTTGTTATGATGCTAAACTATCTATTGTCGGAATTATATATTTATCTCCTATATTACAGGATTGAGAATGCTTTAAGTATGTAACTGCTTACTACTGGGTTAAACATATGTTGTCACACACTAATGTAATATATTCCACCTTACTGAGAAGTGTCTCACCCCAACATACAACCTTTGTTTCAGGTCCTGCAGAGCATAGGTCTTAGTTGCTAGAGGGACTTGGAGCGTAGTATTGTGTATAGTTTACGTAAGTGTTGGTATATGTAATAGACTTAGTTTAGAATGTATTTTTGGGGATTTGTAAGAACAGATTATGCTTTAAGTACGTATGAATGATATGTAAGGATACAGTTAGAACTCTGGTATGTCTATTAGATTTTGTATGAATGTTTATGTTTTCCGTTGTGCATGAGAATACAGATCAATATGAAACACCCGTATGTCCCTTTCAGGGCGGGTTGTATATATATATGTTTATCAGAGACAGGTGTGTTATACAGGTGTAGTAGCACTTTGGGGCCGAATAAAGGGTCGGGGTATTACAGTTGGTATTAAAGCCATAACTAGTCGGAAGTGTGATGTGAATTACATTGCTTGGTTATAGGAAATGCTCAGAGCTTAGGTTGTTAGGTTCTGTAGACTAGATGCCAGAGTTTAGGATGAAATAAGACTTTTGGGTTTTTCTTAGTAGACCTAGAGACGAAAATTCATTGACAGACTTCTGTATTTTTCTGGATCAATCTAAAGGTTTAGAAAATCACGACAATCCATCGACGTTTTCGTTTCCAAGTGGAGGGGCGGAACTTGAGTTAGAATGAGAATGTTGAATTATCAGGGTACGTCTATAGTAGGAATGTTGATTTAGGGAAATGAGTTGTTAGTGTTGTGGTATTAGCTGATATGTAGGTTATTAAGCTTCTAATCGATGTTCACAATTGCTTTTCAGGATGGAATCCAGGGACAATACTGCCAACGTTGGAGGAAGTAGTAGTGAGGGTGCCTGCCATGAGGCTGGCAGTGACTCTACTATGGTACTACGGGACTTTGCACAACAACTTATGGCTGAGGTGGTGCGAATGAATAGGGGGCAAGACCGTCCTATGGCTAAGTTGGGTTGTTCTATAGATTAGTTCACCCAGCTGAAGCCTCTTTTTTTCGTAGGAAGTCTACATCCGATTTGAGCTAAGAATTGGATCTGAGAGATCAAGAAAATCCTAGATGTTCTGAACTACACTGAGAAGCAGAAAATAGCCTTTGCAACTTTCAAGTTGATAGGCAAGGCACAGATATGGTGGGACTCAGTAAAGATGCTGGAGGAGCATTGACCTATTCCAGTAGTGATGACATGGGCCCATTTCAGATATATATTCTTTGAACGGTACTTTCCAGCTACGGTTAAAAATGTGAAGATGGAGGAATTTATGAGTTTGAAGCTAGGACTGTTGACAATTTAGCAGTATGCTTTCCAAAAGCTATCCTGATTTACTCCATTCATGATTCTAGATGAGACAATGAAGGCATGGAAATTTCAAAGAGGTCTGAAGAAGGAGATTCATAAACAGATAGCAATTTTGTAGCTGCAGGACTTTGCTACTCTGGTAAACAAAGCCACTGTAGCAGAGGAGAGTCTGCTCGAGGATTCTGAGGTTCAAATTCTGAAGAAGAGGCTAGTGCCTCCCAGCTCTTCTTCTAGTGCTATGCATGGCAACTAGAAGAAGAAGAACAATAGTGGTGCATTGCAGAGTACCTCAACTACTCCTGATTGCTCTACATGTGGTAAGAAGCACATTGAGGATTGTAGGCGGAGTAAAGGGGCTTGCTTTCGGTGTGGTAAGATGGAGCATCGAATTAAAGATTTTAGCCTACTGGGGAACTGCGGAGCCCCACAACATCTATATAGAGGAGGTACGTAGGCGTAGCATAGTGGTCATCAAGGGGGTACAACCCAGGCAAGGGTTTATTCCCTAACTCCTGGCGACACAGAGAACGCTAGAAATGTAGTCACAGGTATCATTTACATGCTTTTCAATAAATCTGTCATATTATTTGATTCAAGGGCAATGCATTCCTTTATCTTCTGGGGATTCGTTAAACTATATGGATTAGAGGTTCAACAGTTAGATTATGAACTGGTAATGGCTACGCCATTAGGGTCGATAGTCGTATGTAGTAAAGTAATTCGTAACTTTTCAGTAGAAATTTAGGAGAGGGTACTACCAGTCAGTCTTATCGTATTTGACATGCATGGCTTCGATATCATCCTTGGGATGGACTGGTTATCTACCAGTTATGCTAGTATCAATTGCCACAGGAGAGAGGTGGTGTTTAGACCTCCAGGGGAATAGGAATTCAAGTTCTTTAGGATCATGTGTGTGTTCAGCACGGATCCTTTCATCTATGTAGGTTAGGGAGTTACTTCTGGAGGGATGCCAAGGGTACTTGGAATTTGTGAAAGACATGCCGGAAGAATAGCTTAAATTGAAGGAGATTCCTGTAGTGTGCAAGTTCCCAGACGTGTTTCCAAAGGACTTGTCGAGATTACCTCTAGATCGTCAGGTGGAGTTTGTTATAGTGTTGATTCTAGGTACGACCCCAATATCGAAAGCTCCATATCATATGACTCAAGTAGAATTGAGAGAGTTGAAGGAGCAGCTTCAGGAGCTACTAGATAAGGGGTACATTCGACCGAGTGTTTCACCCTGGGGAGCACCGTTGCTATTTGTAAAGAAGAAGGACGGGTCGATAAGGATGTGCATCGACTGTAGAGATCTTAACAAGGTGACGGTAAAGAATAAATACTCGTTACCCAGGATTGATGGTCTGTTTGACCAGCTATAAGGCATACAAATCTTCTCTAAGATTGATCTACGATCTGGGTATCACCAGCTGAAGGTGAAAGCGGAGAATGTACCGAAGATAGCTTTTCGAACTCGGTATAGCCATTATGAATTTGTGGTTATGCCCTTTGGTTTGACAAATGCACATGCAACATTTATGGATCTAATGAACAGAGTCTTTCACGAATACTTAGACCAGTTCATCGTGATATTCGTAGATGACATCCTAGTGTATTTCAGGAGTACTGCAGAACATGAAGTTCATTTGAGACTGGTACTACAAAATCTAAGGGAGAAGAGGTTATACGCTAAGCTGAAGAAATGCGAGTTCTGGCTGGAACATATTGTAAGGACCTGAATCCGAGTGGGTTCCTACATATAAATTTTTCAGCGGACGCAAATAAATCTAAATTATTTTTACTACCAGAGTACTAATTAGCTTTATTACAAATATATGTCTCAACTATTAAAATGAAAATTTCTAAAATTTTAAAATACACAAACATATTCTAAATTGTATTATGCTAAATTTTTATTCTACTCTACTCTTTCTATTCCCGCTCATGCACTTGTTACATCAGATTTCTAGTACACTCTTCAAAATGATCTGAAATATAAAATAATGATTGGGGTGAGACGATGCTCAGTAAGTAAATAAGATTATTATTAGCGTGTGACCGAAATGAGTTTTCATAATATTTTAATTCTATAAAATAATATTTAATACTATAACTTCAAAACTGCTTTTAAAATAAATGTAAATTTAAAAATTTCTGTATAAAACTTTTACTATCATCTATAGCAGTAAAATTTTATAATCACATACTATAGTTATATATATATATATATATATATACTTTTCCTTATTAAATCATTATCTAGGCACAAAAATGTCCTCATTCACATAAACATATATTTTTCCTTCAATTCATCAATAGCTTTATATACATAATTAAATATGTATATATGATTACGGGTCAAAACTGCGTAATTGGGCATCTTAACCCGGGCTTTATGGTTTATATTTTTAATTAAATGTCCAAATTTGTTCAATATTTTAACAAAGTGCCAAAATTATCATTCTTGAACTTTATTGCACTATTTATGAAGTTTTGGTAATTTTTTGTCGCAGGAAAATTCCTAGGAACCAAAACCTACACTTGTTTGTATTTCATGCATAACTTTTCCGTCCAAGCTCCAATTGAGACGATTCAAATTTCTGAAGAAAAAGGAAAGGATCATCTACAACTTTTGCGTTTTGAGTTTTGTGAGATACGGGGCCCAAAAGAGCAGAATTTGCGATGAACAAAGAGTAAATAAAATGAAAATATATATATATATATATATATGAAAGGGAATTTGATGTGACCCGGCCATGCATGGCCGGGTCGGGTTGGCTAATCCGGGTAGGGTACTACAAATTTCTTTTAAAAGGAACCCGAGCGCAGCAAGCATTCTTCTTCATCTTCTTCGTCTTCTTGATCTTCTTCATCTTCTATTATTTTAGTTTTTTTTCTTGTCTTTTCTTTCTTTCCCGTTGGCCTCTCCTTCCTGCTCCTATCTCTCCTTCTCTTCTCCTTCCCTTAGCTCTCTCCCTCTCTTTCTTCTTCCTTCCTCTGTCCCCGCACCCTCTCTTGCTCTGTTTTTGTTTTTTTTATTTCTCTCCTTGCTCTCCCCCTCAGTTTTCTTTCTCTTAGTCTCCCTGTCTTTGCTCCCTTGCTGCTCTCCTGCTCCACCATCCTCGGACACCCACACTAGCACAACAGCTGTTCTCTATTCCAGCCTCCATTCCTCGAGCACATCAGCAACACAACAGCACCCGTACCTCTGCAATTCCAGCGGCCATGCCAGCTCCTCGAAGCCACTCCACAGCTGCCTCTCCACACCAGTAAAGCCAGACCAGCAACTCCCGTCTGCAGCAGCACCGAACATCCTCCTTCCAGCTTCCTTGTTCCACCACAGCAAGCTGCTGCCCTCTCTAGCAGATCCTCACGGTTCTTCCACAGCAGCCGTGAACACACAGCCGCCCATCCTCTATTTTCTCTATCTCTCTCTCTCCCTTTGCTTTTCTTTTATTTCTTCTCTTATTATTAAGTTGGTTATGATTAATGTTTTTATTTATTGAAGTTAATTGGAAAAAAAATTGATCTCGAATGATATTGTATTTCAATTATCTATTTGAATTCTCAAGTAATTTTAGTAGTGAATTTTTATTTGTTTTAATTTAATTATTTTTATTCGTAATTTTTGTTAAAGGTTCGATTTTTATTGTTTACGTATGTGTTTGATTGAGTTTTTATTGGTGCGTGTTTTAATTTCATGTTCAAAGTTATTGTCCTTAGTTAGCGCGAGTTTTGATACTTGCTTGATTAGACGTAGGATTTCCATTTTTTTTCTATTGCAAGCATGAGTAGCTAAGTTCGGTAACTCGGATTATGGGTCGATGTCGTTTGTGTTCCATGGTTTATTAGTTTCCCTAAAATATTATTGCTAACCTTTTATTTGGTTGAAACCAAAAATTTAAGGCATCGTTGATAAATTGCTGGCTCTTATTTCTTATTTTGTTGTTGACGTTGGGCACATCAAAACCTTGATTTAATCTAGGATTTTCATCAACTAATTTACACGACATTCAGTTGATGCTTAATGAGAGTTTGTATTTTCTTCCATTTGGATACGGCAAATTTACTCGAGCTTAGTAATAAAATTTCATCTTATTAATGCCTTGATTGGATTAACAAGAAGAGGAGTAAGGCCTAGGAAATTAGTAAATGGTGGAAGCAAGCAGACATTGACCCGTAACCCGAGTGTTTAGTAAAACTATTTCAGTTAATTTGTTTAGTTTTGGTTGCGTGATTAGATTTACATTTTTGCAAAATTGATAAAATTTCAGTTTCATTTTGATAGTTTACTCAAGCATCTCCCACTTTTTTTACTGTTTTCAAAATCGTAAAAGACCAAAAAGATTTTCAACCCACATTTTATTGCAACAGGATTTTGCTAAACTTGCATAAACACTTTGATACTCAGTGGTCCCTGTGAAATACGATCTTGGACTCATTTTTGATACAACTTGACACTTTTGCACTTGGAAGCATAACTCAGAATAAGTCAATATATATGTATTGTAAAAATCACCCTTAGGCCTGTTAATCGTAAGTCATGTTTACCCCCATGACTGGATTGTACAGTCCGAAGACTGGACTAAGCTGGCTGATCGACCAAACTAAATCAACGTACATCAACATTAAGTGAGATTTTCCCTATTAAACCCTGGTCTGACCCAAGTGTGCACTTAGGAGAAATTCACTACCATATAAAACCACTCTGCAAACAGCGTGGGTGCACTTTGATCCGTTTAAACTTTAAGCTGCAGTACTGAGCATTCGTAATTTTCTATATCGTCTGTGCCATAAGAGGTTTTGAAAACATCTTATTATAGAATTTATAAAATTATAATAATACCATGAAAATATCATTTTTACTCATATTTTCGCAACGTAAAAATCAACTCATATAATTTTTTTGGTGAAATATGCAATGTAAAATAAACTCATGCCACACAATTTTCGGGTTAAAAATATTTTCTTGAATAAAAACTAATGCTGTAAAATACCCAAGGGGTTTAGAACATTTCTTGACTCATAAATAAACGCAAGTATATTAAAGATAAAACTGGTATAATTAAATATGCATAAAAATAAATTTGAGAAAATTTTATAAAAATAACTAGCATAATCAAAATTTACTTACAAATAAACTTAGGCAAAAATTTTAAATAAAAATATAATATAATCGAATTTACTTACCTCTTACTTAACCTTGTGTTACGATCACAATGAATATCTTTAAAAAATGAGATCGGAAAGAGTGGGTGAGTGATAATTTTAATTATAAAATTTTTTTTCCTTCCACTACTAATTCTTTCACTCACTAATTCTTCTCTTCCTTTGGAAACTTTTTTTTGAAAAATGAATGTTGAGGGCTTCCTATTTATAGGAAAATTTTGGGGAAGAAAATTGAATTTGTAGAAGTGTGGGAAAAGATGTGAAATTATCAGTTTTTAAAATTAAGGAATGTGCATGGCAGGGTTAGGTATGAGATGAGGTTAGGGATCATGTGAGAGAAATGAGAGTGCTTGCCGACACTCCCATTTGATTAATTTTTAATTAATTAAATTTTTATTTTTTATTTTTTTGAAGTCATTATTATTATTATCATTGTTATTATTTTTAAGTTATGTTTTAGTATTTTTTTTATGAAAAAAAATTAAGTTCGAATTTTGAAAACTCATGTAGGTCCCACATGGTCTTGTGGATCCCATACAACTTTGAGACTCAAGTGGGTTTTACGTAACTCCAATAGTTCTTACACAATTTTATGGGCCCTACACAGCTTTGGGACTCATGTGGACCCCACATGGCTTCGAGACTCACGTGAGCTCCACACAGTCTTGTGGACCTCGCATAGGATAGCTATATTATTATTATTATTTTTATTATTTTATCATATATTTTTACAAATTATGTCAGTCAAAACATTATTTTATATATATGTACTTATTTACATGTACAAACAGTGTCTACTTATTTATCCTATGAAATTCCATTTTGACTAGGTCAACCTCTAGGGAGCGACTAAACCGCAATAGTCTTTGAGCACTCGCTAAAATAAGGTTTTTTTTAAATATCAAACATGGAATCAAGAATCCTATAAAAAAACACTTTTGTATTGATATTAACTTAATGACCATTTTTATTATTTTATTATTATGCTTTAATCGTATATATATTTTTGGGTCATCACATTCTCCCCTCGTAAAAATTTCGTCCTCAAAATTTACTAATTTAAAATGAATAATGTATAATTGGTTACGCTATTTGAAAGAGTAAATTGATGAATGATTTGGCTATATTTTAGAGTAGATTAAGGGTCAATTTGGCGAAATATTTTATTTTGGGAACTAAAGAGTGAATCGTCGATCTAATAGGGGTTGAAATGGAAAAGAAATTAAGAAGATGTGGAAAATGATAATTATATATATATAACAAAATGAAATGAAATATGGCCTTTAGAGCCTTAGCTAAAGGTCAACATTTATCGAAGTACTAGCGGTGTCACTGCTAACTGCCTGGATTCTTTCTTAGAGGAGTTGACCTCTTATAATGTCGATGGCTTGGGTCGGAAAAAGGGAGAGAATGCCCGTTTGTTCGGCAAGGGAGGAAGAGCTGCCCTCTTCCCCTTATGGACTTTGGTGGGGATGTTCATAACGAGCCATCGATGGCCCGTACATAAGTCTCAATGCGTTTTGGATCTCTTCTTAATGGTGAAGTAGGCCAACATTATCACAAACCCTTAGTGTGGTAACTATGATGCTACCATTGTAAGGGGCATGACTCATTGGTGTGATGTTAGTTGTAAGTTTTATAGACGAAATATTGTCGATCGGGATGAGGGTACAAGTGGTTGAGAAAATGGCAGGGGCACTACTCGAGGCAGTAGTGGCGAAGGAGGTAACATAGATAATTGGTGGGGCTATAGCTGAAATAGTGGTTTCTTCAACTGATCTCCGCTTACGCCTACGGTTCTTAAACCAAAAGCGTTCATTTTTCGGCTCGATTGGATCATACCGTCGGAGTCATGCTACAAGTAAGAGAGCTCACTCCACAGAAAGGAGTTCCCCTTGATTGCTGCGGAAGGCCCCCTCTAAAATCTCCAGCTATGCCTTGCTGGGTTTCACCTTTGGATTGGTGATCTAGTGCTGCTCTTAGCAACTTGGAGAGTTGGGTGATTTGGAAACATTTTCGAGTAATGAGACAACCAAGAGAAAAGTTGGGAAGAACTAATCTTTACAAACCAAAATGTGGTTGTTCAAGATGGTAGAAAGTTGCGATGCTTAGAGTTCGAGGAGGGCAGACCCTTTTTATAGGCGAATGACCGCGTGTTGTGGAAATCGAGAGAGAGCGACGTGTGCCACGATAATCAAGAGAGAGTGACATGTGTCACGGATATCGAGCGATGCGTTTTGCAAATGTTGAGGGAGAGCGACGTGTGCCGCAAGAATCGAGAGAGAGCGATGTGTGTCATGGATATCGAGCGACGCATTTTGCAAAAATCGAGGGAGAACGATGTGTGTCGCGAAAATCAAGAGAGAGCGACGCGTGCCTCGAGTGACGCGTTTTGCAAAAATGAGGGTTTGAGTCCCCACTATGCCCAAGTGGTCTTATGCCCTGACCTTACTTCGGGGGTAAGTGAGCTATAGCCGATGATTTCCACTCATGAGGTTTTTATTTTTTTATTTTTTTTACAGCAAGAGTACCCCTTTTAAATATATATATTCCATTATTATTAGTATTATTATCATTTATTATTATTATTATTATTAGATCGAATATATGTTGGGTATGTTTAACCGATCAATGATTTGACATTGGTTAGTTATTTGAAGAAGATTAATTAATTTTTATATTGCTTTCATTAATGGAATTTTTACTATTTAAAGTTTTTTATATATATAATATAGTAAAATTTAAGTTGTATTAACTTTTATAAATTTATACAAAATTAAAATTAAAGATTCCGTCAAAATTTGTACTCCTAAATCAAACTTGGATACTTGAGGAGAGTTGAATATGCAATGAAATATATATATTCATATTTAACTTGCACATGCTGAGGGATTTTTTTAAAATTTAAATATAATATAGTAACATTTAAATTGTATTTAATTCATTATAAACTAATACAAAATTAAAATTAAAATTTAGTCAAAATATATATTCCTAAATTAAGCTTGAATCTTTTGATGAGAACTGAATATGCAATGTAAAAATACATATTCATATCCAACTTGCACATACAAAGGAATTTTGGGTAAATCTAGATTTCAAAATAGACCGTTTGTTCATATCTATTTGTATGTGTAGCACCTCCAAGCATAGTAGGGTTTAATGTGCTACCTCTCATATTTTTAGTGAAAATAATAACAGTGAAAATAAATAAATCTCGAAATATTATTATATTATTATATTTAAATATATAAAAATTTTAAATTATTAATGCATCCGATCTACCAATAAATTATGAGTCATCAATATGGATACGTGTTTCTACAAACATAAATAACATATTTAAATTAATTAACATGTCTTCAATAATACTATCATTTTTCCTAGAGAATATATGATTGTTTGTTTACCTTTCCTTGGGAGTCTTCACGATAATCACATTTCCTTCAATGTTACTATCTTTAGGATCCATTCTTAAACAAGGATCAAATATTATTTTAAAATCATAAATCTATTATTAACGTATAATAATATAACAAACTAAAAGAAATATCCTAAACTACCCAATCCTACTCAAATCATGTTTTATGCCTAAGCTCTGATAAAATCTATATGTTAGAGTATGCAGAACCTATATCTTATTCTCTGATGCCAATTGTAAGGACCTAAACTCGAGTGGGTTCCTACATATAAATTTTTCAGCAGACACAAATAAATTTAAATTATTTTTACTAATATTTTTGAGAAATATGTAATGTAAAAATAAACTCATGCCACAAATTTTTTGTGTTAAAAATATTTTCTTGAATAAAAATTAATGCTGTAAAATACCCGAAGGGTTTAGAACATTTCTTGACTCAAAAATAAACGCAAGTATATTAAAGATAAAACTGGTATAATTAAATATGCGTAAAAATAAATTTTAGAGAATTTTATGAAAATAACTTGCATAATCAAATTTTACTTACAAATAAAGTTGTGTAAAAATTTTACATAAATATCTAACATAATTGAATTTACTTACCTTTTACTTAACATTATGCTACGATCACAACGAATATCTTTAAAAAATGAGATCGAAAAAAGTGGGTGAGTGAAAATATTAATTATAACAAAAATTCTCTCTCCACCACTAATTCTTTCACTAACTATTCTTTCTCTTCCTTTGGAAATTTTTTTGTGAAAAATGAATGTTGAGAGTTTCCTGTTTACAGGAAAATTTTGGAGAAGAAAATTGAATTTATAAAAGTGTGAGGAGAAGGGGTGAAATTAAAATTTTATAAAATTAAGGAATGGACATGGATGGATTAGGTATGTGTTAGGTATGGAATGGGGATGGGGATCATGTAAGAGAAATGGGAGTGCTTGCCGACACTCCCATTTAATTAATTTTTTTTTTATTTTTTTTGAAATCATTATTATTATCATTGTTATTATTTTAAGCTATGTTTTAGTTTTTTTTTTTTATGAAAAAGAATTAAGTTCGAATTTCGAAAACTCATGTGGGTCCCACATGGTATTGTGGATCCTACACAATTTCGAGACCCAAGTAGGTCCTACGTAATTCTAATAATTCTCACACGATTTTATGAGCCCTACACAGCTTTGGGACTCATGCGGACCCTACACGGCTTCGGGACTCATGTGAGCCCCACACGGTCTTGTGGGCCCCGCATAAGATACCTCTATTATTATTTTTATTATTTTATCATATATTTCTACAAATTATGTGAGTAAAAATATTATTTTATGTATATGTACTTATTTACTTGTACAAGCAATGTCTACCCTGTTAATCTTATGAAATTTCATTTTGACCAGGTCAACCTCCTGGGATTGACTGAGCCGTAATCGTCTCTAAGCACTCGCTAAGATAAAATCTTTTTTAGGCATCAAACATGGAATCAAGGATCCTACAGAAAAGTACTTCTGTATTGATAATAACTTAATGACCATTTTTATTATTTTATTATTATTATTATACTTTAATCATATATATATTTTTGGGTCATCACACAGATTGCGTTTCTAGGGCATGCAGTGTCCAAAGAAGGGGTATCAGTGGATTTGAGTAAAATAGAAGCGGTAGTGGACTGGGCAAGACTGAAGAATGTTCAAGAGGTCAGAAGTTTTCTGAGTCTTGCAGGATACTACCGACGGTTCGTAGAAAGGTTCTCTAGTTTATCAGGTCCATTGACGCGACTCACGAGGAAGAACGTGAAGTATGATTGGACGGATGAGTGCGAGTTGAGTTTCCAGGATCTGAAATGGCGGTTGGTTTCTACTCCAGTTCTGACCATTCCATTTGGGGATGGTGGATTTGTTATCTTCAATGATGCCTCTAAGAAAGGTCTCGGTTGTGTTCTAATGTAGTAGGGAAGGGTGATTGCTTATGCTTCTTGTCAACTCAAAGAGTATGAGAAGAACTACCCGACACATGATATGGAACTAGCAACGGTAGTGTTTGCATTGAAAATCTGGAGGCATTATCTATATAGTAAAAGGTGTGAAATTTTTATCGACCATAAAAATCTTAAGTACATTTTCTCCTAGAAAGTGCCGAATATGAGACAACATAGATGGCTTGAGTTGATAAAGGACTACGACTGTACCATTAGCTATCACCCAAGAAAAGAAAATGTGGTGGCTAATGCTCTGAGTCGAAAGTCCACTGATGCGTCAGTTTCAGAAGTGGCAGTTCAACATCAGATTTGTAAGGACCTAGAAAGGTTAGGCTTGGAATTTGTGGGAGGTAATCACCATGCTTCTTTTGCTAACTTGGTGGTACAGCCAACCTTACAAGAAAGGATCTGAACAACTCCGATGACAGATAAAGAGCTGGTAGAGGTTTTGGAAGGGGTACACAGTGGTTCAAAGCCGGATTTCAATATCTCTAATGATGGGATATTGAGATTCCATGGTAGAGCTTGTGTACTGAATGACGCTGATATTAAACGGGTCATTCTGGAGGAGGCACATCGTTCGCTCTACACGGTGCATCGAGGAAGTACGAAGATGTACATAAATATAAGGGAATCTTCTTGGTGGTCTAACATGAAAAAAGAGATTGCCCGTTTCGTAGAGTAGTGCCTGACATATCAACAGGTCAAGGCAGAGCATCAGAGGCCAGTAAGTGCCCTTTAGCCACTTGACATTCCCAAGTGGAAATGGCAGCATATCTCGATGGATTTCGTAGCGGGGTTACCTAAGGCGGTACATAGGCATAATGTTATATAGGTTGTAGTAGATCGATTGACAAAGACTGCACATTTCATTCCAATCAGGGTCAGCTATTCTATGAATAGGCTGGCAGAGCTATAATGGCAGGAGATTGTACGACCCCATGGTATCCCAATTACTATTGTTTTAGATCGAGACCCACATTTTACTTCTCGATTCTGAAAGAGTCTACAGGATGCCTTGGGATCGCAACTTACATTTAGTACATCATTTCACCCGCAGACGGATGGACAATCTAAGAGGACTATTCAGACATTAGAGGATATGTTGCGGGCATGTGTGCTAGATTTTGGGGATAGTTAGATACGGTATCTACTGCTTGTAGAATTTGCGTACAATAACAGCTACCAGGCTAGTATAGAGATGGCACCATATGAGGCATTGTATGGTCGTCGGTGTCAGTCTCCGTTGTACTGAGATCAAGTAGACGAGCGACAGATACTAGGACCAGAACTGATTCAGCAGGCCTCTGCAAAGGTTGGGCTGATTAGAGAGAGAATCAGGGTGTAATGACCCGAAGTATAATGGTATTTAAATAATAATTAAAAGAGAGAAAAATGGGAATAAAAAAAAGGGCGCAGCAGACTTCGTCGCGTTCGTCGACGACGCGGCAATTGGGCTCATCGACGAGGGTATGTCTCGTTGACGAAAAAATACAAAGAAGGGTTTTGGCAATTCTGAATTTCGTCAACGAGGGGTGAAGGTTCGTTGATGAAACTCTTCAGGGACTTGTTGACGAGGTGACGTGTCTCATCGATGAATTCGGCTCTATAAATAGCCTAAAACTCGGATTTAAACGCATAAAAAATAGAAAATTTTCACTCTCTCTTCTCCCTACGGTTTCTCTCTCCTCGCTCCTCAATTTCGGCTCCGTCGTTCGCCGAATCATCAATCCGAGGCCACCACAACACTCGTAGGGAAGTTCTCTCCAAATCTACTGGAGCGGATCGCTGGTGGAAGCGAGTTGAAATTCATCCCTGAGTTGAGGTAAGATTTTTTATGCCAAATTTGGTTTTTTCATAGTTATAGGAAATGATATTCACATAAAAATACTGAAGTTTAGTTCTAGAAGTTGTTGAATTCAGGGTGTTGCTCGGGGAACCCTGCGTGTCCAGGAGAGGTGGAATTTTTAGGGGGTTTTTCTTCAATACCACGTAAGGGAATAAACTAAAGCAGTTATTTTCCATGCAAAATTATTATTATTTATTAGCAAATTAATTTTCAGGAAAGCATGTATTATATTTGTATATTATGAAGGAAATGTATATTTGGGAAAATACTGCTATTATGTTGAAATACATATATATGTATGAGATATTAGAAATTATGATTTTAGAATATAATGTATGGTTTTATACAGTGATGTGTGGCATGAATATTACTTTACGTGGAAAGTATTATAATAAGACAATTTTATGAATAAAGCATATTTTTCATAGATTATGAAAGAATGCAGTACATTATGATTTTTAAGTACGTGATAAATGAATTATTTGTTCAGAATGATATGTATGATATTTTCAGCGCAAGGCCGTGATCGATACCCGATGCAAGGCTGTGTATGTTATATGTTTCTGACGTAAGGCCGTGTTTATGAAATGTTCGGTGTAAGGTCGTATTTACAAAATGTTGTGCGCAAGGTCGTATTTATGAAAGTATAGAAATGCTATCAATCCATATATGTTAAAAGTTATATTATCATGTATTATATGTTATCAGAACCCGAATGTTAGTTTAGTTCAGTTTCAGGAGCACGGTACCGTAGCTATATAGATAAGATATCTATGTTCAGACTTGTGCTAACCACCCCACAAGGGGGTGGGAGATGGATAGTCGATGTGGCTTTCAGTGTAGAGTTGTAGACGTCCACCTGGTAGTTCGGACCAGGGTGTGGCGGGCCCATCGTATTTACGGACATTTTTGACTCGACAATGGTCGGCCAGCCATTGTCGGGTCCCGCCTTCGGGCTGCACAACCCATCATGGGAGTTAATACATAATATCAGCTAACTATTCATCCTGGGTATGTTTTCAGTATTATTAGCTATACTAGACAATTATGATTAGTATGATTAATTAAAAATATGAAGGTATACGTTTATGTAGTTATTAAAAGGTATACGTTTATGCAGTTATTAAATGATTAATGTTTTCTGGTATGAAAAATGTATCGTATATCTATATCATCATTAAATATTTATGTTGTCACACAGTTGTATTTAATTTATTTTCCCTTACTGAGAAGTGTCTCACCCCCAAAATTAATAAATTTTTAGGGAACCCAGAAAGACCGGCAGACCGAGACCGTCGTTGAGTCTGTTGAGTTAATTGAGTTACCCTGCTAGGAGGGTAAATTTGGACTAGGATAAGAGGTTTTTGATGTGGGATCCTAGAGATTATTTTTTTATTATTTTTTGGAGATGTATATAAATACAATGTTTTGGTTTATAGTTAACTCTGGTATTATATATATTTTGTGGGTATCAGAATGATGATTTATATTTACTGCTGCTTAGGTTTTCGCTGTGAATGTCAAATGTGTCCCCGTTACCCACGGGTTCGGGTTGACTATTTTATTTATTATGTTTTATTATATGATAAGATAAGCAAGTCGCTACATAGGGCAGCTTAGAGTCGGAAGAAGAGTTATGCAGATACTTAGTGACGAGAGCTAGAGTTTGAGGTAGGAGATACGGTATTCTTGAAGGTCGCTCCGATGAAAGGAGTAATGAGGTTTGGGAAGAAGAGGAAACTAAGCCCTTGGTACATTGGGCCATTTGAGATCCTAGAAAGGGTAGGTTCGGTTGCTTATTGAGTGGCTTTACCCCTAAAACTATCCAGAGTTCACGACATATTTCACATGTCAGTGTTGAGGAAGTACGTGCTAGACCCTTCACACGTGTTGAATTACGAACCTCTAGAAATCTGTGATGCATTAGCATACGAAGAGGTTCTGGTACAAATATTAGATCAGAAGTTGCAACAATTAAGGACTAAGGAGATACCGTTGGTGAAGGTACTATGACATAATCACGCAATGGAGGAAGCTTCATGGGAATTAGAGTCAGAGATACGCCAGAAGTACCCTTAGTAATTCAGAGATAGTTAAAGTTAGACTGGTAAGTAGAATAGGTGGTTCAGGTTGTTTTAGATATGGTTTTCGGGAGAGTTTTGTATGCGTATTGTAATCTCCGGAAGCATCACATTGTAGCCACAGTATTCCTCCGCTATATGTGAGGGTATGTAATAAACTTGGGTCGGGGTCGCTATGTGGGTGACTACTGACTCTTCTGTAGAACCGAGTCATAAGGTACGGTTATGCTTAGAAACAGTTAACAAATTTTGAGGACGAAATTTTTATAAGGAGCAGAGATTGTAGAGACCCGAACCCATAAAATAAGGAAATAAATCAGAAAAGGGTAAAAAGGTAATTTTAGAAGGCTTCGTCGACGAAGCCAAGATTCTTGTCGACAAATGCCCTTATAATTCATCGCCAAAATTTAGAACCTTGGTGACGAAGAGATCCTGATCGACAGGAAAAAAATATCAAACTCGGGTTCATCGATGAAGGAAGAGATTTGTCGACGAAAAGCCTTCTATGGCTCGTCGACGAAGGCACCAATTCGTCGATGAATTTGATCGAGTCAATGGATTTATAAATATCATTTTTCATTGCTCAGGGGTTAAGAAATCACAAAAGATCTCTCTCTCTCTCTCTCTTCGATCATTCGCCGTTTGTCGCCCAGTTTGACGATCGGAGGTTACCACATGGATCAGGGGGGAAACCTCTACGATTGCAGCGGATCGAATATTCGTTTTGAGGATTTCTTGGTTTTATCCCAAAATCAAGGTAAGGCTCTAAGTTCATTTTTGGTTCGGTAGATTTGTAGCAAATAGGATTGTGTTGAAGTATTATTCTTTGGTTTTTAGGTTTTAGGAACTCGGTTCGCTGTTTTGGAACTGTATAGTTCGTGTTTCAATATTCTGGAAATAGGTAAGGGGATTTGTTCACATCAGTATTTTTAGAAAGCTAAACCACTAGTACTGTAGCTTATGTTTATATGTACGATATAACTGCTTATTTGCAAAGTTTCACTGGGTAAAAATGTCGATTTTACGATTTTGGTAAAAATTTGGATTTTAACATATGATCTCCAAACTTTCCAAAACTTCTTTATTTGTATTAAAATTAATATAGGAGATGCGTGGTTAAAATGCATAAACTTCTAGTTAGAGTATCTAAGTAGAAAACTATCTTCAAAAATGAAAATAGAAGGTGGCAAAACAATTAAAAGATCTAAAAGATTATCATGCCACATTAGAAAAGAGAAAGATTAAGAAGATATTGAAAATTATATGCATAGAAGAAGAAGTAGATGATTATTCTTGAGCTTCACTCGAAGTTAAAAATGAAAAGAATAACCATAATAAACCCTTAAGAATTAAAGAGAAAAAATTTTTCAACAAGGGTTCATCCTTTAAGTCTAATAGCTATTTTTATTCCTCATCGAGCAAAAATAAGATTTGTAAGCATAATTTTTCATCCTGCTTACATTGTAAAAGAAAATGACACATTCAATCTACGTGTCCATCTAGTAGTGCCGGTGGTCTAGATAAGAAAATGAATTGGATTATCATGATGGTGAATCTCTCAGGATCTAAGGAAAAATGGATTCAAAATGAAATTACCAAATTATTTAAATTCTTCCTTAGATCCTAGGTTTAGGTTTAGGGGGTTGTGATGACTGTAGATTCGGGAAGTGGTGCATGCTTAAAATTCCAAATCTTAGTATATGGATCCACTTCCAAATGGACAAGGCATTCTTGCTCAGTAAATAATTGTAAATGCTTAACTCATGATTAAAGATAAAACATCTTAAGTTAAGCAATTGTTGTCCATTGCACAGAGATGAGCTTAGGGATCCATCATATTCTATATATCTTTAACCCCAATCTCATTAATCAAAATCTCGTTATCACTCTAGGTATAAGCACTAATGATAATAAATTCCATACCTACTTAGTGCTAGTCAAAATTAGAAGCATCGACTAATAAGGGATTCATGTCTTATTGATCAAATCAAATTATTCCCTTTGAGTTTAAAATATAAATCCTCTAGTCTTGATTCACCTATCCCCTTTATAAGAAATCCTTACTAAACCATGATCATATTCGGTAAGGCTTCACCTATTAAACTACTTGTATCCTTGTTCCAAATTATGATCATATTTAAAGGATACATTCTAATCATCATCAAAGAGCCATGTTTAAGAAACTCTTATACTCTATATTTCTCTTTGCTAAAATTGTTAGGACATATTTGCTCGCACGAAATACTTTAAACAATGTCCTACTCATTCTAAATACTCTTTTGAACATAATAGAAATTTAATCTTTAAGAGTATTTGTCCTATACCTCGCTTCTCAAGCTCTCAAACTTTAAATTAAATTAGTTAGACATTCATATCCTTAGAATTGTGTTCAATGGCTAAGATAATTGCTTAGGTTTCAATTTAGATGAAGAATCATATTTCAAAGGAAACCTATACACAAGTAGTATAAATGGAAAGTCATTTGAACATGTGCCTCTCACACATATTGAGATTCATAAGAAATGAGGCAGCTATAGGCTTTGTACATTAAAAGAATATTGATTGTGACTTTTTGGTCTGTTAAAGCCTATGCATTCAAAGCCAAACTTAAATCATTGAAAATCTTATAACTTTTGGCTACGAATTTGAGGTATTGAAAAAGACATTAAATGAGTTGAGTGCATAACTCAGGGGGAGCGTTTATCCTTATATCATCTATGCCTTATGCTTATATATGTGTACAACATTGCCGCACTATCCATGATTCAATAAATAATTAAAATTTCTTTGATGGATAGTTTATATCTTTTCCTAGCACGAACTTCTATTGAGCTATATTGAATATCTTGAGTTAATTATACTACCTGATTGCATGCTTGTGTTGAAAGCCTCTTGTATGGCAGATGCAGTTGATGGGAATTGCATGCTGGTAGTAGATATAGGTTCTCATGTGCCTTGAAATGAACTATAAATTGCTTATTTGAACCCATTAGGTACAGGTTTTATAAGAAAATGTCTGATTTACAGACAGCATGCTGCCGAAATTTCGATAGACTTTTGCCAACGTAAAACATTGTACAGAGATGATTGTAATGAAGTAAATGTTAAAATATTTTTGAAAAGATGAGTGAAAGCTAAAAATATATTTAACTTCATCCTAGCATAATCATCAAAGATTTAGAAAGGCTAAAATCCATCCCTATAGGAAGTGCATAAATGACTTATATGCATCATTTTGCTTTTTGAATGTTGAGGCTCTTTTGAAATCCCTAAACATTATATTCTGCGCTCAAGGCCTTATGATTTGATATGGAATGTTCTTGGGTCATGAACGTTATTGTATGCCTTAATATAGGCTCTCTGATGCATCTATGGTCTATAGGGACAACTATACTAATCAAGTGACAAATGTAATTAACAAATACTCAGTATAGTTGATTTTAAAGATTTAGATTGATGGCTTATACTACTAGGCATAATGAAATAATTCTCTATCTATTATAAGAAGCTTATTATATCTAAGCATGAATTCAAATCGATAGGGGGAGCATCCAAAGTTAAATCCCATTCTGTTATGTTCTCCAATATGTTTGGCTTAGATCTTGAATGAATTCATTGTGACATGTGCTAAAATGTATTGTTTTCATTGAAAATCTCAAGTTGAAATCTGTTATTTTGCCACTTTCATTTGTTGTGTCATATGATCTTGCATGTGATTGATAAATTTTTAGGATCTATATGGTTGTCCTATTATGGTTTCTTATCCTAAATGCTAAACTAGAACATTGATGCCTGCTTGTGCCTTATTTTAAAAGATCTCTTTTTAGCAAGCAACCCCTAGTACCTTTTCGCAAACATCATAAGAAGGATATATATTTATTATATACATATATATATATATATATATATTTTAAAAATTGCATAACTAGTTCGATAACTTCATATGAAAATGCATGCGAACTAGTTATACTATGTTTGTGTTCAAACCAACTATTTGCTATCATATGTCGCGTGCTTTTAACTCAAATCTTTCATGGGTCTTATGATATGTTTCAATTGCAATGGTTTGTGTATATTTCTGGTCAAACTATGTTTTTCATGTCATTCAAATCTTTTAATAACCAGTTGTATTATTTGTGTGCTTAATTGCTTTATACTTTATGAGCTTGTTTGTGCAATGCATGACTATCATATCTCTTGCATATTGGTAGTTATAGTTATGTTTTCCGTCTTGATCATATTGAACTGTTTGAGATGGTAGTTGTGGATATACTGTAAATTTAAAACTCAATCAAGACATTTCTATACATGTATTTTTGGAAAAATGTTCTATTTTCAAACGACATGTTGCCGAGAGTTCTAAAAATTTTCCCAATCTTATCGTGTATTTAAATGATTCATACGCAAATGCCTTGCTTACATGTTTTATATTTATAGCCCATTTTGCTATTGTCAAAAAGGGGAGAAGAGGCAAAAATTGGGTACTTGAAAATGTTTGCATTGACAAATCTTTAACATTATGCATATTTCCAGGGGGAGCCTTTCAAGGCTATACCTACTTTTTGCATGGTGTATTTGTCATCATAAAAAAGGGGGAGAATGTTGACCTTATAGGTTATACCCGATTTTGATAATGACAAATACTCAAGTATTTGATGGTTATCGAGTTTGTGTGCAGGTATATATTAGTAGATCAATTGATGACACATAAAGACTCAAAGTATAAAGACCCTGAAGTTTTCTTTTGTTGTAATTTATATTATTGCTCAATTCGGGTTTGTAATAGTAAATATAAAAAAAGGTCTGTAATAATCTCTGCATGTCATGCATGTAGGTAATTGTAAACTCATAGACCTTAGAAAAGTCCTTAAGTCCTTGCACTTACATGTAAAATAGTCCCCAATATCACATATATTATCAGGGAAATTAATTGAAGTAAAACAGGACTTAGAGGGTAAAATTGTGAGGATTCAGGTGACTGAACCCCTGGTGTTCAAAACACCTTGGGCGATTGAACCCTTGACTAGTCAGAAGGTTGACTTGGTTTCGGGCGACCGAACCAATTTAACTGCATAATCCTCGGGTGACCGACCCATAACTCTGATCTTTCCCACCAAGTCGGTAGCTCGAACTTCACGTTCAAAATAGCCTCGGGCGACCGAACACATGACTTCGGTTAATCAAACTCTTGACCTGGCGACCAAAACACGGACATAATGTAAATCGCCTTGGTTCAGAAAACCGAGCCTATACTCAGGCACCCGAACGTTCAAAAATAAATTTTTGAACTAAGTCTGTTTGGGCGACCAAACCATAAATCGGGCACCCGAAAACTCTCGGGTTGTTTTATTTTTACCACGGTTAAGCACTGTTAAACAAGGTTAATTTTGTTAAATAATTTTAGAACAATTTTAATAATACATTACATGTCCTTAACGATTATAATTTTCCCTACTTCTATATATATGAGCTCATTTGTGAAAGTTAGGACAAGATTAGCAAGATCATTAGTGAAAAATCCTCTCAAATTCAAATAGCCTATCTTGCCTATACTATTTCAAATACTCTCATACACTCCTTCCTTTGATCAATCCAAGTATTGTGAGAGTTCTTATTATGCTAGTCCTTTATTGTAGATTGCTTAATACTCTCATTTGTGCTATTGTTGATTGTTATTGATTTTGGAGAGTTAAGCAAAAGTTTACCCACAAATTTAACTTGATAAATCTTGTGTTAGGAAAAACTCATTAGCTTAAGGATCTTAGCATTGTCATTGCAAGATTTCTTAAGCATTCTTTTGTGCGCAAAATATTTTACAAAGCTTGATTTTCAAACAACTCGTATACTTGATATATTTGAGAAATATTTTTTAGTTTGTTAGAATATTATTGCTAGCATCTTTGAAACCCTAATCTGACATTGAGATTTAATATATCTTGTTTCAAATAATAGTTTGTTTGAACACTCTTGTGCATATTTGAGATTATACATTATACTAAGTGTTGTTTTCACATATACACCATTGAGCTTATAGTTCTTACATGATTGGCGTGCATTGATTATTACTTATGCTGAATCGGTACATAGTCTGCTTAGTTAAGAAGCATTTATTTGTACGCCAAATTATATTGATTATTGTATTCCAAGCGTGGGCCTGAAGAGGGAGACTAGCCTTGTTGAATAGTCCCGGATTGGCTTAGACCCGGTTAGAAAAGATAGGTGCACCATCCTGGTAAGTTATGGTTGTAGGTTGAGGTCAGCCCCGTTAATTGACCTGATTGTAACTGGTGCCGCTCCACCCATCAAGTGAGCATTGGTGGAATCCTCGGTTTTGCGAGCTAGAGGCGGGGACGTAGGCAGTATTGGCCGAACCTCAATAACATATCATGTGTGCACTGTTTATATTCCTGCAATTTATATTTTTGCACGTGTATGTTATAGTGTGAATGTTGCGCATGATTTAATTTCTGCTTCTTAAATTTATCTGCGTATTTGGGTTTATATGTATATAGACAAACCTTAGGTTGAGTATTATTGTTGCCTGATTAGTTGAACCTAGGAAGAATTTTTTAATACCCAATTCACCCCCCTCTTGGGAATACACCAAGGCTAATAAAGATCAAATGGAGTACTTGGCAAGTACCTTCTCCCAAGCGCAATCTGTGGCAAGACCGCCATTGTTCAATGGTTCAAACTACCCATCTTGGAAAATCGAATGACTACCTTTATCAAAGCACATGATTTCAAGATGTGGTGGGTCATCTCAAAGGGAGATTATGAATTCAAAAAAGCCAAAGGTGAACCAAAACAACCTAAGGAGTTGTCGGAAACTGAACTAAGGTTATTTGAGCTTAACTTTCAAACCAAAAACTTTCTTTATTGTGCTTTAAGTGATGATGAATACAATCATGTCTGTGGTTGTGATACTGGTAAAGAAATATAGGAAAAACTTGAAGTCACATATGAAGGTACTTCACTAGTTAAGAAGTCCAAAATTTACATGTTAGTCAATGAGTATGAAATGTTTAAAATGGATGAGGGAGAATCCATCACATCCATATTCACTCGGTTCACACACATCACAAATGAACTAAAAGCACTCGGTATAACTTATTTTATGGAGGATAATGATAAAAAAGTTCTTCAATCTTTACCCGAGTCATGGCATGCAAAATCCACCGCCATTGAGGAAGCAAAGGATTTAACCAAAGTCACACTTGATGAGCTTATTAGGTCACTTATGACTTATGAACTTAAGAAAAATACGATTTTGGATCCTAAAAAGCCTAGGACAGATAAATGCATTGCTTTTAAATCATCGAGTCCAAATCTCAAAGAAATTCTTGAAGGTGATGAAGATAGGAAGGATAATGTGGAATCACTCATAAGAGAACTGAGGAAGTTCCTTGTAGGAAAACAACACTTTAGGAATGAAGAAATAAGAAAAAAATGAAGAAGAAGCACATCAATGCTTCATGGCCAACGAACATGAAGAAGAAGGAACAAGTTCGGAAGATGATGATGATTATACTCCTTTATATGATGAGTTAGAAGAAACTTGTAGAAAACTTTATAATGAATTAATTGCAACTAAAAGGAAAAATAAACATCTTGAAGCAACTCTCTCATAATGCAAACAAAAAGAACTCTCTTTGAACGAAGAAATTAAATCCCTAAAAAGGGAAAATGAAGAGCACAAAACTTTAGAAGTAAAAATAAAGAGTCTCAAAGATAAATTGCTAAAATGCAAGGACTAGGAACCTTGTCTTTGTCCTACCTTAAAAATGGAAAATTTTTTCCTTAAAGAGGAAAATGAGAAGCTTATAGAAAAGGCTTAACAATACCATGAATCTTTTCAAGTTGAGGTGAAAAATTTGAAAAATCAAATTGAAAATGTTATGAAAGAAAATGCTATCTTGAAAAAGAAAAATGAAGATCATGGCAATGTTATAAGAGGTAAAGAAAATTCAAATAAATTCTTAGGAGTTAAAAGAAACAACTTTTCTAAAAAGAATTTGAAAACCTCTTACAAATCACATGGGTATGCCTTAACAAGCAAAAATAATGCAAATAAGTCACGACCCTCACATGAAGACAAGATTTGTTTATATTGTGAAAGAAAGGGTTACATAAGATATTTTTGCCCATTTAGAGGAGCTAGAGGCAAAGCAAGGAAGCTTGAATGGATTGTGAAGAAAAGCCCATCGGGAACCAAGGAGGAATGGGTTCCAAAAGGAATCACATGAATTCATTGAATTGCTTCCTTAGGACCTATGATTAGGAAATGAGATTTAGGTAGAAACCTAGGAGAAATGGAATAAGTGTTAAGAAAGTAAATTGTCTTTATGATAAAATAAAAACACTTATTTTTGGTTTGAGCTCAAAATGTGAAAATTCTAGTTCTTGCCTTTTAATTTGTTTAAACTATTTTTTCTGGAAATTTTAGGAATCGCCAATATTGATGAGTTCAATTGATTAAAACCAATAAAATGCTTTATTTGTTTTTATCTTGAAAATTGGTTTATTCCTTATTGAAGGTATTGGCTATTGTTTATGGGATGATATAACATGTATTCAAAACTTGTTCTCTAGGAATAAATTTTTGAGTGGCAAATGGAAAGACCTTGTTTTCCCTATAAGAATTACTAAGGTTTTGAATTTTTCAAAAGCATGCTATAATGTGTTTTGAAGATATTTGCTTAGTTTGTAGAATGTCTAAGCATAGCATATCATATCCCATTCTTGAAGTTGAGCTTTAATTAAAGCTAATCATAAAAAAAATTGAAAAATTGACTTGAATGTTTGATCTACATCATATGGTATAATTCTTCGAAATCATCATTCATGTGTTTCCAAGAAAGCCATTCTAGGCCTTCTGATGTTATGGTTTAGCAATTTTTTTGGTATATGTGTCTAGCACACACTCACCTCATCGCCATGGTAGCATATATTTAGTAGGGAGAATTTTTTAGTTAAAGAGTACCTCTCCTTTTGATGATGATCAAAGTGGGAGAAGATATTTGGTTTTCCATTTGTTAGGAACAAGATGTGTGGGGGAGAAATGGAAAATGCATGTGGGGTAGAATGCATGTGGTAAAGATAATATGAAAGTTCTAATTGCTTACTTGTTTTATTTTGAATGAACTTTCTATCTTATGCATTGCATGTTTAAAGCTCTAATGAATATGAAAAATATAGTTAAATATTTTTGTTCCTTATATGCATAAAGTAAGGGGGAGCATATTTTAAGTCTTATCTAAAAATATGCATATATTAAGGGGAAGCTTTAAATTATACCCAATAGGAGAACACCAATGATTTGTCATCATCTGAAAGGGGGAAAATGTTAGCCTTAGAGGCTACGTGAGCTTAATTGTCTTGTTTTGATGATAACAATCCATTAGTGATTCTAGGTTAGCTTATCTTTGCATATCAAGTCATAGCAAGTATAAATACGAATGCAAAGATTAAGTAAATTAGTAATAGGTTAGACATCATAAAAAATGGGGAGAATGTTAGCCTTGGTGGCTACACCACCGTTGTTTTAAGTGTTTTGATGATATTAACCTATATATTGTTTCTAGTGTTTTCTTATCTTTGCAGATCATGTTTAGTACAGGTACTCATACATGAAGTACTGGATCAAAGGCGAAGATCGAACTGAGTCAATGTGCGAATAGGAAGATCAAAAGAACACGTTCTCGGAAGGACCCAAGCACAACCAAAAGATTAATTGTTAATTTATATGTAATAAGGGTTGTGTGAGTTAGGAACGTTTTGTAACTCTTGTGGGTGTGTTTCTTGCATGATTTCTGAGCAAAAGTTGAGCCAATGCATGCATACTAGGACACTTGAGTTTATAGGATTGCACTAAAAGTCACAAACTCAATTCATAGTTTTCAAAGTTAAAATCAAAGAGTTTGTTAAAATAATCATAAACTCAAATATGTTTTTCAAATGGATAAGATCTAACCTGCGTGGTTGACTATATTTTCATTATCAACTTGCTGAATATTGAAACTTGTAGATCGTCTGATCTTGCTGAATATCATATTGTGCTGAAAATCTAAATCTTGCTGATTATTGAATAGTGTTGAATATCGAATCTTGGTAAATATTGAATCTTGTTGAATATTGAATAGTGGTGAATATTGAATCTTACTAAGTATAGAAACTTGTTGAATATCAGAGATTAATTAAATATCAACTTCAGTTGTGATAGAATCTATATCATTTTTTATTTAGTTGTTGGATAGAAAATTTAGAAAAGTATAAAGTTTTTTTGTCTTGTGTGATTAAGCTAAGGATAAAAAGGTTTTCTTAATTAAAGCATATATACAAAGATAAACCTACTTCACTACTAAAATTGGTTTTGAAAACATCATTAATATAGTTCGGTTACTGCATATATATATATTGGTTGTGAATATTTAAGTGTGAAATAATTAAGGGTTAAAGTAAATAATAATTTCGCAAATAATTTTTAAATAACCCAATTCACCCCCTCTTGGGAATACATCCTAAAATCAATCGTATGCAAAATCAGTACCGCCTAGTATACAATTTTAATATTTAAACTTTTTCTAACTTTTTGGTTAGAAATAAAGAAGTGGAATCCTATGATGATATAAGGGCAAAAACGTGAAAACTGGATGAATTTTGCTACATACCTTTAAACTGTCATCTGTCTCTCGGACAAATTCAGAAACTCCTGTACTTTAGCCTCTCTGATGGTGGCGAGAAAATATCTATCGAAGAATATCTCTTTGAACCGGCTCTAGGTCATTACCACCGGTATGGGTCTCTGCTCTTCCAATAATCTTCAAGTTGTCCACCACCTCTCGGTCTAGCTGGTCAATTTATGTGTAGCATATAGGACCCGATGCTTATTGGTGCACTGGAGCACCATCAGTATTTTCTCGATCTCCTGCATCCAGTTCTCAGTAACTGCAGGATCAGTTCCTCCAATAAATGCTAGAAGATTCATCTTCGTAAACTTTTTTATAGTACAACTTGGGCCTGTAGATGGGCCTCCTGCACTCTGGAGCTCCTAATGATCTCAGCCATAACCTCCTGAGCCATGTTGCACAAAACAGCGTCTGACTCATCTTCGTTTGCCCTCGAGGGCCCTGCGCTGTCATTACCACTAGTGTGGGCACAACTATTCTCCTAGTCCATCCTGAAAAGCCAATGAACATAGTTAAGGACCCTATCTCCATATATATATATATATATATATATATATATATATAAAATATTTCATCAATATGAAATCCCATTAACTTATCATCTTTGATCTTAATTCAAGATTCAATCCTGCAACCTAGACACACAACCCGACAGTTGTTTATTATGGTTTTCCTGAAATCGTTACCCCAGGAAAGACACAGAAATCTTGTACCCAGACTATAGAACAAAACGTCAAATCATTTTCTTATACTCTGGTATTATTTCCGATGTACTCTAAAGTTTACAGAACCTAACAACCTAAGCTCTGATACCAAATTTGTAACGACCTAATTTTTCATACAATTTTTTTATATAGATCATAAAATTATACTACTCTGATACCCTGAATAAAATCTATAACGTCATCCCGATCTAAGTGGGGACCAGGAAGCCTGAATGATTACGCGCCGAAACTGCGTAATTGGACGTTTAACTCGGGCTTTATGGTTTATATTTTTAATTAAATGTCTAAAATTGTCCAATATTTTAATAAAGTGCCAAAATCATCATTCTTGAACTTTATTGCACTATTTATGAAGTTTTGGTAATTTTTTGTCGTAGGAAAATTCCCGGAAATCAAAACCGACACCTGTTCGTATTTCATGCATAACTTTTCCTTCTGAGTTCTGATCGAGACGATTCAAATTTTTGAAGAAAGAGGAAAGGATTATCTACAACTTTTGTGTTTTGAGTTTTGTGAGATACAGGCTCCAAAAGAGTCATATTTGCGATGAACCGAGAATAAAAAAAATGAAAAAAAAAATATAACAATCTGGGTCGGGTCTCCCATCCGGGTCAATCCTCTCCATCCGGGTCTAGGGCAGCCCCTCCTATTTAAGCTCCCTTTTTCTCCTGTGTAGGGTGTGCCTTCGGCACCCTTCTCTCTCCCTCCAACTCTCCTCTCTTCTTCTCCTTTTCTTCTTCTTCTTCTCTTCTCTTTACTTTGATTTATTCTCGTCTTCTCGCTTTTTCCCTGTTTCTATTTGTTTTCTTTTTCTTCCCCTAAGCTCTGCAAACCCGAGACTCAGTCCTCCCTTCTCTTTCAGTCCTCTGCTTCTTCCTTTAGTCAACAATTCCAGCCGTGGTAGCCCCTGTTCCAGCACTTACGACTCCATCATAGCAGCCACGGTCGAACACAGCACCAGCAGCTCCTCTGCTCAACCTGCAGCAGACCACCACGACCCCCTACTGCTGCTATCAATAGCAACACCATAGTAGCAGCTTCTCCCCTTCTCCTCCTCGTCCAGCTCTCCACGCACTAGCCCAGCCTTCACTCCAGCTCTCCACCACACAGTAGTCCTAGCAGAGCATAGCAGCTCCAGCAGATCAGCAAATCTCCCACGGCCTAAAACTTTCATGGCTTTTCTTTTTCTCTCTCTCTCATCTTTTCTTTCTTTTTATATAATTTTTGGTTAGTTGAATAAGTGTTAAATGTTATCTTTTGAAGATTATTTAAAGTTTTGAATTTGAATATTGTGTTAGTTGGATAATTGTTAAGTATTAATTTTTTTTGGGTTATTTGAAATTTTGAATTGCGAATGTTATTTACAGTGCTTTTATTATGGTAGTATTCATTTATTTTCTTAGATAAAAATTAGTGGTATATTTAGCTAGCAGTAGTTAATTTTTGGTTCTTTTTGAAGCTCAGCTTAATTAGGGTCAGATTTATCAAAGTTTGCATTTTTATTGTGTTTCGATAGCATTTAAATTTAGGTTTTTGTTTGTGTTTTTTTTTTTTTTTATTTTGGTTCGAGTTCTTGATTTTTGTTAAAGTTTCGATTTTTAATGTGTGTGTGTGTGATTGAGTTTCCATTATGTGCTTTAATTCCATGATCAATGTTACCATTTTTAGTCAATGCGTGTCCCAATGTTTCCTTGCGTAGATTAGAGTTTCTGTTTTTGCTCTCAATTTCAGTGCATGCTAGGTTTAGAGTTTTGTTTGTTTCGTGTTTAAATTGTGATTATGGTTGCGTATTTTTAATTCCATGTTTAAAGTTTCCATTTTTAGTTAGTATGCTCTAGTGTTTCCTTAAGTAGATTAGGGTTTTCATTATTGTTATTTAATTCCGTGCGTGCTAGTTTTAGGACTTTAATTTGTGTTTTCATTTAAGTCTCCACAATCTTAAAAACCCGAATCTGAACTAAGTTCAGTGCAATTTAATTTTGATTGGGAGAACGTTAAATCTGAGATTAAACGCATCTCCAAAGGAGACGATCTAGCCCTTGGGCTTAATATTACATGACAGAACTCCTATACTTGGGATAGCTTCCGAGCTGCTCATTTTTCGAGTGAGTCACTGAACATCCATAAAATTTCCTATGTAGCGGTAAACAAAAAGGAATGCATCCACATTTGCAATACCAGAGTTTCAGTATTCCCAAAATATACATACAACATGAACACTCCAAAAAATCTTCCATCTAATTTCCTAGGGACCATTCAAAAATGCATCTTTCCCAAAAATACTCACCCTACAGACAGGGCAGTATTGTAGTTCCCCCTACATCCGAGCCTAATTTGCTCGTCTATCTAGTTCACCTGAAAAGTGATAAATTACTAGGATGAGACAACTCTAAATAAGACAAAATATGCTATTACCAGTGTGTGGCAGATGACTTTGCATAACTTTAGTATCTAATTTAAAAGAACTGTATGTTGTAAACAACTCAGTCTGCGAAAACACATAAATAAAAAATAGTATAACTCATACCTATGTTGCTTAACATAAACTGCTTTCTTGAATATTCTATTAAAAATACTTTTAATATTTATAGGTATGACTGCGGTTTCTGTAAATCTAGATATATAATAATATATGAGAAAACTTCCCTGAATGGATAACTAAAAGTCATGAATTAACCCCTCACGATAGGGTTGTGCGGTTCGTAGGCGGGACTAAACACTAGTTGGCCGACTAGGATAAGTCAACTGAACTTTGATAGTTAGATCGGCCACCTCAACCCTAACTGACGGGGAGCCTGTCCACAACAAAGGCACGATCGACTACTAAAAATCCACATACTATCTGAGTTATGTGGTTGCACTCTGAATTGAAATAACAATGGTACCATGCTCTGAAAACTAATCTGGTCCATCAGGGTCTAATACTATATATATATAACCGATATATTGCTGATTAACCATGATTCTATTTAACTGAAATAACCATAACGTTGTAGTAAACTGATATGAATAAACTGATATATCTGAATGTTATGGTTCTGTAATATGAATATCATGGTTTACTAATACTGAATTTCATATTTTTGTATAAGCTGTAAAAATCATAATCTGTATAAATCATAATTCTAGCTAATACTGCATATTGTGCTTTCTGTATAAACTGTATAATCATGGTACTGAGAAAACTGAATATTTTAATTATATAAAATTTCATAAATTCTGATAACATTAAAGCTGTATAAATTCTGTATTATACTAATAATTTCTCATACCACACAATTAATTAAACAAAACACATGTATTGAAATCTGTAGAACTGTATAATTTACTTACTTTGAAAACACCCATAATCATATATCATATTTTACTGGTAAGTGTTTCTAAATCAGCTGGCATAGCATATTTCCCTTATCTATCTGACTGGGTGGCTTGCCTCCAATTCAACCCTCACGCCCTCGGCGTACCAGCCTCAAAATCCAGTAATTACATATATACAAATTTCCCACTAAAACACTGAATTTCCCATAAAATCATCACACTCATATTTTTGAACCTGCCTACTCGTAATTTCCTAAACTATAATTTACCTGGGCTCCTAAAAAAATATCTTCTTGGGTCCTCAACCCATGCCTGCGGGGTCCTAAAAACACCATAACTCTAAAATCATAACACCCAAATTTTACTTCACAAAACACCAATATATTCTCATACAACAAAAAATCTAGGCTCAGATAAACTTGGTAATATTGGAAATACCTAAATAATTTACTTACAGTGATTTTGGGATGGTGCCCAGGTTGCCCCAATCAACAATCTGTTCGGCAGACTAGTAGAGAATCTCTCCATGATCAACATGGCGGCTTCTGATCATCGAAACGGGAGAAACGGGTCAAGAATTGTAGAGAGAAGGAGGGAGAATCAAATTGGAGAGAGAGAGAGAGAGCTGATAGATTTTGATTTTCCTCATTGAAATGTCATTTTTGGCTATTTATAGACCTCTGGCCACGTGGCCTCTTCGATGAGTGACGTGTACTCGTCGACGAGCTATAGAAGGTAGTTCATTGATGAAGGTGAGGAGCTCATCAAGGAGCCACGGGCTCTAAAATCACACTTGTTGGTAACTTTTCATCGACGAGACACATGTCCTCACCGACGTGCCCAAGAAGGCGACTCCGCTTTCGTCGACGAGACCCTACTGAGCCCTCTTGAAAAATAAAAGGAAAAAAAATCCTTTTCTCTCTCCTTTCTTTATTATTTAATTTCTATAATTATCTAGGTTACTACAGAATCATTGCTTCTCAAAAAACCAATTAAACCAAAAATCATCTTCATCTACATCTACTCTAGAGAGATTACGAGAGAGCTACCTTCTTCCTCTAGTATTGCTTGTGCTCATGATTGTTCTTTGATGGGGTCTAAATGAGGATGGGGACAGAGAAGAGGGGAAAAAAGGTAAAGAGAAACAATATGAAAGAGACCTAAGGTGGAGGATTGTGTACATAACGAGATTTGTGATTGCAACCTATGGGAATATGTTGTTTATGATGTGACTTTTATACTTTGGATTTCATAAACAAATAAGGAAGAAAAACATAAAAGGCCAGCACAACAAGGACTCATAGATGAGTGTCTTGTCCTCATTGACGAGTAGATCCCGAGAGTAACAAAAACTTAGAGATCCTGAGATACCGAGAGCAAAAAATGGGCTCGTCGACGAATGCCCTGTTCTCGTCGTCGACGAGTGTCATTCTCTAGATCATCGACGAATCTCCTATACTTGTTGACGAGTGCGCCTGGGCTACGAGTAGTTTTTTGAATTTTGAATTTGAACGTTGGGGTGGTTGGGTAATTGGAGGGAAACCTCCGAGGGACTGTTATATATGTCATTCTGGGCATGTATTGACAGTGAGTGTGATCATTTGAGAAGTGTATTATGTACTTTGAGATTTTCTTTGTGAAATTCTTGTTCCATTGCTTCCGTGGATGTAGGGTTTTCCGAACCACATAAATCTTGTTGTTGTTCTTGTTGTTTATCATTTTTTGGTTGTGTTTCATTTACTTGTTGTATTTATTCTGCTGTGCTTCGTATTTATCCAATCCATATCACATCAAATTGGTATCAGAGCGATTGTTGTTATGGCATCGGGATCATCTTTTGGCAAGACTTGACATCATCAAATTTGATGGAATCAGAAACTTTGGTTTATGTCAGAGGAGAGTGAAGGACATTCTTGTGCAACAAGGAATGAGAAAGACATTACTTGGTGTTCAACCGGATGGAATGGATGAGGCAACATAGGGAGAATTGCAAGCAAAGACCGCTTCTACAATATGCTTGTGTTTGGCCGATGAAGTACTCTATCGGGTGATGGAGGAGGATTCTCCAGTGGCTATATGAGGAAAGTTAGAGAGCCAGTACATGTCCAAATCTCTCAATAATAAACTTTTTCTTAAGCAACGTTTGTATTGGATTAAGATGGTTGAAGGATCAAACTTAGATCAATATATTAATGCCTTCAATCAAATTATTAGTGATTTGATGAGAGTTGATGTTAAGTTTGATGCGGATGACAAAGCTTTGATGTTGTTAAACTCTTTGCCCTCGACTCATACCTATGAAAATCTTGTGACCACTCTTACGAGGGGAAAAGAAACTCTTGATCTTGAAGAGGTAACAGGTGCTGTGCTAAATTTTTGTCAAAGATTGAAAATATGTGATGAAGGAGAAGGACTTGTGGTAAAGGGTAATAATGAGCAAGGCAAAGGAAAATCCAAACATGGATTAAGTCAAAAATCTCACAATCAATCCAAGAAGAAGAAAGAAAACCGGTGTTATAAATGTGGTGAAAAAGGGCATGTGAAACCAGAGTGTCCGGATTGGAAAAAGGGAAATTCTGAAACATGAGGGTACTTCAAAATTTATAAATGTTGTTCAAGAAAGAGGTTCAACGTGTAGTGATGGTGATGTTCTATTAGTTTCAGCGGGGTTGGATAATCTAACGGATTTTTGGATACTTGACTCGGTATGTTCTTATCACATGACTCCGAACAAGGAGTGATTTAGCATTTACAAGTTAGTGGATTTTGGATCAGTTCTTATGGGTAATGATGTTTCTTGCAAGATTATTGGCATAGGAAATGTAAAGATAAAAATTTTTGATGGAGTTGTAAGAACATTGTGTAATGTAAGAGATATACCAGAGTTGATGAAGAGTTTGATATCACTCAATACTTTGGATTGTAATGGATTTAATTAAAACTCCAAAGGTGGAGTTCTGATGGTATGGAAAAGTAATCTGATTGTAATGAAAGGGTAGAAACTGGATGAGAATATCTATAGATTGCAGGAAACTACCATTGTAGGTGGAGCTGCAGCCATAGATGCTGAATTAGATAAGACTGTCTTATGGCATATGCGCCTTGGGCATATGTGGGAACACAACATGAAGGGACTACACAATAGGAAACTCTTAAAGGGCTTGAAATCATGTTAGCTGGAATTTTGTAGGATTTCTGTTCTTGGAAAACAGAACAGCGCAAAGTTCAAATTAGCTATACACAAGACAAAGGGTATTCTTGATTATGTCCATTTAGATGATTGGGGCTCAGTTAGAGTTGCATCAAAGGGTGGACATGTGTATTATGTGAGTTTTATTGATGATTACTCATGGAAGGTCTGAGTTTACTTTATGCATCACAAATCAGATACTTTTTCCAGGTTTAAGATTGTTAGCTTTGGTGCAACCCTAAGAGGGGGGGGGGTGAATTGGGTATTTTAAATTTATCGCGGTTAATCGGTTTTATCAATAGTATAATACAATCTAGGGTCAGTTTATGCAATCAAAAAATAAACATACACGTGCAGTAAAGGTAAAGTGCGGAAATGTAAAAAACATGAACGATATGTTATCAAGGTTCGGCCAACTGTGCCTACATCCCCACCTTGGCCATACTAGCACAAGGATTACCACTATAATGCTCACTTAAACGGGTGGAGTGGCACCTATACAAATTAGGTCAATTCAAAGGGCTGACCTCAAACAACACGCCTTAACAGGATGGTGCACCTAACTTTCCTAACCAAGTCTAAGCCAATCCAGGACTATTCCACATTGCTAGTCTCCCTCTTTAGGCTTGCGCTTGGAATACAACCAATGTGTATAAAGTTTGTACACAGAAATATGCTTCTAGAAAAACAAATGTGTGCACCAATACAACACAGTCAATATTACAAGCACGATTGATATGTAAATATGCTCAGTGCTCTTATATGTGCTAAACACTCAATCAAGTACTATAATCAGTCTAGCTCTAGAGTATATATCCAAGCAAGATTTGAAACACAATATTTGAATAACACAAAATCAGATTAGGGTTTCAAATATGTTAAGTAAGTTAAATTAAACAAACTCAATAGGATATTTCAATATATAAAGCACAATGGAGTTATTTGAAAGACTAGCTTTTTGAAAAGGATTTTTGCACACCAAAATCTAGGTTTAGGTATCTCGCAATGGCAATGCAAGAATCACAACCCTCAAAGTCTGTTCACACTAGATTTATCAAATGAAATCGGTGGAAGAACTTTAATTTTAAACTCTCAAAGAAAATCAATCAAATAATAATACAAATGAGAGTTCTAGCTAAAGAGATTGAGCACAATAACCTTAGAGATACTCACAATGCTTAAAGAGATCAAGAATGAGGAGTATGTGAGTGTTTGGAAGTAGTATTGGCTATAAAATGACTTTTGGATTTGAGAGAGTTTTGACCTTAATGATCTTTTTAATCTCTTGCTAATAATTCCAAGTGAGGGGGTATATATAGACTTCCCCAAAAATATAATCGTTAAGGACATAAATGAAATAATTATAAAAGTTTTAATATTATTTAAATAAATTAACCCCGTTTAAAAAATATTAACTGTAGTAAAAATGAGGGGCAACCTGAGAGCACCGGTCGATCAGGACAAGTTCGATCGACCCAAGTTCTTGGGGTTCGGTCGACCGAGACTAAAATGAACTGTGAGCTCGGTTGACTAGACTTGTAAGTCCAAAGTCTTTTTGTGAAGTTTGGTCGATCAGGACTAAAATGAAATGCACATTCGGTCGACTGGACTTGTAAGTCCAAAGGCGGTCGACCTGACCATTGAGTTCCCACACGTGTGAACTTGGTCAACCAGAGCGTTGTAATGCAATTTGGGCTCGTTCGACCAAGTGGTCAAGATGTTGACTCCTAAGAAGTTCGGTCGATCAGGGTCAAATGAACTGTGTGAGTTTGGTCAATCGGGCTGTGGTCAACCTATTGACCCTGTCCTGGTTCGATCGACCGGGGGAATTTCATACTATGGAGTACGGTCGACCGAACATGCATATATTGTGCATATCGGTTCAATCTTATCATGCAAACATTATATTCACTTAGCCATACATATATGAGTGTCCTAAAGTCATTTTGAGGAATTTTTTCATTTCAAGGACACCGAAAAAGTCCGGTGTCGGTTGACCGAACCTAAGGTCTTTCTATGGTCTGTGTAGGTACCTAAAGTCCAAGTAGGGTCGATTTGAGCATACCTACCTACCATGCATGATGCCAAATATTACAGGTCATAGGGTGTATAGTCCATAATAAATATTACATCCCAGAATGAAGAAATGAAATAATAAATATAAATACACAACGCAATTCTTCATTCTTTGGCATGAACAATGCACGCCATTATGATATATCTTTAAACCTGAATACACGTGCACAGTGAACCTGCATGCAAGCCTTCGTACAATCATTAGTACCAAAAGTATTTGTCATAATCAAAACTGGCTGTGACCTATTAGGTCAACAATCTCCTCCTTTTTTATGATGACAAATGCTTTATGCAAAAGTGGGTATAGCCAAGAAAGGCTCCCCCTAACTTTATGCATAAAGATAATTAAAGTAAGGGGTAATAATAGATTAAGCATGATTAAGTTTAGTTTTACTCACTTTTTCCTCTTCTCCCCCTTTTGACAACAACAAAAAAGGTTAAGCAATAAAGCGCGAAGGCAAAAGAAGTCATTTAGTTACAAAATATATATTGGGAGGATTTTTGAAAAATTTGGCAGCATGCTGTTTGAAAATAGACCATTTCCAATTATAACTTTGTACCTAAGTGACCTGTGTTGAGTTTCAATCAATAGTATATAACACATATTCATTAATCAACTCAACTAGTACAATATGATCAAGAATTATAACTTTTAGCATCCAAAAAGATAATATAATCATGCAATGTACAATGAATGACAAAGTATGAAGTATAACAATTTGATCACACAAACTATATAACTGATCATTTAAATAATTTAAATGACATGAAAACAAGGTTAGACCATAAACATACACAAACCATTACAATTGAAACATATCATAAGACCCGTGGAAAATTTGACTTAAGAACACACGACATATGATCCCAAAAAGAAGGTTTGAGCATAAAAACAGTTTAACTAGTTCGTATGCATTTTCATATGAAGTTACTAAACTAGTTATGCAATTTTTGGAAAAAGAGTTTGTTTTGAAATTTAATCTTGCCATAAAGTATTACAATATATATATATATATATATATATATATATATATCCCCCTTTTGATATTTGCAAAAAGTACTAGGGAGTTGCTTACTGAAACAAAAGCTTTAATTTAAAACAAGCAAGCACAAATTTTCTAGTTTGTCAATTAAGCACATACAAGAATATAACTAGAAAACCACAACCATGATGATCCTAAGGATTTAATAATTCACATGCGAGATCATATGGCAAACACAAACAACTTGTGGCAAAACAATAAATATCAACTTGAGATTTTCACAAAGATCATTTCATTTAAGCACATGCCAAAAAACACCTTAAAGCACATCTAAGCTTAAAAGTGGGCGAGCGCAACAAGATTGTGATTTTAGCTTAAGGTCTCCCCTTATGAATTTGAATACTAGCTTCGATAAAATAAACTGCTTGTACTTAATATGAATTAATTTCGTTAAGCCTAATTGTATAAGCCATCATTTTAAAACTTTTAACATAACTACACTGGATATTAACTGATTTATTTCAAACATGGCAACTAATATAGTCTCCCTAGAATCTTCAAAATGCATCGGAGAATATATATTAAGGCATGAAATAAAGCATATAACAGAGAACAATCCATATCTAAATATATAGCTTTAAGAGTTGGATATGATGTTCAAGATCTTAAAAGAGCCTCATATTTAAAATTCAAAGCATGATGCAAATGAGTTCTTTATGCTCCTTTTCCAGGGATGAATCTTAGCCTTTTTAAATATTTGATGATTATGCTAGGATGAAGTTTAATTTGCTTAATTGATTTTCACTCATCCTTTCAAAATATTTTAACATTAATTTTATCATAATCATCTTTATCACATGGTTTTATATGGGAAAATCCTGACGAAAATTTCGACAACATGCTGTTTGTATATAGGACAATTTCCTATAAAAACCAGTACCTGATAGTGGGTTGTTTTCAACATATAAACCATGTAAAGCAAGCAATAGCCTAATATCCACAACTAGCATGCAAATTACATCAACTGCATCTGCCATGCAAGAGGCTTTCAACACAAGCATGCTTTCCAGTAGATCACTCAACAACTCATAAAAGAAATGAACTATCCAATGGATGATATGAGCAATAGCTAACAATGGATAGTTATGAGATTGGTGCAGAGTTGTTCTCACAAAGGCATATAAACATATAAGCATAAATAAAGATTGAGAGCATTTTAATGTATATAATCATGAAAGAATATATGGTCCCCCTGAGTTATGTGCTAATTCATTTTATGTCTTTTCTTATTTTTCAGGTTCTTTAGCCAAGTGTATTAAGATTTTCAATGATATATATATCTTGACTTTAAATGATTTCAGCTTAGAGGACCAAAAGGTCACAATAGATATTTCCTTAAGAGTTCTAAGCCAATTTTTGCCTCTTTTCGTATGATTTACAATACGTGAGAGGCCTAAATTCAAATGCCTTTGAATGTTAAGGTTCGTGCATGGGTTTCTTTGAATTTTGTTCTATCATCTAGATTGAAACCTATATTAATCATTTTAGCCATTTAACTTAATTCACAAAACTGAAGCTCTAAAGGATTTGATTTAATGTTTGAGAGCTTATAAAGGAAATTTTGAATTAATACTCTTGAAAAATTTGAATTTATGTTATGTTCAAAGAGTATTTATTATGAATGGACATGGTTCAAGATATTTGCATGGAAGAGGATATGTCCAAACAATTTAGATAAAGAGCAACTAGAAGAGTATTAATTTTGGAAACATTGCTCTTTGGTGATTGGAATGTATCCTTTAGATATGATCACAATTTTGGAGCAAGGATACGAACCAATGAGAGAGTGGATCTTTACCTGATGTGATCGTGGTATGGTAAAGATATCCTATGGAGGATATAAACCAAAATTAGAGGATTTATAATTTAAGCTCAAAGGAAATATTTTGATTAATCAGTGAAACTAGAATCCCTTAGTGGTTGCCTCTAATTTTGATTATGGAAGGATGTCTTTAAGTAAGCACTAGTTAGAATAGGGACTAATGATCATTAGTGCTTAAGCCTAGAGTGATGACTAAACTAAGGTTAAGGCTTTTGTATTCAAAAAATGAGTTTAGGTTTAATTGATATATATATCGAGATGGATTCCCTAAAACTCAAATATGTGCAACGGACATAATATGCTTAACTTAAGATTTGTATATTCAAGTATGAATTAAGCATTAAGTTCAGATTGGTTATATTACTTGAATTTTCGTATTGACTTGATTTTTCAAAATACTTAGTATGTAAGATTTTAAATAGTGGACATACACTAAGATTTTACATTTTTAGCTCAAACCACTTCCTAAGCCTTTAGTCAACACTACCCCCTATGGCTAAACCTAAATGCTAAGGAAGAATTATGTGATCATGTAATTCTTGTTTGAGCAAATTCTTCCTTGAATTTCAAGGGGTTTTCTTTCTTAACAACCCATATCATTTTTCTACCTTTTATTCTCGATGGGTTAGGAGTCGGTGATTCTTTAATTTTCCATACTAGTTTGGGTTTCACACCTTTTCTTTTAAATGGGCAATCAAATTTTGTGTGCCCCTTATTTTTACATAAGACGCATGTAGTGTGAGTGTATGGACTGGAAAAGATACTAGCATAGTGTTTCAATTCTTTTACAAAGTACCCAATGTATAGGTTCTTCCTTTTCTTGTTTTCAATTCCATTAAAACCTATACCTTCCTTATCTAAGGTCATCTTTTGTGAACCTAACAATTTATTAAAGTTTTCCTTGCCTCTAGTGAACGTGTAGATGATCTTAGAGTGGTCTTCTATTTTCTTCTCTAAATCTTGAATTTTTGAGCTTTTCAATTCTTTGCAAACATTCTGAAGTTTCATAAGTTCTTTAGACATATTGTTTGCTTTATTTTCAAGATCAAAGATATGAAGATCCTTTTCATTATTAACAAGAATTTGTGATTCAAGTTCTTTCAATGATGTCTCATTCTTGTTTTTCAAAACATTGTAGCATTCAAGTGTTTTAACAAGAGACTTATGAGTTCTAATATATTCAACTTGCAGTTCCTCATAAGTAGGCAAGCTTTCACTATCAGTACTATCACATGATTCAGTATTAGTTGCATCATTCAATTCATCACATGAATCATTACCAAATTTATCTACTAAAGCAGAAGAAACAAAGATAACCTTATTATCTGTTAAGGCAACAAGGCACTGGTTACCTCCTTCAGGATTAGTAGGGCTTGAGTCACACATAGTAGGGCTTGAGTCACACAGAGAGATCACATTGTTTTGTATGGGTGCTCCATATCTCCTCTCAAGTTCATCCTAGATCTGCTTAACATTACTACACGCCATAACCTCACATAAAACATTAGAATCTAAAGCATGCAGTAAGGTATTCATGGCATCAAAATTTACCTACACTAAGTTCCTATCATGATCATTCAATTCATACTCAAATTTAGGAACACTAGTACAACCAATGAATTTAACATGCACATTATCACCCTGATCAATGACATTCCAAAATTTCCAATTTAAAGCTTTCACATATACAATTATTCTGAATTTCCATACAACACAGTTATTACCATAGAATACTGGTAGGTGCGTGACCAATCTTCCCTCACATGAAGGGGATGCACTAACACGAGCCATCATTATCTTTTACTAAATGACGTTTAAGTCTAAATTACAAGACTTTGATACCAATTGTTAGCTTTGGTGGAACCCCAAGAGGGGGGGGGGGGGGTGAATTGGATATTTAAAATTTATCGCCTAGATTAACTGGTTTTATCAATAGTGTAATACAGTCTAGGTTCAGTCGACGCAATCAACAAATAAACATACACGTGCAGTAAAGGTAAAATGCGTAAATGTAAAGAATATGCACGATATATTATCCGGATTCGGCCAACTGTGCCTACGTCCCCGCCTTGGTCACACCAACACAAGGATTACCACTATAATGCTCACTTAAAAAGGTGGAGCGACACCTATACAAATCTAGTCAATTCAAGGGGCTGCCCTCAAACAACACGCCTTAACAGGATGGTGCACCTAGCTTTCCTAACCAGGTCTAAGCCAATCTGGGACTATTCCACAGGGTTAGTCTCCTTCTTTAGGCCCTTGCCGAGAATACAACCAATGTGCATAAAGTTTGTACACGAAAATACACTTCTAGACAAGAAAATGTGTGCACCAATACAGTTCGGTCAATATTACAAGCACGAATGATATGTAAATATGCTCAGTGCTCTAATGTGTGCTAAACACTCAATTAAGTATTATAATCAGTCCAGATCTAGAGTGTATATCCAAGTAAGATTTGAAACACAATATGTGAATAACACAAAAACAGATCAGGGTTTCAAATATGCTAAGCAAGTTAAATCAAACAAACTCAATAGGATATTTCAATATACAAAACACAATGGAGTTGTTTGAAAGACTAACTTTTTGAAAATGATTTTTGCACACCAAAATCTAGGTTTAGGTATCTTGCAATGACAATGCATGAACCACAACCCTCAAAGTCTGTCCACACTAGATTTATCAAATGAAATCGGTGGAAGAACTTTAATGCTAAAACTCTCAAATAAAATCAATCAATTAATAATACAAATGAGAGTTCTAGCTAAAGATATTGAGCACAATAGCCTCAGAGATACTTACAATGCTTAAAGAGGTAAAGAATGAGGAGTATGTGAGTGTTTGGAAGTAGTATTGACTATAAAATGATTTTTTGGATTTGAGAGAGTTTTGGCCTTAATGATCTTTTTAATCTCTTGCTAATAATTCCAAGTGAGGGGGTATATGTAAACTTCCCCAAAAATATAACCGTTAAGGACATAAATGGAATAATTATAAAAGTTTAATATTATTTAAATAAATTAAACCCGTTTAAAAAATATTAACTGTAGTAAAAATGAGGGGCAACCCGAGAGCACCGGTCGACTAGGATAAGTTCGGTCGACTCAAGTTTCTAGGGTTCGGTTGACTGGGACTAAAATGAACTTTGAGCTCGGTCGACTGGACTTGTAAGTCCAAAGCCTTTTTGCGAGGTTTGGTCGATCGGGACTAAAATGAACTACACAGTTGGTCGATCAGACTTGTAAGTCCAAAGGCGATTTTTCCTTTTTGCAAGTTTTGGTCGATCGGGAAGATTTTGAACTGATTCGGTCGGTCGACTAGACCGTTGAGTTCCCACACGTGGGAACTTGGTCGACCAGAGCATTGTAATGCAATGTTGGGGCTCGGTCGACCAGGTGGTCAAGATTTTTACTCTTGGGAAGTTTGGTCGACGGGGGGAATTTTGTACTATGGAGTATGGTCGACTGAACATGCACATATTGTGCATTTCGGTCCAATTTGATCATGTAAACACCCTATTCACTTAGTCATACATATGTGAGTGTCCTAGGGTCATTTCGAGGAATTTTTTCATTTTAAGGACACCGAAACAATCCGGTGTCGATCGACCAAACCTAAGGTCTTTCTATGGTTTGTGTAGGTACCTAAAGTCCAACTAGGGTTGATTTGAGCATACCTACTTACCATGCATAATGCAAAATATTACATGCCATAGGGTATACAGTCCATAATAAATATTACATCCCAGAATGAAGAAATGAAATGATGAATACAAATATACAATGCAATTCTTAATTCTTTGGCATGAACACTACACGCCATCATGATATGTCTTTCAGTCCGAATACACGTGCACAGTGAACCTGCATGCAAGTCTTAGTACAATCATCAATACCAAGAGTATTTTTCATAATCAAAACTGGGTGTGACCTATCAGGTCAACAAATATTTGGAAGGCTGAAGTGAAAAACTTGACAAGGAGGAGAATCAAATACTTAAGGTCAGATAATGGGACCAAGTACGTTGATCTCGGTTTATGAAGTTTTGTGTGGAGCAGGGCGTCAAGATACACTTTACAATTCGCTGTACACCTCAGCAAAATGGTGTGACGGAACGGATGAACTAGACTCTTTCTGAAAGGGTTCGGTGTCTCAAGCTTAATGCAAGGTTGTAACGGCCTGATTTTTCATGCCATTTTTTTCTATATATTGTTAAATTACACTGATCTGATACCTTGTAATATAATCCATATCATCATCACGGTCCAAGTGGGAACCGTGGAACCTGTGTATCTATAAACTACCTATGCAGCGGAAAACAAAATGCATATAACCATATTTTATATACAATACCAGAGTATCAATATTTTTCCAAGATATGCATACATAACCATTCCCAAAATACCCCCACCTGTTCACCTAGGGACCACTCAAAAAATGACTCTCCCAATATACTTACCCTTCAGATAAGGCAGTACAAGGTCCCTTCTATCTCTGTGCCTGATCTGCATGCCTACCTGGATCACCTGAAAAGTGATAAATTACTAGGATGAGATAACTCTCAATAAGACAAAATATGCTATTACTAGCGTGTGGTAGATGAGTTACATATATTATATACTGATAAAAATTCCGGAACTGAGTTAACTGATAAAACAATTTATATTGCAACGCACACCTATATAGTTTAAAATATAACTGTGTTAACTGAACTTCATACTTATTCATACTGCTAATACTATAATATGTCTGCTATTTACTGTAAATCTATATACATACAAGTAATTGTGATAATATCCTAGAAAATTATACGTCATGATTTAACCTCTCATGACAGGGTTGTGCGGTCCGTAGACAGGACTTAACACTAGTTGGCTGACCAGGATAAGTCAACTGAACTCCGAAAGTCAGATCGGCCTCCTCAACCCTAACTGACGGAGAGCCTGTCCACAACATAGGCACGATTGATTACTGAAAAATTTACATACTATCTGAGTTATGTAGTTGCACTCTGAACTGAAATAGCAACGGTACCGTGCTTTGCTGACTGAATCTGACTAAATAATTTATCAGGGTATGATACTATATAATACTTATATTTATAATTATCTTACTGTTTTTACGATGATTTTAAAATAACCATAATACTGTAAAACTGATCTGAATAATCTGAATATCTGTATAACTAACTGGATATCTAAATTTATGTATATATGAAAATCATGGTTCTGAACTCATAGTATTCTGAAAATATTATAAATCATATTTTTGAATATTCTGTAAAATATTTATCTGAAGGTATACTGGAATTTCATAATTCTGTTGAACATGTATAATTCATGATATTTTGAAAACTATTTATATCCTGTACTAAATAACACGAATCCATGCCACACACTAAATAGAACTCATATATAAAAAATCTATATAAATCTATATTTTGATATATTCAAAATCACACCTTGTACTCATATACAGATATTATAATTGATACTGATAAAAATTCTTGAATTTGTTAGCATAACATATTTCCCTTACCTAATTGGCCAGGAGGCTCGCCTCCAACTCTATTCTCACGCTCACGGTGTACTATCCCCAAAATCCTGCAATAATACAATTATACAAATTTCTCAATAGATCACTGAATTTTCCTAGAAAATTATCTCACTTATACTTCCTAAACTTGCCTATTCACAATTTCTTAAATTATAATATCCCTGAACTCCTGTAAAAATATTTTCTGGGGGTCCTCAACCCATGCTTGCAAGGTCCTAAAACACCCTAACCTTGAAAATATATAACACCTTAATTTTATTCCACAAAACACCAGTATCTACCTTTATAACACACAATCCAAGCTCAGATAAAATTGGTAATACTGGAAATACCTAAAAATCCACTTACCCTGATTTTGGGATGATTCCAAAACTTCCCAAATTGAATTTCTACTCTGCCTATGATGTGGAAAAATCTCCCTAGGATCACCGTGGTAGCTTCTGATCATCGAACCAAGGAGAATCGAAGCCGAAAATCTAGAGAGAATTGAGAGAAACTGTGTAGAGAGAGAGAAAGAGAGAAAGCGAGAGAGAGAGAGAGAGAGAGAGAGAGAGAGAGAGAGAGAGAGAGAGATAAAATGAATTTTTCTTCACTGAAATTGGTTTTGAGCTATAAATAGAGTGCTGTCCACGTGGCCTCGTCAACAAGTCATGACACCTCGTTGACGAGTCCAATAAGGGAGTTCGTCAACGAATTCCTAACCCTCGTCGATGAGTTTCAGACCTCAAAAATAGCCCCTCAGCAAATTCTCGTCGTCAAAACATGAGCCCACGTTGACGAGCCCAAGAAGGATGCTCGTCGATGAGCGCCCTGCGTTCGTCGACGAGACCCTGTAAGTCCCCTTTTAAAATTTTCCCGTTCCTCCCTCTTATTTTATTATTTAATTACTATAATTTTGTGGATCTTTACAAGGGCTACCAAAGAAATTTTGGGCCGAGACAGTGAGTATGACTTGTTTTCAGATAAACTGATCACTAAGGGCGTCATTAGAGGGTAGAGTGGTAGAAGATGTTTGGACGGGAAATGCAGTAGACTACTCTAGATTGAAGGTATTCGGGTGTCCAACCTATGTTCATGTATCTAGTGAAGAGAGGTTTAAGCTTGATCCAAAGCTTGCTATTGCATCTTTTTGGGATATCAAGAAGGTGTAAGGGTACAAGCTGTGGGACCCAGTGGCAAACGAGATGATGATCAGTAGGGATGTAGTCTTTGATAAGAAGGCCATGGTGAAACGTACTCAAGAGTGAGATGAACAAAAATAGGAGCCAGAAAGTAGGGCAGTGATGAACATGTTGTGCATATGGAGTTGGAAGCTCAAGGCAACGATAATGATCATGGTCCTATGGTTGCAGGGAGTTCTAGCTCAGGGAACCAGCAAGTTGATGATATTCCTATATGGAGATCCAGACGCACTATTAGATCTCCACCAAGGTATGGATTTGAAAAGTTAGTATCTTATGCTTTCTTTACTAGTTGCAATGATCCAACTACATTTCAAGAGGCAGTGCACAACTAGGAGAAAGATAAATGGATGGGTGCGATGATTGAGGAGATGAAATCTTTATATAAGAACCAATATTAGGATTTGGTGGAGCTTCTAGATGGTAAGGGACCGATAGGTTGCAAATGAGTATATAGGAAGAAGGAGGCAATTTTAGAAAAGGGATGAGAGAAATTCAAGGTACGGTTAGTGGCAAAATGATACTCACAAAAGAAGGGGATAGATTATGATGAGATCTTTTCTCTAGTGGTCTGACATACTTCTATCAGAATTGTGTTAGGGTTGGTAGCCCATTATGATTTTCATTTGGAACAAATGGATGTGAAGACAACGTTTCTTCATGGTGACTTGGAGGAAGAAATCTACATGGTAAAGTTGGAGGGATTCATTGAAGCGGGAAAATAAAATTTAGTTTGCAGGTTGAAGAAATCTCCTTATGAGCTGAAACATTCTCCAAGGAAATGGTATAAACGGTTTGATTCTTACATGATCAAGATTGGCTACAAAAGGTGTGAGTATGACTACTGCGTATATGTGAACAAGCTTAAGGGTAGCTCTCTTATTTTCTTGTTCTTTTACGTCGATGACATGTTGATAACTGCAAAAGATTTAACTACGGTGAATCAGTTAAAGAACCTGTTGTATAAGGAATTTGACATGAAGGATCTTGACTCGGCCAAGAAAATACTTGGGATGGAGATTTGTCGAGACAGAACTGCAGGGAGATTATGGCTATCTTAGGGCAGTTATGTGCATAAGGTGTTGGAGAGGTTTAACATGGTTGATGCAAAACCAGTGTGTACAACTTTAGCAAATCATTTTAAGTTGTCTGCTGCAGGTTGCCTAAGTACGGATGAGGAAATCCGAGACATGTCAAAGGTCCTCTATGCTAGTGCTGTGGGGAGTTTAATGTATGCTATGGTGTGCACGAGACCAAATTTGGCTCATGCTGTGAGTGTGGTAAGTAAGTTTCTCTCTAATTTAGGAAGGCAGCATTGGGAAGTTGGCAAATTGATACTTAGATACTTACGGGATATAACGGGATATGGCATCACGTTCGGTAAGCAACAAGGTTATTCTTCAGTTATGAGGGTATGTAGATGCTGATTATGTAGGAGATATGGATGACAGATGGTCTATAATGGGTTATGTCATTACCCTTGGAGGAGGATCTATATGTTGGAGATCCATGGTACAATTTCTAGTAGCATTGTCCACGACTGAGGTAGAGTATATGGCAGTTGCCAAAGCTGCAAAGGAAGCTTTATGGCTTACTGGTTTAGTTAGAGAGTTGGGATTACAACAAGATAGAGTGGTGTTACATTATGATATTTAGAGTGCCATTTACTTGGCAAAGAATCAGATATACCATGCTTGAACCAAGCACATTGATGTGAGGTTCCACATGGTTAGGGAATTGATTGCTTGGGTGAGCTTGTGTTGGAAAAAGTTCACACGCCTGAAAATGCAGCGGATATTATGACAAAATCGATTACTTCTGAAAAGTTCAAGAATTTCTTGGACTTACTCCATGTCTCCAATTGATAGAAAGGAGACAAACCCAACTGAGCGGTTCAAGTTCAAGGTGGAGCAGTTAGATATGTTTTTCGGGATTCTCCTAAGGGGCATATAATCGCCAAGGTGGAGATTGTTGTTTATGGTGTGGCTATTATACTTTGGATTTCATAAACGAAAAAGGAAGAAAAACATAAGGGGGGCAGCACAGCAGGGACTCATTGACGAGTGCCTTGTCCTCATCGACGAGTAGATCCTGAGTGCAACAAAAACTCAGAGATTTGAAGATACCAAAAACAGAAAATGGGCTTGTCTACAAATGCCCTGTTTTCGTTGACGAGTGTCCTTCTTTCGATCGTCGATGAATCCCTTGTACTCGTCGATGAGTGTGCCTGGGCTGCAATCAGTTTTTTGAATTTTGAATTTAAACGTTGGGGTGGTTGGGTAATTGGAGGGAAACCTCCAAGGGGCTGTTATATATGTTATTTTGGGCATGTATTGACAGTGAGTGTGATCATTTGAGAAGTGTATTGTGTACTTTGAGATTTCCTTAGTGAAATTCTTGTGCCATTTCTTCCGTGGATGTAGGCTTTGTCGAACCATGTAAATCTTGTTGGTGTTCTTGTTGTTTATCATTTTCTAATTTTGTTTCATTTACTTGTTGTATTTATTCCGCTTTTCTTCGTATTTATCTAATCCATATCACAACACAGTAGTTTGTCATCAACATTGGCTAGTTGTAGATGCGAGAGGAGAAGGAAAGAAATAAAGGAGAAGGATAGGATGTTACATTGTAGAGTTTACTCCATTACAACATTTTACACAAGTAGGAATGAATTGTCAACAATGCGTTAACAACAAATACTACTCACACTTCCTATAGTTTCCTTTTGTCCATGGTGCTACTTGTGGATCCTATCCTATGACATGGCGAGTTTCCATTAGCTAGTCCTGAATTTGGTGTGGAATAACAACTCCGTACAAGTTCTTCCCCATATATCACTTGCTCCCAAAGTCATGTGACAAATTCTATGGTTGATAATTAAAATGTGCTCCTTTGAAAGGGTCAAGATTGTACAAAGATTGATATTTTTTATGGATTTGTTATGGATTCCATCTCCTATCCTCTCCTCCCGTGCCTAAAAATTCCTCCAAATTGCTAGAAATGCTTTCCATGGTTTCCCTCCCATTCCTCTTTCCCCCCCCTCTCTCTCTCTCTCTCTCTCTCTCTCTCTCTATATATATATATATATATATATATATATATATATATGCAAGCCTAAGATGCCTTTATGTGACTGTAGTGGTGGCTTTATGTACTCCCTGACTCGGCTCCTTTTGTTTAAGTAGAGAAATCATGGTCGAGAGGATTCTAAAGTTGCACATAGGTTAATATCTTTTGTTTCTCTCTACCGTGTTTCTTTATTTAAAGAAATGAAATGGGTCATAATAAAACGATGCTTTGTGCAAAACTATTTTGCAATTGTGATTAAGTCTAGAAAGTAAAGTATTTTGCACCACATTTTTTTCCCTCACCATCTCATTGTTAAGATCTTATTTTGCCCTCTTATTTTTTATCATTCCAATACTATTTTCCTTCACATTTTCTATTGCAATGTAAAAGCACATGATAGTCACTTAATTGTTGTCCAAATGACTCCAATAAAAGTCATAATTTAGTTTTGAGACATGTTTATGCCATTTTAAGTTAGAGCATCTTCATGTTGTAACAATTGCCAATTTTAAGTGGCCCATGTTGACCACTCAAATTGGGTAAAGCCCCTTTTTATTTACTCATGAAAAAAATAAGTATTGGACACTCCACAACACGTACTTGTGTTAGATCCAATCAAACATCACTTATTGTTTATGAGTACTTATTATAATTGATTAACCGTATTTATTAATTTTAAGTGACTAAAAAAATTAAAATGTGGGCGTTCGTTCAGTATATTACAAAAAAAATTACTGAAATAGAAATACGAGTAAAAAAAAAAAAAAAAAAAACTAAAAAAAAAAATGAAAGCTAGCAACTTATTTGGTTAATATTTCTTAAACTAAACAAATTTAAAGCTAATTGAACATGTTTCATTTTTGTTGGAATAATGAAAAATATGATTAAAATAAGTGAAAATGGGAAAAAATACAAATAAAAAATGGTATAATAAAAATAAAAATAAATGGTAATTATAGTACTTAATTATTCTATTTTTAAATTCACTTTTCAGTTCCCCACAACAATACACATAAACAGTTTTATTTAATGCAGTTGAATTTTTTTTTTTTTTAAATTTAGAATGTTGAAACTTTTAGAAATTTATGATTATTTTCTGTTTTAATTTTTGGATTCAAAAAATCATTTTATTTTAATTTTTACTAAAAAATTATGCAGAGAGTGACTTCTTTCTTAAAATTTGCACTGTCATTTTATTTAAATTTTTTAACTAAAATTATGTGTAAAATAATTTAGGTCACTGGAGTAAATTTAAAATATTAAAATAAAAAATTTATTTTTTAGCCAAAGCACTTACATAAACAGAAAATCAATAATATCATCAGCAGCTGCCAGGTGGAGATTAGAGGCCAAAGATTAAAGGATGATCCTGCTTGACGTGGCAAACTATACACCAATAGCATATCGGCATGTGAGCCCCAAGCTGGATTCCACGCCTACGTGTCACTATCGAACCAACCGTATATAATATCGCGGAACGTGCCACAGAAGCGATAATTGTAACAGTCAGATATTTCTAATTATTAGCGAGGGGGCTCATGGCGACTGCTGCGTCTCCTTCTTCTTCTGCTCTGTTCTCTGTTTTCGAAGCCACTCGATTCTCCAAACTTCAAACCCTAACTTCTCGCCCAAACCCGCAGGTTTTCCGCACTGTTCTGCTTCGTAGCAATCGGCACCTGAAGTCTCAGAGAATCTGCGCTTCCGTTTCTGCAACGCCGGCGGTTCGAACCCGGCCGGATGATCTCGTCGCTTCCATTCTTTCCAAGGTTCGGTTCCTTCGACTTTTCGTCTCCCCTGTTTGGTTTCCGAGAAAATCTGGGAAAGGAAATGAACTCAAAACATTTTTTAAGAACTTTTTGGGACTTGACTGAGCTTAATTAGGAATAGAGGCCACAATCCTCGATGCCTGCATGACTGAATATTTCATTTCCTCAGTTTTCTCGGCGATCATGGCCCGTATGTGTATGTTGTTGAAAGCTATTAATTTTCTGTTTGATATTCTTTTCGTCGACTTACTTGTATTTGATTTCTTGAATTTGGAATTGTGTGGAGCTCAAACGCAACTTTGTATTCAATTTTGTCGAATTCTGGAAAATTCTTAAATTTATGGTCTGAGTTCCATGTTTTCGAACGCAATGTTGGAGTATATTTTATTTTTTGAATGCATTATAAAGTCCAAATTAACTGTTGAAGGTTAAAACTTAATAGTATGATTTTAAGATAGATAATCTAACTAATCCTATGTCTGTTGTGCCGAGGATCTTTAAATCTGTTAGTAAAGGTCTGCATATATAAGATTTGATATCATATCAATGATGAGTAGATGGCTAATGCTTCGCAGTAAATTCATTGTGCTGGTCCGCATAATTATGTAAATAAATAAAATTGAGAATTCGAAAATTTTCCCTAATTTTAAAGTGATCATCTATGATTTTGCTTTTTTACAAAGAAGCCAAATTTAAAATTTTTTATGCAAGGTTTTTCTATAAGCAATTTAAGGATATTTTATATTGTGTCTGGGAAGGTGAGAAAGAAGATCCCAACAGGATTGTTTGGGCATCCACTGGGTTGTGAAAAGGCCAATTCAAAGAGTCTCACTGCCACATGAGCAACCAAGTAACAGGTGATTGTGGCAGTACTGTTCCATTGGTAGTAACTTTGACATGGTGCTGCAACATTATTCTGCATCAATTGGTCAAAGTATGTCAGCCTTTTGTATTTTCATTTTCATTGTCGGCTTATGCTAAGTTTACATATGAGTAACAGGCCTAGGATTTTGTTCCAGGAGTGGCAAGATCAGAACATAAGTATACTTTCTTTGGTGAACAATAAAAATGAGTAAACAAAGAAATAATTCAATTTGAAATTTAATGGTCATAAAAGGCATAACATACTGTAATTTTATTTTTTAATTTATTTTTTGTGCCTAAATACTTTTGCACCAATAATCACATTGTGTAGCCAAAAAAAAAAAAAATACAATATATTATCAAAATAAATAACAAGGACTTTCAAGTTTCAGAAATGTAAGGTGGTAGTAGCAGTCTTGGTTGTCCAATCAAACAACCCATGTCGTGTGTGTGTGCATATGCTCCATTATGATTTACTGCATGCTATATGCGGGCTTAGATTTGAATTGTTCCAACTGCCCTTGACATTTGCCTCCCTTTCTCCCTGTTGGCCCTGCCTCAGTCTGCCTATGGAGCCAAGAATAAAGTTTAGTGGGGTCGAGTTTTATCTTCCTATAAATATATGCCACAAAATCATTTTAGGAACTTTTGAATTGTAAAAAATTACAGTTTGGCTCGGTTCTTTTTATTATAATTTGTTTGCCTGGTTCAACACTGATGAAGAGGCTTTTCCTCCAGTTCTAGTTGTGAAACTTTGGGACATTCGGTATCATCATAAAAAATTATGGAAATAAAAAGTAGAACAGAAATTAACTAAAATTGTGAAACTAGCCATCTTTTTGGTTAATATTTCCAAGACAAACAAATTAAAAACCTAATTGAATTTATCTTCATTTTTGTCCTTGAATTCAATAACAATTAAAAAATATGATTAAAATAATAAGAATGCAAAAGAATATAAATTTATAATATTATAATAGAAAATAATAATTTAATTTTAATTTTTATTTAATTATTATATTTTTAAACTCACTTTTTAGTGCTCCGAGGACAATCCTATTGTACATGACAATTTTAAAAGAAGGTAAAAATAAATTTTTTGAGCACTATTTTTCAATTTTATAATTAATTATTTTTATTGACATGTTCATTTTGTTTTAATTTTAATTAAAAATATTATATAAAATAAATCATTTAATCTATAGTTGTACTGTAACATCACAACTAAAAACCATGACATTTGATCCTTAGTTATTGCAAAAACTGACAATAGAAATAGAAAATGAACAAAAGAAATGAACAAAAGAAACAAATGCTTTGGCTTCACTTGTTTTATTGTATAAATAAGAAAATGGAAAACAGAAAACACATAAATAATACCAAACAGCCCCTTAGAGCATGCTTCATTTAGGTCCATTTATTATTAAGTACTAAATGTGAAGAAAAAAATGAAGTTTAGAAAAGTAAGATGCTATATCTTTAAAAGAAAGATATAAGGTATCACTGTATCATACGTTCTCTGGTATAACAAACTTCCTAAGGACAAAAAAAATCCACCCTAATATTTGTGAACAGTGATTGGCTTGTGGAAAAGATTGGATGGGATTGTATTAGCCACATGGTTAAGGCTTGCTCCCAGCTAGGGCAGTTGAAACTAGAATTTTGCAAAATGAAACTCTTTATCATTTTATTTGTTCATTGTACAATATATATATATTTTACGGATTTATAGAATAGTTGAAATTCATTATGCATAAGAAGTATAGAGAGGGCAGGAGAGTGAAGATAAGAAAATTATCTTCATCTCCACCCATCAAGTGAAAGGGGATGAGGAAGAAGCCTGAGATCGTCCCTGAAGAAGCAAGAACCAAGCTGTTGAGAGGGGCTTGGTGAGGATATCGTCTAGCTAGTTCTATACATAGATAAACTGAACATCCAGTCTTCACAACCTGGTCACGAACTATTTGTAAATAACTTTGACATGCTTGGTGTGAGACCTAAGGACGTGATTAGTTGATAAATAGTTAGCACCAAAATTATCACATTATAAAACCTAGGAAGAGGAAACACCAAAAGATAGAACCTAAGTTTATGCAATAAAGAGCACAGTCAAATGAGCTCTGTAGCTGTTTTGACTAAGGCTCAATCTCAGCTTTAGTGGAGGAGTGAGCAATAGTCATGTTGCTTGCGAGCATAACAGGAAATGGGATTGGAGCCAAGAAAGTGGATATAGTTAATGATGGAGCAATGATCATCCAGGTTACCAGCCTAGTCAATGATAAAGAAGGCTGACATGAAGAGGAGGATTGCTGATGAAGGAGACCGTTGGAGAGAATGTGCTGGATGCAATTGAGACAAGCTTGACTGAGCTTATTAACAGGGAACAATACATTTGGATGAGTGAGAGGCCTGCTACATTGCACCATCAATACTCTGATATAATTGCTAATCTGAGAAGGGAGAACCTTTGGTCTTGGATAAATTAAACATGAAGAAGAGGCCATAGGACTCTTGATCAGTTTGGCACCTTCCATATGAGACAGTGAAGAAGATCTAGTAGATATTTGTGCTGAGAAAGAATAATCTCATGAAATCAAGGAATCATTTCAACACCGATGAAAAATGAAGAGGACTAAGATCACTAGCAACAAACTCCATGCCAAAGATGCGAATGAGATGATCAAGAGTTGAGGAATCATTGCTAGTAATAATGATGTCATTTAGTTAAATTAAAACATATATGATGATAGGTAAAGCTAAACAAAGAAGAATTGATGTGAGAACCACGAAAACTCAAATGCTATAAATAAGGGTGTCATTGAGGAAATCTGGTGCAACGAGCTTGCTTGAGACCATATAAGGAGTGGTGGAGTTTGCAAACAGAATGAAGATACCTGGAATCAACAAAGCCTAGAGGTTGGGCCATATAAACATCCTTGGTAAGAAAGCCATGAAGAAATTCATTGTTGATACCTTGATAAAGGGACAAACCTTTAATGACAGTAATAACCAACATAGTGCGAACTGTGGTCTCCTTAATAACAGGAGGAAAGATAGCATGATAATAACACTAGTGTATAACCATTAGCAATAAGATGAGCCATTCGGTGGTTGCTTAATGAGATAAACCCATTTGTTACCATCAATATTGATATGTCAGGGTGGTGGTACAATAGTCCATGTACTATTTTTAGTGGGAGTAGAAATCTATGAGCCATAGCATGACACCAGAGTTATGATTTCTTGTAGGGAAACAAGTGGGCTCGAACTCTCTATCAACTTTAGCAAAGAATGCCTTAGTAAGGGATTCTTGGTAGAGAGGAAGTGGCATTGCATGGTGGAAGAATGCAAGACCATGTGATGTTGGCACGGGGGAGGAGCAGGAGGGTATGAGGAATGATCTGACGAAAAGGGCAAGTTAGAATTGATGTTGGAGATGAGGACTGATGAGAGAGGTTGAAGGTGAATGAATAACTAAAGGAGAGGATGAAGGAAAGAGGAGTATAAGAGTTTGAATTGGAGAGGGAATTAGCATAGTTTATATTTAATTGAGAAACAATAGGAAAAGGAGAAGGTAAGGGTAGAGGGGGATGGCTATGAGAGTGAGGTGGCAAGAGAGTGGGAAGCTAGAAAGTTTAAATTTAAAATAGAGACTAAAAGATAGGGGAGAGTAAAGGTGGATAGCTCGGGTTGGTGGGAATTCAGAGAGGCAAGTATAATATGTGGAACCATGAGCCATGGGGGCACTATGATTGTAGTGCCATGCTAGTTTAGCCATGCAAATTGGAAGATGACTAACATAGAAAAAGGAAAAAGAGCCTCATCAAATTGAACATGTTTGGTCTAGAGGATTTATCCACACACCAATAACCATGATGATGAGGGGAACAACAGAGAAAAATGAAAAGCGAGGTGTGAAGAGCAGACTGTTGATATGGATGAAGTGTTGGCGTGAGTTGTTTTAGAAAGATGGAGAGAGCCTTGATTGTAAATCCCTTGATACAAGGGATATCCTTAATTTTAGGCTTAAAAGTAGTGTAGTCCCAAATTAGAATTAATCTTGTATATAATTACCTACTTTTCCATGTAATTGGCATTGTGAAATAAACATATATATTTTTTCCTTGATTTTAACTTGGTATCAGAGCAAGGTTCTAATTCTGGACCTAGCTTTTTTCCCTAACCCTACCAGCTGTCGTCGTTGGCCGTCGTCTGTTGAGGGTCACAAATCCGAAACCCCTCTGTAGACTCCAACAACCTACCCTCTTCGGCGATGATGACACTCCTTCTTTGGCGACGACGACCTTTCTTCTTCTCCGACGACAACTTCAGGTTCCCGTTCCTTCTCATCATCCGAATCAATCAACGTGAGAAGTGGTGTTCTTTCTGATTTCCCGTATGATTTACTTGGATCCTTCGTTTTTTTTTGCTTCGGCAATTTCACCGTCGGCTCTTGTTTTCTGTCTTGCCTGGTATAGCTGTCATCTTTGGCTTCTTTTTCTGATTCCCCACTATAACAGGAAATCCTCACCCCTGGCCGGCTCACGACAATCGCGCAATACCCCGATCTTGGACCTCAACTGTAGATCATGGATGCTTATCACCACATCTTTAGACGTGGAATCACAAACCTCTTTTTGAATTGTTGAAGAAAGAAAGAGGTCGCAATACCCAACGGAAAATAAAACTCCGATCGACGAATTGATCTCCGTTAGGTGCTTAGTGTTGGTGTCGAATTAGGTTCATATTTTTCGTGGCTTTCAGGAATTCCGTTTTAATCAAATCACAGACTTCTATTCAGTCATTTGTATGGCGATGGTAGACGTAGAGTACAGATGCTTCGTTGGAGGGCTCGCATGGGCTACCGATGAGCAATCCCTGCATTTGGCGTTCAGTCCTTACGGGGAGATTATCGAATCGAAGATCATTAACGATTGGGACACTGGGAGGTTGAGGGGATTTGGATTTGTGACCTTCGGCAACGAGAAGGCAATGATAGACGCCATTGAAGCAATGAACGGCCAAGATCTTGTTGGCCGTAGAATTATTGTTAACGAGGCTCAGACCCGAGGCAGAGGTGGCGACAACAATTGTCGCGAGGGTAGTTATAACCTTGGTGTTGGTTATGGTGACAGCGGATACGGTGGCGAACGTGATTGCGGTTATGGTGATGGTGGATCCCGCTATTCTAGAAGTGATGGTGATAGAAGTCTGTATAGTTTGTCTCGGGATGGTGATAGAAGTCTTTGGATACTTGACTCGGGAGCCACCGATCACATGACATTCGATGAAAATGATTTTTCCAAAATATCTCAACCCCGGCGCACTTGCGTTTCTAATGCCAATGGGGTCCTTCCCCAATTTCTACAATATCTGGTTTCCGCTGGCTTGTGATATTTGTAGATGACTGTACTCGCATGACTTGGCTCTATTTACTGAAACATAAACATGAAGTACTGACTATATTTCAGTCCTTCCACACAATGGTTCAAACCCAATTTTCATCTACGATTCGGATTCTTCGATCAGATAATAGTGGTGAGTATGCGAATGACCAGTTTAAGGCTTATTTTTAGCATCATGGCCTTATCCATGAAACCTCCTCTCCACAAACTCCTCAGTAGAATGGTGTCACTGAGCGAAAGAACCGTCATATTCTTGAAACTGCTCGGGCCCTATTAATTGGGGCTCATTTGCCTAGTCACCATTGGACTGATGCTGTTGCTATGACTGTGCATCTCCTCAATCGGATGCCTTCCAAAGTCTTGAATTTCTAGTCTCCGTTGTAGAACCTATCTACATATGGTCCTTTACCTACGATCTTGATGCTTCCTCCTCGGATTTTCGAATGTCTCGCATTTGTCTACCTTCATAAAAATCAGCGCATGAAACTGGATCCGTGTGCCATTCGATGCCTCTTCTTGGGATATGCAGTACACCAAAAAGGGTATCGATGCTATGATCAGGCCACCAAACGCACCTATGTGACCATGGATGTCACCTTTTTGGAGTTCGAGACATTTTTCTCTTCCTCATTATCCAATTCTCCTCGTCAAGGGGAGATCAGTAATGACGAGCCAAATTGGTTGTAGTTTGATTGGCTGAACGAACACAACACTGAAATTTATGTCAATGAGGAGCCCAATACGAAAAAGGTGCGACTTTAGAAGCGGATATAGGTTCCAGAGATATGTCTGCATCACCTGAAGCTGAAGTTGAAATAGAAAATCCCCCTTACACCGTAGTACCTGAAGACCCATCTCCTGAGAATATTCCTGAGGTAAACACTCCTAGACCTTCAAACTCTAATGATATAGATATCCATGTTGGTTACACTTTACCTTTGAGGAATAATCGTGGAAAACCATCAAATAGATATTCTCCGGACATTGAAGGATGAAACTCAAAATATCCAATTGCCAACTATGTGTCTACAAAAGGGCTTTCCGAACCACTCAAGACATTCGCACACGAACTATCCTCTGGGATTGTTTCCACCAATATTCATGAAGCCCTGACAAATCCTAAATGGATCCATGCCGTGAAGGAAGAAATGGAGGCATTGCAGAAAAATAAAACTTGGACTCTTGTTCCCTTGCCCAAAGGAAGAAGACGGTGGGGTGTGAATGGGTGTTCTCCATTAAGCACAAAGCAGATGGTTCGATTTATCGATACAAAGCAAGTCTAGTAGCAAAAGGTTACACCCAGACATATGGTGTAGAGTCTGTAGACTATCAAGAGACCGTCTCACCGGTAGCAAAATTGAACTCAGTTAGAGTATTGTTATCCCTTGCCGCAAACTTTGATTGGCCATTGCTCCAGTTTGATGTAAAAAATGCCTTTCTCCATGGAGATCTGGAGGAGGAGGAGGTCTACGTGGATGTTCCACCAGGCTATACAGCAACTTTCGAAGTTGAGGTGGTGTGCAAATTACAACGAGCATTGTATGGCCTGAAACAATCACCTAGAGCATGGTTCGGGCGATTCATCTTGGCAATGAAGAAATATGGCTATCAATAGAGCAACTTAGATCATACACTATTCTTAAAGCATCAACATGGTAAGGTCACAGCTGAAGCCTGGGTTGCCTGGTGAAGCCCCTAATAAAGCTAAAAAATCTGAGCCTCACACCTTGTGTGGGCGAACATTTTGGTCAAGGCAGACCAAAGGCTATGAACAGTATCGTGAAACATGAACATCCTGTAGAGGCGGTCTTCCATAGAAGCAAATATCCAACCTAGGATGACATAGTTGTCAATGGACCTTTGTTGGTGAGCTGGATCAGTATTAGCAGTGCGAAACTCTAATCCTAACAACCACCCAGCCTTGCCACGACCCCCAAGATATAAGCAAAGGGACCGTGACTGGGCATGAAAGTTGCCGCCATTCAAAAGAATGCTGGTGATCTTCTGAACAGGAGTAGTCTGAGCCAGAGATAAGTCAAGGCGTGGAAGGTTTAGAGAAGAAGAGGTGGATTTATTGTCCTTGGTAGGCATATCACTATCCTTGGTAGCCATTGTAAAGAAGAGGAATAGGCTGCAAAAGTATCAACGCAACAAAGCACAGAAAGTCGTCAGAAGCCGACAAAGTCACCGAAAAAGACCTTGGAAGGCACCGGGAAACTGGTTGGAAAAAGGATGGCGGAAGCCGCCGGAATCACCGGGAAAGTCGCCGGAAAAGTTGACAAAATCACCAGAAAGTCTCCAGAAAGTTCTCGGAAAAAGGTCACTAGAAAGTGACAGTAAGAATTGATGCACCGGGAAAATAGTAGATTGAGTTTTATGATGTACAAGATCCACTAAAAGTGGCAAGTACAGAGCATACGGCTCAACCTACTATCAATAAAGCTTTCTGATGCACAAGCTCTACATACGTGGCGAGTGCAAAGCATATGGCTTAATTGAGAACCCGGACCTTAAACAAGGAACCCAACCTTGCTTTGATACCAAGAAGAAAGTAAAAGAGAGAGAACTATATAAGAGGAAGTGAATATCACTTGGTGTACTTAGTTTACAACTTTGAGATGTATATATAGCTATACAAGAGATTGAGGTTATCCTAACATTCCGATGTGGGACTAAAAACTATACACTATGTTCAATAGTCTGCTTTGTGATTCTTAATTCCACAAATATGACATAGTATTTTGGAATTAGACCACCTAGAGTTGTGAATAGCATTGCCATGGTTAGTAGTATGGCGACCATAGTTGTTGGATCACCAAGGCTTTGACTGATTTTGGGTGCCTTTAGTGAGATTAGCCATAGGAGAGGTTTGTGTTGGAACCTGAAGTAGAATTTCATGAGCGATAAGTTGCCCATGTAGCTCATGGAATAAAACTGGTCAGAGACAAACAGTAAGGGTGGCAGTAATGTTGTAAAAGTCTTCTCCTGATAGCAGTAAATAATGGCCTTAAATTCATTTGGAGAGAGGGCTTGCGGGCCTCTTCCAATTCATGTGCCAATGTTTTGGCACATTGAGGATTTGTCATCTTCACTTCACAATTTGATATGCAGTTGTAGCTGTTGAGCCTGAGAAACAGCTCTCAATGTCTTCAGAAGAGCCTGGTACACCTCATAAGAAGTTTGTAATTTGACAGCGTAAGGGAAAACTTCCTTTGTCAGGGAAGATAATAACCAAATCACAAGCCTTTGGTCTTTATGAAACCAAATGGCATATTGGAAGTGAGTTTGGTGGAGAATAATGGCGTGCTCATGTGAGGTAAGGTTGTAGTGTTGGAAAAGTTGGGTGCCAGAATGACACCTGCAGCCGGGAGGACAAAGTGAGAGAGTGGGAGGATGAGCCATGGTCGGTCACTCTCTTGAGGCTATAATATTGAGTTGAAACTAAGTATGGAGTGGGCTCCCTTATACTAGAGGCCTAAAATGACTACTAGCATCACGATACAATGATGCATGCAATCTCTAACTGGTATAGGTAACTCTTTAGTAAAAAAGATATCATTGTTAACATGGATTGTGATTATTAGGTATAAAACTGCACTGTATTGTGGAAATATGGAGGATAGAGGCCACAAGAACTACTATAAAATTATGTGGATTGACATGTTAATGTGTACTTAACTATATAATGTTGAAAATTTTGCATGTCAGATACTATGAAGTTTTACTTAATATTTCTCACTCTTTTTTCCATGAGGAAAGACTTACGAACTTCGGTTGAGCTATTCACTGAATTGTGCTTATTTTTGGCTAGAGATTTGATTTTAATGCAGGGTTTTGCCCTTAAAATCCTCCCAAGGAAGCCACTATGTTTGGCTATTTGAACTGGTTAAGCCTAACTTGCCTACCTGCGATTGCCAATATTATTAATTTATTACCAGCGCTATTAACCACTGCCTTTTGTACTGGTACCACTGCTGCAACCATTCCTATTAATGTTGACTTCTCTAATATGGTTGTTGCTTGTACAGTTTTACTGCTTTGTGTCTCATCCTGTGGTTCTTATGCTTTAGTTTTCAAATTATGTGCAAGGAACTTATTTGCTACTTCTAATTAGGTGACACAAACAGATCGTGGGGTTTTGCTATCTAGTGAAGAGCACAAAGAGGTAGCTGAACTAGCTCAAGAATTGCAGAAATATTGTGTTGAGAAACCAGTTCAATGTCCTCTTATATTTGGAGGTAAAATGTAGATAGTGTTGCTCAGATGTGTGGTTGAATCCTAGAATTTTCATGCTTGTTGAGTTAGTTCAATTTTCTTCCCAGCTGTTACGTTTTTTTTTTTCCTTTTCCATTCAGTTTTTTTTTTTTCCTTTTTTTTTTTTTTTTTTTTAATATCATAAGAAAATATAAATAACTGATCACACTCCAGATATTTCTCAACTGGCTTTTTTCATATCCAAAAGGTTGATTTTTCGTTGTGCTTAAAATAAATGCACAGTTCTAAGATAGCTTGTTCTTAGTCTTGAGATTTTATTAACATGGCTGTTGGAGAAATGCTCAAAATTTCAGTTCTAAATCTTTGATTTTGTGGCATATGGGATATGGATGGGAATGCACAAATGCAAAAATTATTGAAATTGAGATATGATATGGGAGAGATATATTTATAGTTAAATATATTTCAGATGATGAATATTTTGCTATACCCTATCTAAAATATACACAAAGTAAACAAAATGAAACAGGACAAAGATAGAAGTACAAGCATTTAAAGAATTTCAAACCTCTGTTACACATTCATTGATTTCTTTAGTTATTTAGCAATTAAAAAATAACATATTTCACATAAAAAGGATGTCATGTGGATATTTGTGGATTTCCAGATACAGGTTAAAAAAATGTGATGTATTTGCAACAACAAAATATTTATATAAAAGTAGAAGATATGTGTTGCATGTGGAGATACCTTTTTCAAGTGTTTGACACACATCTAATGAATATATAAGGAGTATCATTATCTGATACAGACACGTTTTGGATACAGGCACTCTGTAGAAATATTTGTGCTTCCGAGAGCCATACCTACTTTTTGAGATGCCTTTTCTTTTCAAACTTAATTGGGTGATAGGGATCTGTTTGAGTTTGTTCATTGTTCTAATTAAATTGGCGTAACTAAGAATAAAAGGGTGAAAACCCTTAGCATTATCATCTTATCATTTTAATATATCTCTCTCTCACATGGACACGAACAAATGCTACAAAGAATCGTATCATTTCTTAATAACATGGACACTGATCATTTGCTTGCCTTCATTTTGTCTAATGTAGGCTAATTACAAGTAAATTTGGAAATGCTTTTTGCTACTAAAATGTGTGTGTTTTTCTTTTCCCCCTTTCTTTTTGGGAGTTAAAAGTATTAACTTCAGTTTTTGTGACTTGCAAATTCCATTCAGAGTGGGATGTGGTTTACTGCTCCGTGCCAACATCACCAGGGGGTGGCTACAGGAGTGCAATTGGACGCCTTGTTTTCAAAACAAAGGAAATGATTCAGGTGGTTGATGCTCCCGACACTGTGAGAAATAAGGTGTCCTTTTCTGCTTTGGGATTCATTGATGGAGAGGTCTCTTTGAAAGGTTAGTATATTTGCAATTCAATTCTACAAATTGGAAAAGCACACATTAGAAATGTTTGAGAAGTGCAATTGAAAGTCAAACCAATCAAAGATCATGTGGTCACTGTACAAGCTTGGCTTGCCAAGTGGCAGTTTGGCTGGACTTTTTGGCTTGTGATCCAATCCTGTCTCTTAAAGCAAGCTCAATTAGCATAAGAAACCTAAGAGGCACATAAATCTCTATTTAAAGTATTTTCCAATGCTATCTAGAACGTGGAACATTTTGGTTCGTGGAATGGGAACAGGCGGTACAATACATGCTGTAAAATGTGGAACATTAGGAGGATACTTAAATAGATATATTGATGAAAAAAGTGTAGTGGCACTTAAATATTTTGGAGAGGACATTGAAGTGTTTCTAAATGCAGAAGAGATTTTCTATTGTTAAATAGATTAATGACAGAAATAGACTAAGGTAGTGTTTGGAAGCATGAATTTGAGGCCTTAAATTTGGATTTGTGTGGATTTGAATAACATTCAATACAATTTTGTACTGTGTTTTGTCAAAATCGACACAAATTCAAATCCAAGTCCTCAAATCCGAACTCCCGAATGCAGGCTAATATATGATGATTCCCCAATTTTAACTAATGAAAAGTTGTGTTATGTGAAAAGCACTGAATTAAAACCTTGGATCGATAGATTTAGCATTCTAGAACAAAAATGTACCATGTTTTGCAATGTTGGTATATGTGGTTTGCTATGATGTTAGCATTCTGGTAACTATAGCGTTTTCTATTTTTTGAAAAAAATTTAATTAGTGATTAGAATATAAATTAAACGTCAATCTAGTCAAGTGACAGATAAATAAAAACAAAGATCTGGATTTAACCATCAATCATGCATGTTCATTTAGTTTTGAAATCATCCTTATCTTTAAAATTCTTGTATCACTCAATCGAGGTTGAAGAATTTAGACTGGACTTTGTTTATCAGGTGAAAAAATGAAGACTCTAGTGGACGAAAGAAATTCTAAGATCATGGATAATTTTGTCAACCACTAGCCCCCTATTTGATTTGCAAAATAAGACCTGAAATTGAACCAAATTTCAAGAATAGAATCATATTTCTGCGTTTAATTTCGGAATTAAGGGCGGAATCATATTACAGTTAGAATACAATTTTTGTGAACTGCGATCCATCTTCATTCTATAGAATCAAACTCATTTATAGTAAAAAATATCATAAAACAACAACAAACGGTATTAATACTAATTATTATAATAATAATAAAAATTATAATAATTGTAATAACAATTCATTCATTATTATAAAAATAATAATATGACAAGAACAATATTAATAATAAAAAAATTCCAAAATAATAATAATTACTATTTTAAAGATAATAATCATATAAAAATAATAAAAATAATAATATGTAGAATAATTATAAGAAAAAATTATTAATTATTATAAAATAATAATAACAATAAGAAAAATAATAATAGAAAATAAAAAATAATAATTATTATTTAAGGATAATAATTATTATAAAATAATAAAAAATATATAATAACAAAAATAATGTTACACTATTAATAGTCACTATTATAAAAAATAATAAAAAATAATAATCAAAGAACATTGACAAATAATAATACTAATTATTATTATTATAGAAATAATAACAACTAATAATAATTACAGTAGCAATAATATTTATTACTATATAAATACAACAAAAACTAATAATACCAATTATTACTATTATAAAAATAATGACAACTAATAATAATTACAGTAGCAATAATATTTATTACTATAAAAATAATAATAAAAAGGGGAACAATAATAATAAAAGGAAAAAAACAGTAATTATTATTTTAAGGATAATAATTATTTAAAAATAATAATAACTAATAATAATTAAAATAGTAATAAATAATAAACACAAAAATAATAATAATAATTATTTTAAGGATAATAATTATTATAAAATAATAAAAAATAATAACACTATTATAAAATAAAAAAAATAAAAATAAAAATTATGATTATGTATAGGGTAATTTACAAAAAATGGCTTATTTTTCATTCCATTATAACAGCCATTGAAAAATACCAAGTAGCTTAGTGTTGTATGATTGGGTAGGTGTGTGGTGATGAGTTTCTTCTGAATGGATTTTATTATCTTCTGAATGAAGTATCATATGAATTAAAAATGCAGGAAAACTGAAGGCTTTGGATCATAAATGGATCCAAGTTGTATTTGAGCCACCTGAACTCAAAGTAGGACCATGGAACTTTAGGTATGGTGGGGAGAGTGAGGTGAAGCTGGAGATTACTTACATAGATGAGAAGATCAGGTTGGGCAAGGGCTCTAAAGGTTCTCTGTTCGTTTTTGAAAGATGCAAACAGGCATAGACCTCATGAAAGGTTCACCATTCATACAGTTTTTTTCCCATCCTAAATTTCTCATTTCTAGTTTCAATGTTAATATGACATCATTGCCTCTCAATCTAATGAGCTATTACCCTATATGGAACTTTTCTTTCCTTCTAAAATCAATTCCACCAATAGTGGGAGGAATATCTGGTCAAAGGTGACATGCTAATTTAATTGTGTAATGATCATTTTTCCCGTTCATTTTCTTCTTTCAACCAAAGAAGTGGAGAAAATGAAAAGAAGACTTTCTTTTCTTTTTCCTATCATAAATATTTTTTTCTTTCTTTTTCTTTCTTACCTATTGAACATAGCATGATTCAATTGATAAGCTGTAAGGAGGTCAAATCTGACACTTAAGGTTGTCCTACCTAGGTGACAATGCAGAAGTAATTTGGGTTTCAGCAAATTTCCTCATTTCAACAATGCCTTAAGTGCTAAAAGACTGGTTGCAAAACTTAAATTGATAATAATAATCTTTGAGTGCAGGTAGTGCAGAAAATTAGAATAAATATTTCAGTAATGGGAATTTTTTTAATAGTTAGCCCTAAAAATCACAAATCTGTTGCTTAAAAAGGGATTTTGTTGAACAACAATATTATTAGAAGGGCATGTGGTTTCTAGTAGGAGGAAGGAACTCTATAATTGGAATGCTAAGATTGATGAATTTATTATGTTGGCTGACGTTCTGCCAAGTGACATTGTTAAGCTTTTTGAATTGATTCTAATTCTCTCTAGGCAACCAAGATGTACTTGATCGGAATTTTTTTTTCCGTTTGCTGTTTGGATTCCAAATGGAACAGCTATAAATAAGTTATTAGATCTTTTTAATTTTGTTTAAGAGCATCATATCTTTTTAACTATGTTTATTTCTAATCTTAGTTCAATCCTGACTATGAAACAACAACTCAACTTTAGGTTTCATTAGGTGGTGTTAATTATATAATCCTCTTTTTTTTTTTATATCAAACAATTTAGGGTAATTGAGAAACTTGAAGAGTTGTCAAATTTGTACTATCTTGGTTCAACTTATTCTAGGTCTATTCTTCTCCCTCCTACTGCCTTGGATAACAACTAAATCATCCCTCATTAGAGTGTTATTTAGTTTATGTTTTGCTTATCTTTACAGTGCTATGCTGGATGTGTTTATTTCCTTCGTCTTTCACTGTTACACCACTTAATCCACTTTGGCATTCTTATTTCTACAACCTTAGTGCTTTATTGATGTCTAATATATTAGTCATATTTTCTTAACATGCCCTTTTAATAGGAGTATTTGGCTTCATGTTTGAAAGGTTTGTCTTGTTCTGGGGAATTAGGTAAATGATATTGTATCGCAAATTAAGAATACTACTCCAAGGAAAAAATCCTTAAGATGTTTTTTATGTCAAACCTCTTGAAAAAATTGGGGTGACATTAATGATATTAAGTGAAGAAAAAATTCTTTAGTTTGTCATTAAGTCAAGCCTCTTGGGAAAATTTCGGTAATCTTATGAACTATGTGCATTTAGAGGAATAAGGTAATCATTCACCCTCCGTTTGGACCTCGGAAAATATCGAGCAAAGGAAAATATCAAGGAATCCACATTTTCATGTTTGGTTATTAAGGAAAAAAAAAAAAAAGGAGGTTTTTGCCAAAATTATGAGCCTGGCTATCAGGATCAGCCGCCAACCCTAGCCGCACAGCAGTGAGGCAGTCTCATCCTTGCTGCCAGTTCCCTCATCTCCCACCGAGAGCCTCTGCTGCAACCATCCTCGAAGCCCACCGACATGACCTCTAGGATCTTGTGAGGGTTTGTGGCGAAGACACCGACTGCATTTGGAGAAACAGGAAAAAGAGCCGCTTTCTCACTGCTCACTCGCCGCTGCCAACCCTAGCCACACAGCAGTGAGGCAGTCTCATCCTTGCTGCCAGTTCCCTCATCTCCCACCGAGAGCCTCTGCTGCAACCATCCTCGAAGCCCACTGACCCGAGACCAGCTCCGGTCATGCACTCCAGCCGCCACTGCAACTATCCTGCACGCCCCACAACAGCCCCAGCAAGCCACCAGCTCCAACAGCACCCCACGGCAGCCCCCTGCATCTGCAACCACTTTTAAGCTCCCCTCCACGCCTGCAGCAGCCGTGATTTCTCACTGCAACCACCGCCGAGCAGACCAGCCGGTTGTCCTCCAGCCACAACACATAAGGGGTAGCACAGAACAACGATTTGTGCCAAAAACTGCGAGCCGTCGCCGTCGAGGACAGATCACGGAAACTGCAAGCCGTCGCTGCTCAGGGAGTCGCCAAACAATGCAGGTTAGTCTTTTTTCCATTTAGAAAAGTTTGGCTTTAATCTCAATATATTGCAATACAGTGTCGTCCCCCGCCAATGACCGCACCGTCGACGGGGAATGCTGTCCAGGCTAGTCCCGGGGTGCAGTCATATGCGCAAATTGTGAGTAAAAAAGTGGAGATGCATGTGTTCAAAATTCCTATGAGATTGCCCGTTAATATCAATGGGGAATTGAGATTTATTTTCTCAGAAGCAGATATGGTTAAGGCTGAGGAAGAATTTCGTTTTGCATTAGTAATAAAATTTTTGAGGAATCGGCCATCTATTGATAAAATTTGGCTTTTGATTGTGAAAACGTGGGGTTTGACAGAAATTCCAACGATCAGTGTTGTGGATGGTTATCATGTGTTAATTCACATGAAAAACGAACGTGACTTTCTGCATGGTTGGGCAAGGGAAGGTAGAACTATGGAAGACAATTCTTTTTGGATGTTCAAGTGGACGAAGGATTTTGATACCAAAAAAGAATCTCCATTGGCTCTTTAATGGATTTTCTTACCAGGGTTACCAATGCAGCTTTACCGAACGTATTTTCTCCAAATAATAGCGACTCGTTTTGGTCGTTATCTTGGAACTGATAATGCAACAATCAATCGTACGAGAGCATCGGGGGCACGTATTTGCATGGAAGTTGACCTAACAATGGAGCCGGTAAAGGGGTTTCCTCTTGTTTTATCTTCGAAACAATGTATTTGGCAAGAAACCAATATGAAAAGATGAGTTTTTTCTGCTCTAAATGTTGCAGGCAATGACATACCTCGATTGTTTGTAGGGTGGGAGAGAAGCGAAGGGAGGATGAAAAATATAAAGAAAAAAAGATATGGAAACCAAAGATTAATGACGGTGTAATAGAAACCAATACCGACGAAGATAAAGGGGCAAAGAAGGTAGTGCAAGAAGCAGGCCCAGTAATGTGCATATGACAAAGAAGATTAATGATAGGGGCCCTGAAAAAGCGGTAATTCCTGTAGTTCAAGAAAAAGGGGATCATGCAAGGTAAAACTTTGATGTACCGTAGAGAGCATGAGAAAATAATGGGAATAAAGATTCAATAGAGAGGAATGAAAGGGAGTGTGAAGAAGTCGGATGTGATGATGATCCTCGAGTTTCAAATGATGAACCTCTATCTCAAGAGGAAGTGGATCACGTGGATAGTTCTAAACTGACTGAAGGTGGGGACCAAGGTTTGCAACAGGAGGATTGGCTCGGGGTTATTCGTTTGAGAGGGAGGAAGGTGAAATATCAGTTTTAAAGGGCAAAGAAAAAATGTATGAGTCTAATACAGGGCAGTGATGGATTTTCGTAAAAAATTCGGTGAGGAAATCTTAGAGGGTTCTTATTCGACCGCATAAATTAAATTTATGACGTATACAATTCTTTTCTGGAATATTAGGAGGTTGGGCAGGTCTAGAGGCAGGTTAAAGAAGCTAATTAAAAAGTTTAATGTTGGGTTGTTTGCTATTTCAGAACCGTTCGCGGTTGAGGAGCGGATGGTAATGTAGGGTAATTTTTTGAATTATCACCATTTTATATCTAATGAAAATCAGGGCGGTAAATTGTGGCTATTTTGGAAGGATATAAATGTCTTTGAGGTGATTTCAATCACGACTCAGAAGATTTCTGGGTGGTTTTTTAAGGATGGACAAAGAATTTTGGTGAGTTTTGTCTATGCCAAATGTTCTTATGTTGAAAGAAGAGAGTTATGGTGGCAACTGGAGGAGTGCCAATCAGATTTTCCTTGGTTGGTCATGGGTGATTTTAATGTGATTCGAACGGATACTGAAAGAATTGGTAGAAATCCAAAACCACTGTTACCTATGATGGAGTTTAATGACTACTTACATCATTGTGGTCTCTTTGATTTATCAAACACAGGCTCACGAATGTCGTGGTGCAATGGCCATGAAGGGGTGACTCGTAGTTGGGCTAAGTTTGATCGTGTTTTTATTAATAATGGTTTTTCCAACTTATATGGTTCGACTCAATTCAAATATCTGAGTCAGAAATCATCAGATCATAGCCCTTTGGTGGTGTATACAAATACATCTATCTCCCGGTATGGCCCTACCCTATTTCGGTTCTTGAATATGTGGAGCTCGCATCATATGTTTTTGTCGTACGTTAAAGATGTCTGGATCAGGAATGACTCGGCCTCGAGTCTTCTGAAACTTGCTATTCGCCTTAAGAGAACTAAAGTTGCATTACGTGCATGAAATAAAAATGTCTTTGGGAGAGTGGAACAAAAATTTAAAAGTTTTTGAGGAAATGATGGAATATCTAGAAAATCAACTACAAGCAGGTTTTTTTGAGGACGTTGAAGCTGATTACTTGACTACTAAGGTGAAGATTCAGGTGTGGGAGAAGAGGGAAGCATCTTGCCTAAGACAAATTGCGAAAAAAAAATGGTTGATTGATGGGGATCAAAACTCTAAATTCTTTCATTCAGTTATCAATCAAAAGCGGAATAAGAGTTGTATAGACCGTATGGTTCTGAACGATGGGAGGATATTAGAGGGTGCGGAAGCAATTCATAATGAGGCAGCTGTTTTTTTCCAGAATTTTCTTTCAGAGTCTTCAGCGGTTGAACCATGCGATCTCTCCGAGTTAATTCAAAGACAAATTTCAAATGTTGATAGTAATTTCCTCTGCGCCGAACCGAAAGAAGAAGAAGTTAAAAGAGCGGTGTTCTCTATTCCCAAAGAAAGCAGTTCGGGACTAGATGGATTTGGATCTGAATTTTATAAATTTTGCTGGGACATTGTAAAAAAAGATCTCTTGGATGCGGGAATGGATTTTTTTCAGGGCACTACTCTTTCCAAGTTTTTTTCCTTTTCATTTATTGTTTTAATTCCGAAGGTGGATAATCCTTCTAGTTTTGATAAATTCTGGCCTATTAGTTTATGCTCTATGGCTTATAAAATTTTTTCCAAGATTATTGTTTTTAGACTAACCGAGGTTGTTGATAAGTTTGTCTCGCATGAACAAGGCGCTTTTATTCTTGGGCGAAGTATTTTTGAAAATATTACATTGGCTCAAGAAATGGTTCCGTCCTTGCACAAAAAAATAGTTGGCGGCAATGTTTTGATAAAACTCGATATGGCTAAGGCTTATGACAGAGTGAATTGGAATTTTCTTTTGGAGGTTCTTAAGACTTTTGGTTTCTCTGAGAGGTTTCGCAAGCTCATAAAAAATTGTGTGGAATCGCCATGGTTTTTTGTTTTGATGAATGGAACCTTTAAAGAGTTTTTTCAATCTATGAGAGGCTTGCGGCAAGGGGATCCACTATCTCCTTATTTATTCATCATAATGGAGGAGGTTTTGACAAGGTTGCTTAGGAAACACTATAAGACTGGTCGGATTGGTAAATTTAATCGTCCAATTGGGACCCCATTGGTTTCGCATTTGTTATGTAGATGATATTCTTATTTTTGCGAATGGTGGGAAGAGGTCTATTAGAAATTTAGTTTATGCTTTGGAAAGGTATGAGAAGTGGTTGGGTCAAAAAATCAGTAAGACTAAATCAGTGTTATTACTTTCAAAATACATCACTCTCGCTCGGAAGCGTGGTTTATTGAGAATCATGGGTTTCATGGAAGGTAAATTCCCTGTTACATATTTGGGTGCGCCTTTGGTGTATGGAAAATTGTCTTCTAGGACATTAGAGTCTCTTGTGAAGAAGATAAGAAAGAAAATTGCAGGGTGGAAATCTAAGTTGCTATCGCAAGGTGGAAGATTGATTTTATTAAGACATGTGTTGTCTAGTATGCCTATTCATTTGATGTCTGTTATTAAGGTTTCGCAGGTCACATATTCTCGCATTAACTCTCTTCTTTCTAATTTTTTATGGGGAGAGGCGAAAGATAAAATGAAGATTCATTGGCGCTCTTGGGGGAAAATTTGTAACCTACCCCGGAAGGGGGTCTAGGCCTGAGAGATCTTAAGGAAGTTCAGAAATCTCTTCTCATGAAATTTGCCTTCAGATTGCTCACTTCTAACAATCTGTGTGCCGGTTTTTTCAGAGCTAAATATTGCAGAAATGATCATTTATTAATAAGGAAGGGGAGACCAAATGACTCGGTTTTGGAAATCAATTATGGCCACAATTCCAGAAGTTATGGATAATGTTAAAATTTTGGTGAGAGGTGGGAACTCTTTTTTTTGGTTCAACAGGTGGCTGTCGTTAGGCCCGTTATCTGTGAGCACTGAGGATATTTTGAACAAGAAACTGTGTATTAAGGATTGCTGGTTAAATAATAATTAGAACTCTGATTTAGTACGAGAATTGGTTGGTGCTGATAAAACAAGGAAGATATAGCAGACTTGTTGTCACAAAACAATAAAGAAGAGTCTGTCACAGGAAAGCCAATCTCAGATAGGAGAGAGTGTAGCCACAGGATCTCACAGTTACCTTGTGCCATAGCCTGATACTTAGCCTCACCAGAAGAACGTGAAACCACTTCTTGCTTTTTACTCTTCCAAGAAAGAAGATGATCACCCTTGAAAGTACAAATACCTGAGGTAGATCGTCTGTCAGTCTTGGACCCAGCATAGTCAGCATCAGTAAACATGGAAAGACCTGGTTGTATTCCAGATGAATGGAACAATCCCAGTCTAGGTGAGGTCTTCACATACCATAAGATGTGATAGACAGCATCATCAAGATGTGAAGTTCGGGGAGAATGCATGAATTGACTTACTAGGCTCACTGCATAGGCCAAATTAGGCCGAGTGTTGGTCAAATAGATGAGGCGACCAACAAGTCTTTGATACACCAAAGGGTCAGTCAATAGATCACTAGACTCTGCAGAAAGGGAGATATTCGAATCTAGGGGCGTAGAAGCAGGCTGATATCCCAACATGCAAGTGTCCATAAGGAGATCTAGGGCATATTTCCACTGAGAGAGGGAAATGGCCTTGCGGGAGCGTGCTATCTCAATCCCCAAGTAATACTTGAGGGGTCCTAGATCCTTGATGTCAAAGGTGTCTCTCAAGTCCTTTCTAATCTGAGCAATTCTAGACAAGTCATTACCTATAACAATAATATCATCCACATAGACAGAGATAATCGTGCAAGGACCATGGGAGAGACGCCTAATAAAGCAAGTGTGGTCTGATTGGCACTGAATAAATCTCATAGAGAACCACATCACTGAATCTTTTAAACCATGCACAAGGTGATTGCCTAAGCCTATATAAGGACTTGCGCAGTTTACACACCTTGCTAGAATACTCCCCCTGAGTAAAAAAAACGGGAGGGGGATCCATGTAAATAGGATCAGTAAGATCACCATTCAAGAAGGCATTCTTGACATCAAACTGATATAAAGGCCAAGTGAAAGAAGCCATCAAAGATATCAGGAGGCGAACAGTAGTGAGCTTTGCCACAGAAGCAAATGTAGCATGAAAATCTTGATCTGGAATCTGTGTAAAACCCTTAGCCATCAAGCGGGCTTTATACCTGTCAACAGTACCATCTGCAAGGTGCTTAACTGTGAACACCCATTTACAGCCCACTGTGCATGCACTAGAAGGAAGGGGAACAAGATCCCAAGTACATTGCTGATGTAGAGCTTCCATCTCAGTACGTATGGTAGCAACCCATTTGCGGTTTTGGAGGGTCTCATGAATTGAGCAAGGTATGATAATAGCATTAACCTGTCCCAAAAAGGCTTGATAATTCGAGGAAATATCCTGATAAGAAAGATACTGGGAGATAGGGTGGTCAGTAGAACAAGCTAAAGAAAGTCTATTAGGAGCTCGATGGGTTTGAGAAGGATACTGTGAGGAGGGAGCAGGGGGGTCACGGACTATAGGAGACATTCTTGAGCTCGGTGAAGATGTTGGCAGAGGCTCCGAAGGGCGCAGTGGGCTAGTGTAAACTTGTGGAATGAGAGAGATGTGGTCCTGCCCAATGGGGACAGAGGTAGGAGGCTCAGAAGATGAAGACGACACCGGAGAAAGCACTGGTATAGATGGGAGAAAGATAGGCTCAGGTCGAGGAAGTGGAGATGGCATTGGTGGAGATATGGAAGGAGATGAGTCAATGTAGAATGGGGTAGACTTATGAACGTGACATCGAGAGAGTGATAAGTGTGCCGACCAACAGGATCATAACGGCGATATCCCCATAGACATAGAGGAATACCCTAGAAAAATGCACTGGATGGCTTTATCATCAAGCATGGTCCGAGAAGGACTCCGGTCATGAACAAAGTAGGTGCATCCAAACACTCTAGGAAAAAGGGAGAAAAGGGACCTGTCAGGATGCAAAAGATGAAGTGGAGCAGAATTCTGCAATGCACGACTCGGGGTATGATTGAGAAGATAGGCTGCAGTGAGAACGGCGTGAGGCCAATAAGACTCGGGGACGTGCATTCTCCGAAGAATACAACAGATAATAGACATGATGTGGCGATTTTTGCGTTCAGCCACACCATTCTGTTCAGGAGTGTAGGGACATGTTAGTTGTTGGAGCTGTTGACAAACTCAACACGAAACTCATTACTGAAGTACTTACGACCATTGTCAGACCTCAAGATACGAACCACAATATTGTATTGAGTCTTAATCATTCATAGGAAAGCCTGAAAATGAGTGAAAACTTCGGATTTATTTTTCATGAGGTAGACCCAGGTACAACGGGAGTAATCATCAATAAAGGTGACATAATATCGATGCTGAGTGAGTGAGGACACAGGGGAGGTACCCCAGACATCACTATGAACAATATCAAAAGCTGCAAGAGAACGGTGCATACGATACGGATGAGATGAACAAACATGCTTAGATAATTCGCAAGTAGCACACTGAAAATTAAAATTCTTGCAAGCTTTATTAAATTCTGGAAACAACCAACACAAATATTTAAAATTTGCGTGTCCCAAATGGGCATGCCACAAGTCCAAGGTTTTTAAAGAGAAAATAGCGAAAACATCAGAAGGCAAAACTGATGCCTGAAAGCCAGAAGAGGATGCAGGACAAGAAGGTAGATCACCAAAGTAGTAGAGCCCGTCCCTTTCAAAGCCCCTGCCAAAAATCTTCCTCCAACTCAGGTTCTGCAAGTGACAAGAGTTGGGTAAGAAAACCACAACACAGTTATATTGTTTGGCAGTCCGCTTAACAGATAACAAGTTATATGAAAATTGTGGAACATAATAAACGGGGAATAAAGATAGAGTCGAGGATAAACAGGTAGTGCCTTGGGTAGGAATGGAACGAGAGGTACCATCGGTAATGCGGACATTACGAACCAACGAAGGCACCAAGGATGTGTTCAAAATCTGAGTCCGGAGTGATTTGAACTTAGGTTTTAAACTCATCAAGAACTGATAAGTATGCCGACGATCTTGGTGCTTTGCCTCAATAGCTACTGCCTCCGTAGGAAACTCAGAAAGAGGTTCATACTAGGCTAGCTCCTCCCATCGAGACTGGAGATAGCCGAAGAAGTTTGTCACATAAAAACCCAAAGAAGCCTGGGTCACCTGGTGGAGACCCTGATAAAGCTCAAAAATCTGAGCCTCACACCTTGTGTGGGCAAACATTTTAGTCAAGGCAGACCATAATCTATGAACAGTATCATGAAACATGAACATCCTGGAGAGGTGGTCTTCCATAGAAGCAAATATCCAACCCAGGATGACACAGTTGTCAATGGACCACTGTCGGTAAGCCGAATTTGTGTTAGTAGGGCGAAACTCCATTCCCAACAACCAATCAGTCTTGCCATGGCCCCCAAGATATAAGCGAAGGGATTGTGACCAGGCATGAAAGTTGCTGCCATTCAGAAGAATGCTGGTGCCCTTCTGAATAGGATTAGTTTGAGCTAGAGATAAGTCAGGGCGTGAAAGGTTTAGAGATGAAGAGGTTGATGTATTGTCCTTGGTAAGGCATATCATTATCCTTAGTAGCAATTGTAAAGAAGAGAAATAGGCTGCAAAAGTATCAATGCAGCAAAGCAAAGCAAGTCGTTGGAAAAGTTGTCGGAAAGTTACCGAAAAAGTCGCTGAAAAGCTGCCGGTCGCCGGAAAAGGTAGGAAAAGTAGCTGAAAAGCGGACGTAAAAGTCATCGGAAAATCGACAGAAGCTGCTGAAAAGGTCACAGGTCGACGGAAAGGCATTGAAAAAATGCCGGAAAAGCCGCCGGTCGATGGGAAAGTTTTTGGAAAGTCGCCGAAAAAGCCGCCAGAAGGTACCGGGAAAATAGTAGACTGAGTTTTCTAATGTACAAGATCCACTAAAAGTGGCAAGTATAGAGCATACGACTCAAACCTACTATCAATAAAGCTTTCTGATGCACAAGTTCCACATATGTGGCAAGTGCAAAGCATACTGCTCAATTGAGAACCCAAACCTTAAACAAGGAATCCAACCTTGCTCTGATACCAAGAAGAAAGTAAAAGAGAGAGAACTATATAAGAGAAAGTGAATATCACTTTGTGTATTTTGCTTATAACTTTGAGATGTATATATATAGCTATACAAGAGAGTGAGGTTATCCTAATATTCCGATGTGGGACTAAAACTATACACTATGTTCAATAATTATTGCAGGTTTATTTTATTTCTGTTACTTCTTCAGTCAAAATGTTTTTCGACATTCCATTGTTTGGGATTGTTTCTGAAATTTTCTAAACATTTGGAACGTAAGAATGGAATAAACAATCGAGTGGAATGAATCAAATTTATGTCTTGATTTTGTCATTCTCTCCTTTCAAATTTTTATTCCATTCATTCTGTTGGGCTTTTGTGGAGCCTAGTTGTGTTTTAATTTGGATGACGACCCGACCTCTATTTAATTAGAGATTTCTATCCTAAGGCTTAGTCCATTCGGAACGGAACCCTAGGCGCAACATATAAAAAGGATTGCTTTCGGGTGATTAGGGTTAGCGTGGTTGTACCTGCGAGAGAGCGAGAGGGAGAGCATTGTATCGCCGCATTCTCTGTGTTTTCTTCCTGATAATATTGAAATCCCTGCAACTCCGTGGACGTAGGCAAAATTGCTGAACCACGTAAATATTGTCTTGTGCGTGAGATTGATTTTTCTTTGGCGTTATTTTTCCTCTATTTTGTTTCTCACAGGTTTCGGAAATTTGTTCTTTATTCCCAACACGTTCTGCACTCCATTTTGTAAACTAAACATGACTCTAGTTCTGCCAACTCCAATCAGTGGATTGTTTTGGTATTGATGATCATTCCACAACAACAAAGACGAAAACAACACAAGACAAAACAGAAGAAAACTAATTCCTTACCTAGAACAAAACCAAATGGCCCAGATTCATGCGACCTTCATCCCACTTTTGACCACTTTTTAACTTTCTTTGGATTACAAATCTGAGAAAGACTTGTAACAGAAGGCGTCTCCCCATAAGATTTGGAGTTTACAGCAGAATATTAATCTCTTGAGTTTGGCCTTGGGGCATTCCCATTCCTTGAATGAGACCATCCTCACCCTTGGGAGCGCTGAGTGTGGCCATTGCGGTCATTGCTTTCATTGCATTGAATATTGAAAAACAAATTGCCTTGCAAGAAATGCTCTAATAAAGTCTTCAACCAAAAGTTCTGATTAAGGTTTGATTATACTATATTGAATCTCTTAAATTCTAAAATTTGACAAGGGATGGGAAGAACTTTGGTATGGGAGATGGCCTATCACCCTTCCTCCTCTAGTGTGTAGCGTTGGCCCAATGGGCCTTCTATCGAAACACAATGCTAAAAATGTTAGTTTTATTTATTTATTTATTTTTTTTATGAAAAAAAAGGCGATTTATTGAGAACAATAAGAGAGAAGATGTTTCAAAGAGAATATCATGCTGTAGAATGACCAAACTATGAGAGATGGGCAAAGTGCGAATAGCCTTACAATCCATGATGAATATATGTTGCTCCCTTTCCATCTATTCTTCCCTCAACAAAGCCGTCAATAGCCCGAATCAACAAACAAGTGGACCTATTTCTTGACCATCCCTCGTAGCGAGGTTCCTTCCTCGGATTCGTATGTGTAGATTTGTATAAAATGTAGTACAAAATTGTATTGAATTTTGTTTAAATCCATTCAAAATCAAATTCAAGGTTTGAAATTCATATTTTTAAACACAAAATAAAAGTCATTTGGACTGATATGACAAATTAAGTCACGGCGAAATCAGTGATGCCATAATAATAATAATAATAATTCAAAGATGTCAATTTAAATTATAATCACCTATTAACCAATTTGACCAGAAAATACCACTAACATCACCATCATCATCATTATAATAATAATAATAAGAATTATTATTATTATTATTATTATTAAGGCAGATAGAAAATATGGTATGATGTTAGTTTCAATAAAGTTCATTTGAAGTTAATTAAACACAAATACTCATATATTAGGTCTTATGCATAGGGTACAAATGAACTAAGTTGCTCATGAGTAGTTTGAGAACTTAGTTTGGTAAGAACTCGCTGTTTAAACTTGTTCATTATATACATGATCGATTCTCAAGCCCAATTTTTTGGGCTTGATTAATAAACTAGTTGAGCTTGAACATGACGAACTCAGTTTGTTTTGGCTTGTGAGCGGGTCGGTTATAGGCTTGGTTGGGTTGTTGTACAAGCTTGGATTAGGCTTGTTTATGGTTTCATTTAATGATGTTTAATTAAACTTGATAAACTGTGGTGGAATTAAAAGTAGGAAGTCTAGACATAGGTTTATTTAGCCTAAAGTGCATAATCGAAATTTAGTGATAGGGTTGGTGTCCAATGGCAATAGGTTGAATTGTTGGAGCAAAGAAATCCTATGATTGTACTAGTAAAAGCCCTTTGAACCATTTGTTTAACAAAAACCTAGTAGTTTCTTACCTTCCACAGTGAGAAGGTCTAAAAGAATGAAACTGTTCATAAGCATCCTTGCTAGAAGTTCAGTTTAGTAAGGGCTTGTGATTCTTTCATTTATATATTAGATAAGTTTGAGCAAGTATATTCAAGCATGCTTTGAGTTTGGCTTGAGTTGGGTTAAATTTAATGAAACAAGGTTGAGCATTGTAATTCTTGGCTTGATTCGGCTCGTTCGCAATCTAGTTATTCATATATTGTGATGTTCAATTGTAGTATTTTTTTTTTTTAAATTTTATTTTGTGCATGTGTATGTGATCCAACCTTGAACTTGGTCCTGATCTGATCTAGAGTTTGACTTTTAGAACCATGATTGTAAGGGTTATTGGGCAATGCTTGTTTCATACACATGAGAATTCACTTGTGTGACCTACTTACTACCCCTAGTAGTAACCATCTTTATCTATTAGACCTCATGGTTTCGCCATAGAGATGACACTTCAAAAGACAAACAACTAAACTTCTCGTTAGTCAAGGTAGTGCATGCAAGTGTGATTGTGGCAGTCTCCACACTCTGGTAGTTGACGTTGTCATCAGAACAACTCACAGTTCTATGTGGGACCTACATATGTCACTCACATTATAGTATTTTTAAGGTATCTCTTATACCAACTGGCATAGTTTTGATCTGACTCTAGTGTGCGATATCCATTAGGTTTCACGATTTTGTTTTGAAGTCTAAATCCCTCTATATGACCAAGATTTCTTTAGTAAATGTTTGATATAAGGTTGTGACACCTAGTCTTATTTCACTTATTATTAGGAAAATAATGACACGAGAGAGAGAGAGAGAGAGAGAGAGAGAGAGAGAGAGAGAGAGAGAGAGAGAGAGAGAGAACTAAAGATTAAATTTGCAAAAAAGATTTATTGTAATCTACAATTTGTTGCCAACTGCCAAACTTGTGCTACAGAACTATTCCTTCAAGTGATGTTACAATTTGTTGCCAACTGCCAAACTTGTGCTACAGAACCATTCCTTCAAGTGATGTTTTCGTTTCCATATTCAACTTTCCAGGTGATCTTCATCTGCACGTTGTCATGGGCTAAACAATGCTACACGACTGTCTCAAGTCATTATTTTTTCACCGTTCTAAAATAAATTCTTATGCATCTGATTAGTACTTCTATTCTCTATATGGTTGTGCCATTGGAAAATGTGGGGATCTTCACTCTAGCCAAATAACTAGAAGATACTTTTATAGATCACGCGCACCGTAAAAGCATAGCATCCACTTGGGGTTTATCAAAATAAGTAATCAAAGAAAGGGTTTAACCCTCCATGCAAATGTTTTGCATATATTGGCAAATATATGTCTCCTGCATTGCATAATAAAGTTTAGACATATATAATTTAGAAATCAATAATATTGGCAATTAAGTTTACAGATAATAAAGTATGGATATTCATTTTTTTAAATAAAATATTATATATTATTTAAGATTATAAAAAATACAAACATAGAGATGAGATGCCATTATGGTATCACGTAAGTAAGATATGATGAATAGATCTAAAAGTATAAGATCTGAACTGACATGAATATTCTAATTAAAATTATGTGAAATATTAAATTTTACAGTTTATGTAGTATTTGTTCACTTAATGATCAAGCAATGAGTTTTATTTTATTTTATTTTTAAGCATTTTAAATAATTTAAATCTTGTTATTTGAAGTATTCTTTTAGGTCTATAATTTATTTATAATATTTATTTTCTAGAAGCTAGGTATGTTAAAAACTTTACAATAACTTTAGACGGCGTTAGAAAATTTTACTTATTTTTTGTTCTGAGATATATTTTTTTATTTAGAAATTATAATTGCCTCACGTTTATTTTATTTTTTCTTGATAAAAATAGTTATTTTGGGTTCAAAATTTAACCTACTTTAAATAAAATTTCTAAGTGTACTTTTATTTAAATTTTATTGAATTTAATTTCTTTAAAAATTATTTATCTTACTTTTAAAAAATAATAATATTTTCATCTATAAAATAATTTACACTATTCTTATTTTTGTACATAATATAAAGTACTCTTGATTCTTTCTTATCTAGAACAAAACGTGAAACTTGCACTTATAGGCTACCCTTAATATTAGGAAACAAGACGAGAGCTTATGAACTAGTTGAAACCTTAACTTGCAATTTTCTTTTAGGGTCTAGAATCGAGAGAAAAGGAAAGAAAAGAAAAATGGGTAGGAAATTTTTTTCTATTATATATTTTTATACCAAATAATACTAAAAATTAAATGTTATTGATGTCTAAAATTAAAATTTTATTCATTGATTTGATATCTTTCTTATTTTCTTTCTTACTTTCCTTATTTCTCCATATTTTCCTTTTCTTTCCCCCACATTTTCCGTGCTTCAAACAAAACCTTAAGAAAAATAGAAATAAAAAAAGAAATAACAAAAGCAATCATCATATAACCAAGGCTAGCAATCCTTCTAATAATTAAATTGAATAAACATCATTTCTCAAGCACATATTTAGGGGAAACTAAAAAAAAAAAAAAGTTCATGCCATATTATGGTTTGAAGAAAAAAAATTGTCATTTTCCTTCATCACTTACAAGGCATAATCTTTGGCCTTTATGACAAAATAAACAACAATCTCTCCTCATTTCAAGTCTCTTTACATAGTTTGTAAGATTTGACTTAATTGATGCCTCCAACTTGGACACATTCAGTAGTCCAACTTCTGGATTATCTCTTAGGAATATTATTATGATTTTTGTGGAGGCATAATATACGTATTCAAGTACTACATATGGAACATATAAATCTCCTACTTAGGATTTTGAATAATAGAAAATTTTATTGTTAAAGGAGGGAGGGGGGAGGGTGGGGGAGGGTGGAAACTTACACAATAGCAATTTTAATAAGAGATTAAACCAAGTACATAACTAACAATTATGAGAACAAGAAGGGGTAAATAAATTGTATAGCAGTGTAAATATAATGCTATGCTAGCAATCTAATAATTAGTTAGTGGATATGTACAACAAGTCATTGTAGAAGTTACTCAAAAAGTTCCATGATGGGTGCCGTGAGAGGAGAGCCAAATGTAGCCAAGGGCAACTTGCCGGCAAAGAAAATATTAAACTTAGAAGATAAAAGTACAAATGCTTACAGCCGGCAAGTCATCCTTGGCTGCACTCAACTCTCCACCTCCATTTATGAATAATATGTCTTGATGAGTTACTATGCCATCTAAGGCCTTACATGAGAAGAAGAGAGCCTAACGTAGCCAAGAACAACTTGCCGAATCCCACCCAAGAAATATCTTGGATGAAAAATATTGCATAGATGGTTCCGGCAAGTCATCCTTGGCTGCATTACACACTCTACCTCTTCATGCAAGGCTCCTTCAGCCATCAATTCCCTAGCTACCCACTACACCTCCTGGCTACTAGCTGCCCTTTTCATTTTCTCTGCGTTTGGGGTTGGGGATAAGATGTGCAGCGTGGTTGTATATATAGGCACCTAGAGGGCTGGATATCTCATCATAAAGATGAGGAGTGGGGTGGGATCAGCGGTGTGTGGCTCACATTATTTCTTTTCAATATGCCCATCATCTATGAATGTGCACCAAGGCTTGTATTGGGCATCTTCCAAAAAGGGCAAGTGACCCAAAAATATGCTAGCCGAAGGGTACCCCCCTGCACCATAAATCCCCATAAAGTCCATAGAAGACACACCTCACTAGGACGCCACATGTCCCCCCCCAATATATGATACTAAGGTCCCACTTTACCATTTAAAGGACGCCGGCCAAACATACTCTTGATATAGATGCCCTATTTTTTTGACCAGAAAATTGCAAGCCACAATATTCTCTCTCTCTCTCTCTCTCTCTGTTTAAAAATAATATATTATGGCTGTGGGTGATTGAGCTCAATGAAAGGGTGTTGACTCCATGCAAGTGTGAGACCCACTCACATAGGTGAAACACTATGCTACATATCTTTTTGAAATTTGAAAATCTTTGAGGAAGGAAAGAAAATATGAATTTTTTTTTTTATATTTAGTTTTCAAGAAAAGTAAGAAATAAAATAAAAAATATATCAAATTAATAAAAAATATGATTTTACACATCATTTATATTCTGATTTTTCTTAACTTCGACCATATTAAAATATAATTTTGTTTTTAGTAGTATTTGGTATTGAGGAAAAATATTTCCTCTTATTTTTCTTTCCTTTTCTTTTTCCAACTAAAATCCTTGATTCAAACGGACCCTTGATATATTTGGCATGATGTTGAATACATTATTTTTATTTTCTCCGTTTATTGAAAAGCTTACTATCCTATCCTATGCAAGAGAGATGGAAATATTATACTAGAAAAAAGAATTAGTTATCGATATTATAATAGTTAAAATTTGAAACTTTTATGTTAAGAGGAAATATTGTACTAGATAAAGAACTAGTTATCTCTTAGGAGACAACATAATAGTTAAAATTTGAAACTTTTCTATTAGAGGAAATATTGTTCTAAAAAAAAAAAAAAATTAGTTATTCCTTAGGGGACATTGTGAAAAGAGATATTGAATGGAAGATGAGTTAATTACCTACCATTGTATAGCCTATTCGATTTTGAATATATTTTTTTGGGTTCATTTAGAAGGCCATTATTGGATTTCGTCTATGGCTGTTATCCATTGATTCTATATCTAGCTTTAGCATAAGAAGCCTAATTTAAATATCCTATTCTATAGCAATTGGAATGTCCTTTCAAAGAACAGAATTAAGTTGCTATTGTTGATACAAAATAGAAGTATTTACTCTTACCTTGGGTTGGGGGCATGAATTTTAAGTCTTAAATTTCAATTTATATGATTTTTTTTTAAAAAAAAAGAAAACACATTACAATTTTATATTACGTTTAGTTCAAATTTACATAAATCTAAATTCAATATCTGAGTTTCATGCTACCAAACATAAAGTTAAGTTCTCTTTTATTTTTCTACCCCCAAAGACTTATAAGTGGGGAGAGATTGAAGTAATCAGGAAGAACATTGTTGTAAAACAACATAAGAATACTCTTCTTCATTAGAAAAATAAAATATTTCTCCGTTAGTGCCAAAGCTCAGAAGGATCTAAATCTTAAACCTTAAATTTAGTCTAAGATTTAGCCAAGTTCACGAGGAAACTGAAGTATCACAGATAGATTTAAGTTGTGTTTGATAGCACATATTTTGATTTTTTGAATTTAAATTTGCAGACAAAATATAATACAATTTCATATAATATTTTGTTTAAATTTATAATAAACTAAAAGAAATATTAAACTCAAGATCCAAATCCCAAGACAAGAGCTTAGGGTGGTGGTTGAAATGGAGGTGGAGAGTAGGCTAGGTGTGGTGAGGTTCAATGGATGGACCCATGAAGGTGGGCTTGAACTTTAGGTGAGGGCGTCCATGATGGGAGAGGCGTGGAGGTGATGCCCTCTTGTTGCACTTTCTCCTGGCATCCCTTTATTTGCCTTTTATTGTGTCCATGTGTTTTGGTGATGGTCAATTTTTTTTGCCACAAAGGCTTTTTATAATTGATGTTGAAAATTTCTATGGCTTTTGGGACACTTGTGGGATTTTACTTCTTGTGTAACATCAGTAAACAGGCCCTTAGATTTTTTTCACATTACATTTGTTTCATTTGTGGTGAGATGACCTAACTTCAATTCTATTCAATCTTAAATATTTTGGGAAGGATTATAATTGCTACATAATTTATGAATTTTCTTTGGGATAAATTTGGGTGAATTTCTTTTATGGAAATTCAAAAAACTTGAATTCATGTTTTCGGATGTGGTCAAGGATTTTGTTCTTGGTAGGATTGCAGTGGACCATCCTCTACGTATGTGTTTGTGCGCTGTCTTGAGTATTAGAAGCGCACATTAAACTGAGTCGTAGACCAAGAGTAGGCCGTCTCTAATTCTTAACCATAAAGTTACCAATTTTCATATTACTTATTTAAAATTCAAATTTTCTAATTATTTTCTTTATTTTTAAGTCTTGGGAAACTTTAGTTCAGTTATTAAAGCAAGAATTCCATTAAGCTAATGGCCAATACTTTAATTATCTACATTTTTATAGTAAACATCCAAAGACTTGAAAAGATGTAGACTACAATTTCATTAACTCAACTAAAAAAGGTGCTTTCTTTAAGATTTCTTGTCGTACAAATTAGAGGAAAGAAAGAAGAGAGAAGAAAAGAAAATTTTCCTTCATAGGAGGGAAAAGAAAAGACAAAGAAAGAAAGGAGGAAGATAAAGAAAATGGTAATAAAAGATGAGAGAAGAAGAGAAAAGAAAGCCCCATTGACCTTGAATGGGATTTTTTTTTTTTTTAACATATATATAATGTTTAGGTTATATTTGTGCATTCTTATAAATAGAACAAAATAACTAAGATGGGTTTAGAAAAAATTGCATAAGAATATAATAATTTAGGAAAAAGTAATCATGTAAAAGTTTGTTAGTCTAATTGCACATGCATGTAATGTGATAGGAATAGACATTTTTTTTTTTAAACGATAAAGTTGAATGAATTTTATTCAAACTAAAGCAAGCTGATTCAAGCCACTACCTTGAGAATACACTAAAATCAGTTCTTCGGCACAACAGAGGAAACAGATAAAACAAGAAAGATGGGAATAGACATTTATACAATGAAAATAAAGAAAACTATTCCTTGTCTATTCTATGTTATGGTTTGATAAAAAAAAAATTTCATCTTTCATTTGTTATATAACAACAATAAATTTTTTTTCTTGTAAGCTGTTAAATTTTAATATTATGATTATTTTATTTTTAAGAATAAAGATATTGTAAACTAAATATAATCTTAGGGGCTACTTTTTGAAGAGAAACTTAAGTTCTATCTCCCTTTTTCCTTCTCCTGCTCCAATTTTCTTCACTTTTTGGATTAAAGATTTTACTTGTGGAAAGAAAAGGAAAGCAAAATAAAGTGAAAATTCATTTTTCTTTATATTTTCTTTCTCTATTAAATACTATCAAAAATAAAAAATTATTTTAACATGATTAAAAATTAAGAAAAATTAATATTGATGATGTGTAAAATCTAAATTTTGTTTATAGATTTAATATATATATATATATATTATTTTTTATTTCTATTTTTATTTATAACTAAACATAAAAATGTAAATTCTTTGATATTTTTTTTTTCTTTTTTCTAATATTTTCTACGTTACAAGTCTCTGTGAAAATAGGAAAATAAGAAAAGCAAATTACTTTGATTTTGTCCTCTTTAATAAAGCAAAATTTGCACATGCCATTATGCCAAGACAAGTGCTACATTATTTAGGCACTAAAGTAGGTCTATGTGCAAGCCACATGGCTATTAAACCAAATGCATGCTGACACTAGGCACATTATTTTGAACTTCTTTTCTAAAGATTAATTTGAGGAATTCTAAGCCCTAACTAAAACCTATTATCTTTGAATCCCAATGCAATTCCATTAATTAGAATGAAATAAACATATAGTCAAAACCTATTTGGTTTCTCAAAATCAATAGATAACCAAAATCCCATGTGATTTTAGCCTCAAAAGTAACAAAGAGTCCAAAACTTATCTAATATCAGTTTAAAAATAATACCTAACCAGAAGTTTGCTCAAGTTGATACAAATTCATAGACTCTTTGTATCTTCGAAAGGTTTAGATTAAGAATCCCATGTGAGGTTCTTTTTAATTATTATTATTTTTTTAAGGGTGGCTCAAATGGTAAACATAAGATTGTTAATTAATTAAATTATTAGGATTGGAATCTCTAAGAACTTCAACTTTCTATTTAAGATAATACCTTATCACTATTTAAGTGGAGAAAGGTAGAAGAGTGGACTCATTAGTCAAACATTCAAAACGGCATCAAACACCATTGTTTCTTTTATTATTATTATTATTATGATAAAAGATACTCATCTCTCCTGATGAGGTTTGACAAAAAGACAAAGACTTTCCTTGAGATTTCAAAAATATCATATACCTCACTTGAGGTTTGTCAAAAAGACTCAAACTTTTCCTAAAAAACTTAATTTTTTTTGTAAAATACAAGGAATACAAGGGGAGATTTGTGTTTTTTTTTGGCAAACCTTAAGGTGAAAATTTTGAAATCTCAGGGCCTAGTGCACAAAACTCCCGCATATGCGAGTCCAAGAAAGGGGCGGACTATGATGAGTCTATAATACACAACCTTACCTTATATTTTGCATTAGACTCTTTTCACACCTTGAACCTTGCGCCTAACTGCCCTTCATAAATTATAAGTAGTTAATCCTACATTAATATATTAAAGTAGATGATAATTTAATCATTCATGACACACTCGTGTCACAAGAATCTTTGCGTTCCAGCAAAGGAGAGAATCCTTAATCTATGTAATGTTTTTTCAACCGTAATATACTAAAACATAATTGAATTTATTCATTTTCAATTTATAAAACAAATTATCTTATATTTGATTAGTGGAATATTTGTTTCTACAATAGAAGAATTCAGTAGTTTACACCAGAAAATGTGTTACTAATGTCATAGAACAAATAACAATGCAAAAATTTTTAAGACACCATAATAAATTAAGAATATATTAAGATGAACTATTATTAAATTTCTTTATAAGAATGTGTATTCCTTTCTTATTTTATATCGACGGAATAACACAAACTTTTACTTAAAATAATTTTTAATTTTTAAATTATTACATCCCTTCACAAATTTCACTATATTTTATGGTATTCTTAGAAATAGATATATTTTGTAAATTAAAAGTTGTATTACTCTTTTCATTCTCTTGAATTCTCTATAAGTTGCTTTTATATTTTTCACTACACCTTCACATGGACTAGATAATTGAAGATGATCGAAAGCAAACTTTTAGATGCTCACAAGATCAAAATGAATCGTCTATTGTTTATCTTCAAGGAGATAGCTAGAAATATAAACCCCAACTAGGAGAAATGTAGAGAGAGAGAGAGAGAGAGAGAGAGAGAGAGAGAGAGAGAGAGAGAGAGAGAGAGAGAGGATATCATATATAATTGAAGGTGAATGAATATATTTTATGGTATTCTTAGAAATAGATATATTTTGTAAATTAAAAGTTGTATTAGTCTTTTCATTCTCTTGAATTCTCTATAAGTTGCTTTTATATTTTTTACTACACCTTCACATAGACTAGATAATTGAAGATGATCGAAAGCAAACTTTTAGATGCTCACAAGATCAAAATGAATCGTCTATTGTTTATCTTCAAGGAGATAGCTAGAAATCTAAACCCCAACTAGGAGAAATGTAGAGAGAGCGCGGAGAGAGAGAGAGAGAGAGCGAGAGAGAGAGGAGAGAGAGAGAGAGAGAGAGAGAGAGAGGGAGAGGATATCATATATAATTGAAGGTGAATGAATATATTTTATGGTATTCTTAGAAATAGATATATTTTGTAAATTAAAAATTGTATGAGTCTTTTCATTCTCTTGAATTCTCCATAAGTTGCTTTTATATTTTTTACTACACCTTCACATGGACTAGATAATTGAAGATGATCGAAAGCAAACTTTTAGATGCTCACAAGATCAAAGTGAATCTTCTATTGTTTATCTTCAAGGAGATAGCTAGAAATCTAAACCCCAACTAGGAGAAATGTAGAGAGAGAGAGAGAGAGAGAGAGAGAGAGAGAGAGAGAGAGAGAGAGAGAGAGAGGATAACATATATAATTGAAGGTGAATGAATATATTTTATGGTATTCTTAAAAATAGATATATTTTGTAAATTAAAAGTTGTATTAGTCTTTTTATTCTTTTGGATTCTCCAAATGTTGCTTTTATATTTTTAAGTACACCTTCACATGGACTATATAATTGAAAATGATCGAAAGCAAACTTTTAGATGCTCACAAGATGAAAATGAATCGTCTATTGTTTATCTTCAAGGAGATAACTAGAAATCTAAACCCCAACTAGGAGAAATGTAGAGAGAGAGAGAGAGGATAGCATATATAATTGAAGGTGAATGAATATAGGTAGGTGCAAAGGGACTTCATGCTTTAGCCAACAATGGGAAGTGGAAGACAGTATCGGTCTGACAATTTTTTTTTTTGGTCTTTTTCTGCCCATACGGGAATGTTGGTGCCATCTTCATCCATTTGCTCAAAATTGATTTGAGCTTTCAACTGAAACAATGCCCTAATTTTTTCTTACCAACTTTTCTGATATTATCAAAATACCCTTAACAGACAATAGGCCTTTCCTTGAACAAAGAAAATAAATAATACCCAGATCGAAAAGTATTAGTTTTTTCCAGGACAGTACTATGAAAACCTCACATCTAGCCTTTTTTTCTTGATCCAAACATCTCTCTTAAAATGGTTTTACTTTATTAATTAATAATACATTTTTAAATACTAAAATCGAGGTTCATTAAACTTGAAATACAAAATCGAAACAATGGATTTTCATTCAATGCCACCTCCTTTCATTTTCTTTTAAAATTAAAGAAACAAGGAAAAGATCACTCATTCCAAAACAGAATTGAACTGGTGGCTACTAGTAGTTCCATCATTATAAACTTTTTGAGATGGCTTTTGTCAAAAATTAAAGGAAATGATAAGAGTAATCTGCGGCAATTTGCAAAATATCACATGCATCTATACCCACTTTTTATTTTTCCTTCCTCTTGTTTCGCTCGTCAGTTTTACTTTAAACCACATGAATTATTCCATGCACCTAGTAAAGCTCAACACTTTCGACTTTATTAAGTCAATTATGTTGACATTACATACAATCTAGCATCAGATGGAAAGCACTCCTAGCCCTAGCTCGTCTGTAGGCTTGTCCTTTTAAGACTATAGCTTATGTATTTTTCTGGTAAGAAATGATCCTGTGCTTAATTATGCTACTCGTGTCCCTTCATAGCCCATTTTGCCTCTGTCCAATCAGAAATAAAAAAGTAAATGAATTTTTATATATATATATATATATATATATGCATATATATTAATTTGATTTAGGATTTTGAAAGGCTTTCAAAAATTATAATTATAATTATTGTAATAGTTTAAGTATTTGATAATTCTTAACTATATTAGAAGCTATTAAATTGTAGTTTTTATAATGGTACATTTGAGAGCACCAATTTCAAGTTTTAAATTTACATTTGCATGACTTTGGATAAAATTTAATATATTTTTATATTACATTTTATCAAATTTCACACATAATCAAGTTTAAAACTTGTTCTAAACATAAAGTGTATTGTTATACTCTAAGAAATTGAGCCAACAACTATCAAAGCCAATGAAGTAAGAACATATAGCTAATATAAGCTTTCACAATATGTTTAAAGCCACCCGTAAACAAAGGTTTCTACTAGCAAAAGATTGTTGCTTAAAGCCCCTAGCTCCTTGTAGTCATAGTATAACTTTTGTGGTTGCTAACCTCAAAAGCTAATGATATGCAAAAAAAGAAAAGTATATATATATTTTTTTTCTCTAATAGCCTCCAACAACGACATACAAGAAATCACTAATTTTTTTATATGAGCGATATGATATATATTAGTATTGCACATAATAGCTAGTGCATGGGTTTTTTTTTTTTTTGACATTTTAGGACAGTATATAAACCCCTATCCTAACTCAAGAATGTAGAATTAATTTGCTCCAAGTTTCAAATTGTAGAATTTATATTTATATTTTAATTTTTGTAAAAAAATAAAATTGTATTGAGTTTCTTTTAAATCTATAGAGATCCAATTTAAAGCTTAAATTCATGCTCTCAAATACAATTTTAGTCTTTTAGGGACATTCCAATTATTATAGTTTGGGGCATTCAAATTAACACAATTTTTGGTACACTAAAATGAAATAGAATGAAAGCGGAATGTAATGAAAAAATTACGTGGTATAAATAAGTAAAATTATAAAGGTCAATTCCGTTTCATTTTATTTTCGTATACTAAATAAATCATTAGGGTCTTATGTTAAAATCTTGGGGAAGAAATCAGGGAGAAATGGTGATAGGTATAGAAAAGAAAGCTAATTAGCTCTCTGTCATAGTCTTCTAAGCAAATTTAAAATCTCTCGCTCAATTCTCTGGTAAAAATTGGAGAGGGACAGTATTATTGCAAGGTTATACTTAATTGGCATGCATCCATCTAATGGTAAAGTGGGACCCTAATATCTATCATGTATTAGGGCACATTTGGCGTCCCAAGGAAGGTGGGTCTTCTGGCGCAGATAGGGTTTAGGGACATGGGGTGCCATATCGCGTCATGGCGCAGGGATGTGGGTGCCCTTTGGCTGGCATATAATCTTTTAGATCACTTGCCCTTTCAGTAAGATGCCCAATACAACAACAAGCCTTTGTACATATTTATGTTGAAAGAGATAATGTGAGCCACACACACCACTAGTCCCACGTCGGTTCTGATCTTTATAATGAGATATCCAGCACGCAGCTGCGCGCCTATATGCGCAACCACACTACACGCATCTTATCTCCAAACCCAAACACAGAAAATGAATAGCGTAGCAAGCATTAGCAGCTGCAGGCTGGATAGCTAGGAGGTGTAGTTTGCAAGGAATTTGGTTGCTGAAGGAGCCTTGCATGAAGAGGTAGAGAGTGTAATGCAGCCAAGGATGACTTGCCGGAAATATCTTGAGGGATTCATCAAATATCAAATATCTTTGAGTAATGGCTGGGTGGGTTTCCGGCAAGTTGTTCTTGGCTACCTTGGGTTCTCTTCTTCTCATGTAAGGCCTTAAATGGCATATATATATATATAACTCCTAGACGATGAGAATGATTGAATGAAGACATGTTGTTAGTACATATACGGAGGTGGAGAGTTGAGTGCAGCCAAGGATGACTTGCCGGCTGCAGGCATTTGCACTTGGCCTTTTCTTTTTCTGCCTGAGTTCAATATTTCCTTTGCCGGCAAGTTGCCCTTGGCTACATTTGTCTCTCTTCTCATGCAACGCTCACCTCGGGGCTTCGCTGCTAATTTCTTCAGTCATCTATGCATGCCCACTAACTAGCTAATTACTAAATATATGTATAATGTCATGCTAACTTCTTTTGTTTGTTTAATCTTCTTTTTTAATGCTTACATTGCATGGGAAAAAATAGAAGAAGAAAGCATATATGCCCCCAGGCGTATGCATATAAAGAAAAAAGTGAATATATTTAGTTTTGCCATTTTAATTCAAGGCTAGTATCATATTTGCAATGCTTTTCTAATGATTTTATTTTTACTTTTTCAATTGTACTCTCTGTTGGGTGTCCCTCCTTGTGGGGCCCATATCTTGAAAAAGCTTTTTTGTTAATGCTTTGTTGGCTTCTAAAAAAAAAGGCATGTCTGAAGCATGTCCTTTGGTATTCTCAAAAGGCCATGCGCAGCAAGTAGCTGCCCCAGTTTTTCTCTCCATTTAGAATTTGGGTACATAGTAGCAGCAACTCTTGGATAGCAATCTATTAGGAATTGCTGGTGTGGAGCCGTCAGCAGCCGCACCAGCCCAGCTGCCGACAGCCGCACCAACCCAGCCACCACCTTTGACTCTGAAGTCCGGCGGCCACCTACGCTGCAGATTTTGTTGAAATCTGCAGCCACCATCTTTGAATCTCCATTCCCTCTTGTATATATAGTTGTGTGTGTGGAGAGCTAAATTGTGGGCTATGTGTGAAGTATGGGCTATATGTGCTGTGTGTTGTGTACAGAGAGCTGTGAGTGAGGAGAACTTTGTGAGCTGTGTGAGTAGTGTATTGCAGTGTGCTGAGAGTGTAGAGAGAAGTGCAAAGTGCAGAGAGTTGTGTGCAGCAGAGAGTTGTGAGAGTGTGTGTATTGCAGAGTGCAAAGAGCAGAGAGCAGAGAGGTGTGATAGTGAGAGAGAGTTGAGCAGTGGCTCCTCCGCGTATTATTTCTCCCAGATTATAGTGCAGTGGTGTGTGCTCCGGTGGACGTAGGTCAGTTTGGACCGAACCACGTAAATCCGGTGTTCCATTGTGTGTGCTTGTATTTTTCTTCGTGTGTGATTGTTGCTCCAGGTTTATAATCCCCCAACACAGTCTCTCTCTATTCCATCTTTTTAACACACAGCCAGTGTAACGACCTGCTCCTTTTTCACATATTTTTTTTTTATATATAAATAAATTATCATCACATCATACATCCCAACTCAGCAGGTCACAATCCACCTGGGCCCGTGGGCACCAGGGATATAACAAAACATACAGCAGAAGCCTACGCAGCAGAAAGTATAAAATCATATACATCTCATCATAATGTGCATAACACATACCAGAGTCACTACAATTACTATCTCACACTATATACATCTCAAAAATGAAATCTAGGGACAATCCCCCACAAAACCTAACTGTCCCTACCAAAAACTTACCCTTCCAAAGAGGGCAAACAACTGATCTAGATCAGCGAGGCTTTTCCCGCTCTCCTTTTAGGGGCTCCTGAAAAATGTATAAGATTTAGGGGTGAGACACCTCTCAGTAAGGGAAATAAACTAATACCAGTGTGTGGCAACATGAGTATTCTGTGTTCTACATATACCATACATAACATATTCAATACTGTTTATCAAATATGGGAAAACATATGCATATCAACACATAGCAGAATATACTGCATTTTCATAAACATATCTCATCTTATACACTAATAATAACATAAAACAATCCTGGTAGGTTAGCTGGCTGTTGTCATGTATTACCCCCACATGACTGGGTTGTGTGGCCCGAAGGCGGGACTTGACAATGGTTGGCCGACCACTGCCAAGTCAAACAGTAGTCTGTAGGTCCGATGGGTCTACCCAGACTGGTCCGTACACCAGGGGCGATAACAGCACACTTCTTGAAAATAACCACATCGACCATCCAATCTCACACCACTCCGTACAGCGGCGTTAACACAGATATCATGATCACGAGGACCATAGACACATAGCAACGGTACCGTGCAAGTGCTAGCCTAGACCAAGCCAACCAGGTTCTGATATCATATACATATACTAAAACCGTGATACATAAATATCTCATATTATTTATTTTCACATCAATCATATCATTTCACATATATATATGTGTATCATGAAAATCATCGGCCCGTACGCCGGTATTACACATTTTAACATAGCACGGCCCGTACGCCGGCAAATCACATAGCACAGCCCGTACGCTGGCAAACCACATAGCACGGCTCGTACGCCGGCAAATCACATAGCACAGCCCGTATGCTGGCAAATCACATAGCACGGCCCATACGCCGGCAAATCACATATACATATAAAAATATCTCGGCCCGTACGCCGGTTTTCCATCATAGAAATCCATATCGTCCTCATTCAAAAAAAAAAACAATATTTCACAACATTTTTATACTCATGCCACACTAAACAAATTTTCTACGTATTCAACATATCATCATTTAAACAGTATTTTCCAAATATAAATCATATATATAAATATATTTATTTTTCCTAAAACCAGATACTATATATATATACATACATACATTTTCTCAAAACAAAACTAACTTAGTTTATCCCCTTACCTGATTCCTGAAAAGCCCCTAAGAAAATCTTTCCCGTACCCACAAGGTTCTCAACTCAATACCCTGAAAATGAAAACTCGCAGAATTAAAGTTTAGTATTTTCGTACGTACAATATTTTCTATAACTACCACTAAGTCAAATTCGACTTAAAAAGTCTTACCTCAACTTAGGGATGATTCCCAACGTTCCTAATCAATACCCTGGAACTGAAAATTTTCAGTATTAAAGTTCAGTATTTTTACGCGTATATTACTTTCTTCAACTGTCAAAAATCCAAATATTGAATATAAAGCCTTACCTTGGATTTGGGATGAAATCCAACTTTGTTTTCCTGACGATCCGTTCCGGCAGACTTGTAGAGAACTTCGCCAGGAGCGTCGTGGTGGTTTCGGTTTGTCGATCCGGTGTAAAACTAGCCTGGAATCAAAGAGAGAGAGTCGTAGGAGAGAGAGAGAGAGAGAGAGAGAGAGAGAGAGAGAGAGAGAGAGAGAGAGAGAGGAGAGGAGAGAGAGAGAGAGAGAGAGAACTCACATCCACCAAAAATCCAATTAAATTTGGATTTTACCTTCAAAGCTTCTTAAAGAAGCTTGTGTTAATTTAATAATATATATATATATAATAAACCTTAAGTAAAGTAAAGTAAAGTAAAGCTTCTTTAAGAAGCTTTCATACCTTTTATACACACACACACACACACACACACACACACACACACATATATATATATATATATATATATACATGCTTTAATATTTATATATATATATATATATATATTTGTTCCTTATCATACTGTTCATTTTACTTATTAATTTAATTAATTAATTTTATTTTATTATTTTATTATTATTATTATTATTATTATTATTATTATATTTTTTTTTCCGGTTACTACAGCCAGCGCCTGCAGCACCCTTCCGGCCTGCAGTAGCTCGTCCTCACGCCAGCAGAGCAGCCGATTATTTTTGTTGCAGCAACCACCTGCTGCTTTCTTCTTCTTGCGACTTTGGCTGCGTTTTATTATCAGTATTTTTGGGAGTTCTTGATTGTGCTATTTTGGTTGGTTGAGAGCTTTTCATCTTACTACATTTATTTATACATTCTTGTGTATTTGTAAGGCTTATGCCTTTTGTATCCACTTTGTACAACATATTTGGTGATAGTGGATTTGGACCACCGTACCTCGTGGACGTACCTCAACATTTAAGGGAACCACGTTAAATTTTGTGTGTCTCATTTTATTTATTCATTTTTGCATTACTCCATTGATTTACTTGTGGGAATTTGTTCGTATACATTATATTTTTTTCCCAACAAGTGGTATCAGAGCTGTGTTATTTGTACGTATTAAATTTGTGTAAATCATGGATGGTAATATTGGCCGTATGATTAGCTTCAATGGAAGCAATTTGATAACTTGGAAAACAAAAATGTAAGATCTTTTATTTTGCAAAGATTTGGATGAGCCTATTGAGGGTGATAGCCGAAAGCCATGAGTGATAATGAGTGAATTATACTTAATAGGAAAACCGTTGGTGTTATCCGGTAATGGATTAATGATAGTGTTTTTCATCATGTTTCTACCGAAACTTCGGCACATAAATTGTGGAAAAAACTGAAGGGTCTTTATGATAGAAAGTCGGCTACAAATAAAATTTTTCTTTTCCGAAAATTGATGAATTTGAAATATAAAGATGATGATTTTATTACTAAGCATTTGAATGAGATGAAAAATATTATCAATTAGCTTGCTACTATGAAAATAGTTTTTGATGATGAATTACAGGCTTTAATGCTTCTAACTCTTTACCGGAAAGTTGGGAGACTTTGGTTGTGACTGTTAGTAATTCGGCTACCGATAGAATTGTTACTATGAACCAAGTAACCAAGTAACTAGCAGCTTGTCGAATGAAGAAATTAGAAGAAAATCAGTTGGCTCTTCTCATTTAGAGGCACTTGTGACAGAAAACCGGGGGAGAGGCAGAAGTAAAAGTAGATATTCTCACCGTAATGATAAATCAAGAGGTCGGTCCAACTCAATTTCGAAAAAAGATATTGAGTGCCACTATTGTCATAAAAAAGGGTATATGAAGCTGGAGTGTAGAAACTTGAAATTTAAGGAGCAAAACAAAGAGAAAAATTTTGAGAAAAAGCATGAAGACACAACTTCAGTTGCATCTGATCGTGATCTCATGGTTGTTTGTGATAAAAGTTGCATTAATTTGACAAGTCAAGAGACTGATTGGGTTATTGATTCCGGTGCGTCATTCTATGTCACTTCTCGAGGAGATTTCTTCACTTCTTATTCCAAAGGAAATTATGGAGTTGTTCGGATGGAAATGAAGGTTTGTCAAAAATTGTTGGCATGGGAAATATTTGTTTGGAAACAAATTTGGGATGCAAGTTGGTGCTCAAAGATGTGAGACATGTACCCGATATTCGACTAAATTTGATATCTACCGGAAAGCTTGATGATGAAGGGTTTGACAACCGTTTTGGTGATGGAAAATGGAAGCTTACAAAGGGTAATTTGGTGGTGGCTAAAGGCAAGAAAACCGGTACACTTTATATGATGCAAGGTAAAATTGGTAATGGTGTTGTGAATGCAATTGAGAGTCACTCTTCCATCGATTTGTGGCATAAGCGGCTTGGGCACATGAGTGAAAAAGGAATGCAATTTTTGTTCAAAAAGAAGCTCCTACCCGGGATGAAAGGTATCTCTCTTAAAGTTTGTGTTCATTGTTTGGCCGGTAAGCAACATAGAGCTCCTTTTCGTACAAAGTTTGTTACTAAAAGTCTAATGTTTTAGATTTGATACATTCAGGTGTATGTGGTCCTTTGAAAGTTAAATCTCAATGTGGTGCACTTTAATTTGTTACCTTTATTGATGATTGTTCAAGAAAAGTTTGGACTTACACTTTGAACACTGAAGATCAAGTTTTTGATGTGTTTAAGCATTTTCAAGTTAAAGTTGAAAGGGAGACTGGAAAGAAGGTAAAATGTGTGCACTCGGATAATGGTGGAGAGTACATTGGCCCATTTGATGCATATTGTTATAGTCAAGGAATTAGACATCAAAAGACCGTCAAGAAAACCCCTCAAAAAAATGGTATTGCCGAAAGGATGAACCGCACTATACTGGAGAGAATGAGATGTATGCTCTCTCATGCAAGGTTGCAAAAATCATTTTGGGGTGAAGCAATGAGGACGGCGGCGGACTTGATTAATTTTTCTCCTTCAACTCCTTTACTTGGTGAAGTTCCTGAAAAAATTTGGAAAGGTAAGGATGTCACTTATGATTACTTGAAAGTGTTTGGTTGTGGTGCATTTGTTCACATTCCAAAAGATGAAAGATCCAAACTTGATGACAAGACAATGCAATGTATTTTTCTTGGCTATGGGCATAATGAATTTGGATACAGATTGTGGGATCTGGTTGACAAGAAAATTGTTAGAAGTCGAGAAGTTGTATTTTTTGAAGATCAAACAATTGAAGACTTTGGCACGGTTAAGCAACCACAATCTAATGGGAATGATTTTGTTGACTTAGACTTACCTTCTCCACCTTTGGCACATGATGAAAATATGGAAGATGTTCTTCCACCTTTTGAAGATGTTGGAAATGATAAAATTCCTAATGATGTTGAAGATGAAAATGAGGGGGAGCAACAAGTTCAAGAGCAAGCTCAATTGAGAAGGTCTTCAAGAGAGCCAAGACCTTCATCTAAATATCCATCAAGTGATTATGTTACTCTAACGGATCAAGGGGAACCCGAAAGCTATCAAGAAGCCATGAACCATGAAAATAAAGTTGAATGGATGGAGGCTATGCAAAAGGAAATGAATTCCATAGTTGACAATCACACTTATGATTTGGTTAAACTTCCTCCTAGAAAGAAAGCTTTGAAAAATAAATGGGTATTTAAGCTGAAAAATGATGGAAAGAATCTTCAGTACAAGGTTAGGCTTGTGGTAAAAGGTTTTGGTCAGAAAAAGGGAATTGACTTTGATGAAATATTCTCACCGGTTGTACAGATGTCATCTATTCAGGTTGTTCTTGACATGACAACATACTTGAATTTAGAAGTTGAGCAACTAAATGTGATAACCGAGTTCTTACATGGTGACTTGGAAAATGAAATTTACATGGAACAATCGGAAGGCTTCAAACAAAAAGGGAAAGAGAATTTAGTGTGCAAATTAAAGAAAAGTTTGTATGGGTTGAAGCAAGCACCACGGAGATGGTACAAGAAATTTAATTCTTTCATGATTAATCATGGTTACTCAAAAACCTCTTCGGATGATTGTGTGTTTGTGAAAAATTTTTTGAATGGCACATATATTATTCTCTTACTCTATGTTGATGATATGCTCATTTTAGGACATGACTTCTCCAAGATTGACAAATTGAAGTTGGAGTTGAGAAAGTATTTTGCTATGAAAGACTTGGGACCAGCAAAACAAATTCTTGGCATGAGAATTGTTCGTGATCGTGAAAAAAGGCAAATTTGGTTGTCTCAAGAAAGTTACATTGAAAAGGTGCTTGAGAAGTTCAATATGGATAAATCAAAACCCGTTGGTTGCCCACTTGCTAGTCACTTCAAGTTTAGTTCAAAACAAAGTCCTACAAGTGAAAAAGATAAGGAAGAGATGAAAAAAATTCCTTATGCTTCGGCTGTTGGTTCCTTAATGTATGCAATGGTTTGCACAAGACCAGATTTAGCTTATGCTGTTGGAGTTGTTAGTCGGTTTCTCTCTAATCCAAGAAAGGAGCATTGGTTAGCGGTAAAATGGATTCTCCGATACCTTAAAGGCACTCCAAAGGCGTGCTTGTGCTTTGGAAATGGTAAATCTACGCTCCATGGATTCACAGATGCCGACATGGCCGGTGATGTCGATTCTAGAAAATCCACTTTGGGTTATTGGATGACTTTTGTAGGGGGAGCTGTGGCATGGCAATCTAAATTATAGAAATGTGTTGCTCTATCTACTACGGAAGCTGAGTTTATTGCCATTACGGAAGCTTGCAAAGAATTACTTTGGTTGAAGAGATTCTTAAAAGAGTTGGGCATGGAACAAGAAAAGTATGTTCTTTATTATGATAGCCAAAGTGCAATTCATTTGAGTAAGAATTCTATCTTCCATTCAAAGTCAAAACATATTGATGCTAGATATCTTTGGATTCAGGATGTGTTGGATAAGAAATTATTGTAGCTTGACAAAATTCACACTGATGATAATTGTTCAGATATAAAGACTAAAGCATTGTTAAGAAACAAACATGTGAAGTGTAAAGTTTTGGTCGGATTGGTGGAGTCATCCCCATAAGTCGGGAGGGGGAGATTTGTTGGGTGTCCCTCCTTGTGGGGCCCATATCTTGAAAAAGTTTTTTTGTTAATGCTTTGTTGGCTTCTAAAAAAAAAAAGGCATGTCTGGAGCATGTCCTTTGGTATTCTCAAAAGGCCATGCGCAGCAAGTAGCTGCCCTAGTTTTTCTCTCCATTTAGAATTTGGGTACATAGTAGCAGCAACTCCTGGATATCAGTCTCTCTCTATTCCATCTTTTTTACACACAGCCAGCGCCTATAGCATCCTTTCGCCCTGCAGTAGCTAGTCCTCACGCCAGCAGAGCAGCCGGTTATTTTTGTTGTAGCAACCTGCTGTTACTTTCTTCTTCTTGCGACTCCGACTGCGTTTTATTATCAGCATTTTTGGGAGCTCCTGATTGTGCTATTTTGGTTGGTTCTTTTTGGGAGTTTTGTTCAGAATATTTGGTGAGAGCTTTCCATCTTGCTACATTTATTTATACACTCTTGTGTATTTGTAAGGCTTATACTTTTTGTATCCACTTTGTACAACATATTTGGTGATAGTGGATTTGGACTGCCGTGCCCCGTGGACGTACCTCAACATTTGAGGGAACCCACGTTAAATTTTGTGTGTCATTTATTCATTTTTGCATTACTCTATTGATTTACTTATGGGAATTTGTTCGTACATATTATATTTTTTCCCCAACATTCTCAAGAATATTCAATCTGATTTTTAAATGATTATCTCTAATTAAAATTGTGCTATATATAGGTTGTGCTTTTTCATGGGAATCATAAAAACGATTCATTATTTCTAAGAGATTACTCATTAATTGCTGGACTATGAAACATTCATGTCGAAGATCTTAATTACTTAAATGGACATTTCATATTTGAAATAATTTATTTATTATTATTTGAACCATAATACTAAATAAACATATTATTCTAATTTTCTCTAAATATGTGTTCGAAAATGTATGAATATTTTTTAGTTTATTAGAAGGCTTTTTGGCCTTGGATATAAAACGAATGCTAGCTTCGAAATTTTTTATCTTTTTTTTTCTTATTTCGATTTTCCTTTCAAGAGAAAAGGCATGCCAAGGTTTCAATTAGTGGATAAGTTCTCTTGTCTTCTTGTTTCCTAATATCATCAGGACTGCAAGCATGTAGCACGTAGGCACGCTGCAATTTTTTTTTTCACTTTTTTTTTTCGTAAGTATTGTTGAATAAATTAATAGCAGCAAATATGTTTTACTTTTTGCCTAATTTGTAGGAGTTAGTTAGCATGATGTTTGCGGTGCCTAAAAGTTGTTTAACATGATGTTGCTGGTAGCATGATGTTAGTGGTGCCTATTTTTGTGCTTGTAACCATTTGTTTTTAGCCTATATAATGACCATTTCCTTATCAATGAAGTAGTAGAGTTTTCAATCCAACTATATGTTTCCCCTTGTTTTTAAATTTATCGTTTTCTTCTTCTATTTTACATAAGTGGTATCAGAGCCAAGTTAGAGTTCCACAATGGCTTCTGAAACTTTTGTGCAGCCAGCCATTCCACGCTTTGATGGTCACTATGACCATTGGAGCATGCTCATGGAAAATTTTTTGAGGTCCAAAGAATATTGGACATATTTTGTTTTTGGAGTAGCAGAACTAGTAGTTGGTGTTGTGCTGACAAATGCACAAAAGGTGGAACTTGCAGGGCAGAAGTTAAAGGATCTCAAAGCAAAGAATTATCTCTTCCAGGCAATTGATCATTCCATCCTGGAAACCATTCTTTGTAAAGAAACTTCCAAGCAGATTTGGGACTCTATGAAGAAGAAGTACGAGGGGACAGCAAAGGCAAAGAGGGCACATCTACAAGCACTTTGAGGCGATTTCAAAACTTTACACATGAAGTATGGAGAATCAGTGACAGATTACTTTTGCAATTGCAAATAAGATGAGAATCCATGGCGACCAAATGACAGATGTCACTATCATTGAGAAGATTCTTCGTTCGATGGCAAAAAAAAATTCAGCTATGTTGTTTGTTCAATTGAGGAATCTAAAGACACTGACAACATGTCCATTGATGAATTGCAGAGTTCTTTGTTGGTTCATGAGTAGAAAATGAATCGGCAAGACAAGGAGGAGCATGTGTTACAAGCCTCGACATCAAAAGAATAAGGTCATGGATGAGGAAGAGGTGGCAATGATGGTAGACACTCAAATTAGAAATTTGAAGATTCTGATTCTCAAGGGAGAGGAAAAGGCCATGACAACAACAACAATCATTCAACACCTTCCAAGTCAAAGTCAGCAGACAAATCAAGAGTTGAATGCTACATATGTCACAAGTTTGGCCACTACAAGTCAGAGTGTCGTACTAATTTAAGGAGAGATGTTGGAAAGCAGTCCAATTTTGCTTAGAAAGAAGAAGAAGTGCTTTTGTTGATGGCTTGTCATGTGAAGGAGGAAACCCACAAGAAATTCTTGTGGTACTTAGAAAATGGCTTCAGAAACCATATGAGTGGAGAGAATTCTATATTCTCTAAATTGGATGAAACTTTTCATGATGTTGTGAACTTCGGTGATAGCTCTATAGTCTCTATTATGGAAAAGGGAAAGGTAGCAATTCAAACCAACAAAAATTCTATTCAAACTATTTCTAATGTTCTCTTTGTTCTAGATTTGAGAACAAACTTACTCAGTGTTGGTCAGCTACAAGAAAAGGGATATGGAATCTCTATAAAAATGGAGTCTATAGAATTGAAGATGAGAAGTTGGGCGTGATAGCTCAAGTCAACATGACAATCAACCGAATGTTTCCATTATATCTCCATGACATCGCTCACTTATGTCTTTCTGCAAGATTGGGAGAGAAGGAATAACTATGGCATTTTTTCTATGGGCATCTTAGCTTTGGTGGTTGAAGACTTTACAATAGAAGAATATGGTGAAAAGTCTTCCTCATATTATAGCTCCTTCTGAAGTTTGTGAAGAATGCGTTGTTAGCAAACAACACCGTAATCAGTTCCCAAAAGGGAAATCATGGAGGGCGAAGGCTGCACTGGAGCTTGTTCATTCCAACATTTGCGAGCCAATAACTCCATGCTCTAATGGAGGTAAGAGATATATACTTACTTTCATTGATGATTTTAGTCGTAAAAGTTGGGTTTATTTTTTGCAAGAGAAGTCTGAAGCCTTTCTAGTCTTTAAAAGCTATAAAGTGCTGGTTGAGAAAGAAGTTGGTAGTCCCATAAAAATTCTTCGCACAGATCGTGGTGGAGAATATAACTCACATGAATTTGTAAGTTTCTGCGAGACTCATGGAATCAAGAGGTAGCTTACGGCAGCTTATACACCCCAATAAAATGGCGTTTGTGAAAGGAAGAATCATACTATTCTAAATATGGTGCGAAGTCTTTTAATAAGGAGCCATATTCCAAAGAGCTTCAGGCTTGAAGCAGTTAATTGGAGCCTTCATATATTGAATAGAAGTCCCACACTTGCTGTTCAAAATAAGACACCAGAGGAAGCATGGAGCGGATGGAAACTAGCTATTGATCACTTCAGAATTTTTGGGTGTGTTGCATATGCCCATATTCCATATCAAAAGAGGAAGAAGTTGGATGACAAGGGAGAAAATATGTATTTTTCTTGGTGTTAGTGATCAGTCAAAAGCTTATAAGCTTTACAATTCTAACACTAAGAAAATACTTATCAGTCTAGATGTTGTTTTTAATGAAGATCAAATCTGGGAATGGAGCAAAAATGTAGTTGGAGAGCCAATTCCAATTAGTTTTGATGGGGAATATGGTGATGAAGCAAACCAGCTGTAGCAACACCTTACTCCAGCAACTGATGCATTTTAGAATCCTCAAAATGAAACTCCTATAGCCTTTGAAGTCACTCTAACAGGACCAGAAGTAGCAGCTAAATCACGTTCTCATTGTGTTTGAAGGAGGCCAGCATGGATGCTAGATTACGAGGTAATTGAAATTGTTCAATTTGAAGACCAAATCACTCATTTTGCTATATTTACAGATTGTACGTGATCCTATAGTGTTTGAAAGTGCTGTCAAAGAATCAAAATGGCGGAAGGCTATAGGTGCTAAAATTGCAGCCATCGAAAAGAATGACACTTGGGAGTTATCTGATCTTCCATAAGGGCACAAAAAAATTGGTGTGAAGTGGGTTTACAAGACAAAGTTAAAGGAGAATGGTGAAGTAGACAAGTACAAGGCACGCTTGGTGGCCTAGGGCTATAAGCAAGAGTGCGGTATTGATTATAAAGAAGTCTTTGCTCCAGTTGCAAGGCATGACACAATCAGATTGGTGATTGCATTAGCAGCTTAGAACTCAGGGCCTATCTTTTAGCTGATCGTGAAGTTGGCGTTCCTCCATGGAGATTTGAAGGAGCTGGTATTTATTGATCAACCTCCTGGTTATGTGAAATCTGGAAATGAGCATAAAGTGTATAGACTAAAGAAGGCTCTATATGGATTTAAACAAGCCCTGCATTCAATCTATTGATGCCCTTGGCGATTGATTAACAAAGAAACACGCTATATACACTGCCTCTACTAAGAAGTTCCTTGCAAGCCTTGCATTCAACCTAAGACATCGAGCCATTTTAGCTAAAGTTCGGTTCATCCTTTTCGCCACACTATTTTGTTGTGGTGTCTTGTATACTGTAAAGTGTTTCCTAACGTCATATTGCTCGCAAAACTCCTTGAACCTCGAATCAGTGTACTCAGTTCCATTGTCTGAGTTGAGGCATTTAATCTTCCTCCAGGTCTAATTTCCCACCTCAGCCTTCCACTATTTAAACTTGGCAAACGTCTCTAACCTGTATCGCATGAAGTACACCCAGACCTTTCATGAGTAATCATCAATGAAACTCACAAAGTACATGTGTCCTCCACGTGATGTTACTCTCACCGACCCCCAAACATCTGAATGAATGTAGTCAAGGATTCCTTCCATCTTGTATGTGGCTATCATGAACTTGCTTGATTTGACACCCTTCAAAATATTTTTCTTATGAAGCTCCATCATCCCATGCTAACCCATATGCCCTAACCGCATATGCCACAAGACAATATTATCCAACTCAGACTCTGCAGCTGTAGCTCCACTTACAACTATGGTACCAAATAACGTATAGATATTCCTTAGTACTTCCTGCTCCTTCATCACAGTCAGAACACCCTTACTCACCTTCATTATCCCACTTGTAGACTTGTAACTAAACCCATTACAGTCTAAAGTGCTAAATGAAATCAAATTCTTCCATCACTCCTAACATCACATAATGTCCTCACAACACTATCAAACATTTTGATCTTGATATTCCCTATCCCGACAATTTTGCATAAAATAATATTTCCTATCAAAATAGAACCAAAATTTTCTAACCTATAAGTGGTGAATCAATCTGTGTTGTGCGTCATCTGATAAGAGAACGCTGAATCTAAGATCCAAGAAATTGTAAGACCATCTGAGACGGATGAAACTGAAAGCATATCACCATCACCACTTCCTGAGTCTCCTTCTTCTATTACATTCTCCGAGTTTGATGAACCCTCTTTACTTTCTGTGTTCCCTTTTTTTCCTCTCTAAATAATACAATTTTATGTGCCCCCACACTTAAAACACTGAACGTCTTTCCTCTTCTTGGAATCGGATCAAGCCTTATTGTTACTCGGTCCACTCCGGACCTTGCTTCTCCCACGATCATAATTATCTTTCACTACAAGCCCTTCACCTTGAGAATTCTCATCATTGGCTTTCTTCCTTTGATGAAATCCCAACAGAGCACTCGTGATATCGTCCAACTCCAGAGTTTCTTTTCCTCATGTTATTGTTGTAACCAAATTTTCATACGTAGGAGACGTAGGTATGGAATTCAGTAACATCAATGTCTTGTCTTCTTCCTCAAACTTTACATCAACCCGCTTCAAATCACTGATGATTTGATTAAATACGTTGATGTGTTAATTTATCCATTTGACATGATAAATTTCAGATACTGAGGTAGGAAGAATATACTTAATGTTCTAAATTAAATATTTTCACATATAGAAGAATATTTTTCATGTGCCTTTCACTAGTAAACATAAAAATAAAGATGAAAATTATATATACATATCTCAGGGGTGTTAAGAAGGATCATTAAGAATAGTGAGATACTCAAAGCAAAAAAGCCCAGGCTTGTAGGATGGGCCCATAGTGTATTGAGCCCATAGCACGACAGCACAACAACCACAATTCAATTTTGCTGCGCCGGACCTTGAACAATGGGCTCAGTGAGCTAGTCAACAATTTGACGGGCTTCTTGGCATGGGCCTAAGCAGCGATGTATTGATCCAACTAGTGGATTGGAATTAATGGATCCAATGAACGGAAGGCCCAGTGGGAGACTGAATTTTTCAGATTTGGAATCTGAATTTATATAAATTTGTCCAAAAGTTCTTTTATAATTACATAAATTTTAATTCAAGCCTCCAAATTCATTGTTTGGAGTGTTTCATTGGATGAGGGGATTAATTGGAAGACCACACTAATATTTTTTTACTCTAAATCTTTTTTCTCCTAAGTTTTACAATAGAAGATAACTCATTTTTTGTTCCAAATCCCTTCCCCAGATTTCCATCCAAAACTCATAAATCACGAATGAATGCGAATTCTAAAAAGAAAAGCATCAATACCAAATTTAGAGAACTTCGATCTTAAAAAATATATGAAGAAATCATGTGATAATGACAATTTCATTTCATTTAGTTGTGTCTATAAATTGTAAAATTCCTTCTTAGAAGTTTTTGTTGCTTTTTTTTTTTTCAAAGGCAACTCAAAGAACATTGTCCTTTGTTTCACTTTTAATTTGGTTGGATTTGTAGTCTATTTTGATTGGTTGTTCTTGTTTTTGGGAGGTATTTAATGTCTTTTTTATTTATAATTTCCTAATAATTGTCATGTAACCATAGTATTCCTCCGTCAAAAGTAAGGCTATATCAATAAATAATTGGAGGTACCGCCTTCTTTTATTTAAAAAAAAAAAATTTGGCAAAACTATCTTCATGTTCCTTTGTTGGTAAAATATTTTCCATCTGTTTGGTTCTACAAATAATTGTAAATGACAAAAAAAAACCATCCGATATATATATTTTTTTAAAAATAATTTGGTTCCTGCTTTTTGTTTAAAATATTTTCCATTAATCAAACAGAACATTAAATTTGAAATACATATTTAAATCTGGAGTTCTAGCTGTATACAATTCATCCATGCAACTTCCCCGAAACCCAGACTCCTACGGGGGAGAAGCTGCCTCTTCCTCTAAAAGCTTCACATGACGCAGCATTCTGCCAACTTCATCAGCAAAAATCATCTTCTTCCTTCCCTTCTGGATAACATTTCCAGGAGGAGGAGGAGCTGCAGCAGCACCCTGCAAATTGGGCCATGCAAACAAAACATGACCAAAATGAGAGAATGCCAGTAATTATAACCCAGGTGAATTAATCCATTCATTCTTCAAAACCATGCCCCATATATCATCATTTTTTTCTTAGTTTAAAAGTGAGATGATAGAGGCAAACCATGATTTTACAAGAACGGCTGCAGTCCCTCGCCATCATCGACAGCCATCTTCTTGCAGTTTCTTCAACTTTTGCTGCACTGCTAATGGCCATTCTTGTCGGCCAAACAATAAAGAAAATATTTGTAAATGCTTCCATGTAAGATGCTTAATTCTTGGTGAACGTTTGGACAAAAGTCCTGTAAAACTACTAGCAAAACATACAGACAAAAACTAAAAGGGTGTTGACTTCGCTCTTGTTTTTAATTCACTCATCTGATTTTTTTTTTTTCATTTTCCTTTTTTTTTTTATTTATAGATTTGGGTTATGTTGGCGACAGCTTCTATATTAACCAGACGAGATATCAACATTTATTCACCAAGACTGCAGGGAAGACATTTGATTAAGCCCCTAGTTACAAATAATTATATTTACTCACACAACAGAGCAAAAAATGTATCCTGGAAAAATAAAAAAAGAGAATCAAAAGTGTTGTGCAAAATAATGCGTGCGGAAACGTCATCGATTCGTCAATGCAGCAACCAAAGACGAACAATACGAAAATTACACTCACACAGATAATAAGGAAAGCAAATAAACACACGACATAAGAATTTACGTTGTTTCGGCAATGTGCCTACGTCCACGGAAGCAAGCGGCGGCTAAAATTCACTAATTGTCAAAATAGGGTTACAATATTGTATTTATACTAACTCTACACGTACAGAGGGATTATAATGTTCCCTAAATACCTTTGTATCAATCTCCAGAGGATTTGCCTCCGAACCTCCAACCTATTGATCTTCCCAATTCAAAAATCAAAACTAGCACTAAACAAAACCATCGACTGTTTCTTCCTACGGATCAGCTTCCTTATTTTTCCTCAGCATGCTTTTCCTATGCATGTGTTCCAAATATGAGCCACATAATACGATAATCTCCACCTTGACGAATATTCACCCCTTAGGAGAAACACAAACACATAACCCGCAGCTCCACCTAGTACAATAGGTTGGGACGCCTCCCATCTAGCATCTGGACACGTTAATCAAGTCCAAGCAATACTACTTGAACTTGTCTGTGGTAACAAGTTTTGTCAACATATCAGTTGCATTCTCAAAAGTGTGAACTTTCTCGAGCAGTAGTTCATTAGAAAGAACTAATTCCTTGATCCTATAAAACCGCACATATATGTGTTCGGTTTTCGCATGATACACATGATTCTTTGCCAACTAAATGGCACCCTGACTATCACAATGCAACTAAGCTCCACTTTACTGAATACCTAGCTCCTTGACCAATCATGTAAGTCACAATGCTTCCTCGGCAACATCAGCCACTGTCATGTACTTTGATTCAATTGTAGATAGTGCAACTAGAAACTGAACCATAGACCTTCAAAAAATAGGCCCTCCCACTGAGGTGAATACATACCTTATGGTAGACCTCCTGTCATCTAAGTCCCTTACAGAGTTTGCATCCACATATCCTACCACTGAAGGATCACCATGTTGTCTGTTGAACATAACGTCATAGTCTCTAGTACCCCTCTATTTTCATTACATTAGCTTGACTAATGTTCAATTGGACCTTGCATGATTGCCTATTAGTCGAATTATCCAATCTTAAATATTTTCTCATCTACCACCCATTGATTTCTTAATTTGTTCTAAACTCTTTTACACACAATCAAATTATTTAATTTCGCCAATATAATACCTTAAAATGTTAAACTAGACCTTGCATGACTATCTATTAGTCAAATTATCCAATCTTAAATATTTTCTCTTCTACCACCCATTGATTTCTTAATTTGTTCTTTACTCTTTTACACACAATCAAATTATTTAATTTCGCCAATATAATACCTTAAAATGTTAAACTAGACCTTGCATGACTATCTATTAGTCAAATTATCCAATCTTAAATATTTTCTCTTCTACCACCCATTGATTTCTTAATTTGTTCTAAACTTTTTAACACACAATCAGATTATTTAATTACACCACTATGATACTTTTTGCCTTCTAAAATTATATTATATTCAAGTGACCGTCTTAGTTTCTATAAAGTTAGAAAATAAAGCAACACCATATAATCCAATAACATTGCCTCTTCCCATTTAAGGTTTCATTTTTCATTTTAGCATAAAGATATTTGGGACAACACCATTTGATCATGCCCATAGGTTGCATGCATAAGAATACAAAAAATTTAGTGTTTATAAATAAAAAATAGAAGGTATCCCATATCTCTTCCAAATTTCTTTATTCACTCTTGGGAAACCAATGTCTAATTTTAATTTTGTAAAAAGATAAATAGATTAGATAGAGTGCCATTAAAATTTAAAAATTATGATGACATTTACTCAAAGCCTTAATCTTATAGAAGTTCAGTAAATCACTTGAAGTGCAAATCTTTTTCTATATATATACTTACATGGGATTCTATCATTTGGGAGACCTAGAAGAAGACTGACGTCATGGACACATGTTTATATCCAATGTATTACGAATGAAGGATAGATTTGAGCAAGTTCAAATGAAGTTTATACTAAATGGGCTACACTTGACTTGTTGCCAATGGGATGTGGACTCTCATGCTAAAATGTAATGGAGGTTTTTGGTACAAAGGGATGTGTAGCAAAGATAATTATGCGAGAAAGAGAGCTTCCTTGGTCTTTTCTTTTTGGTTTAACCCGGGTATTGTTAGTATATATATGTTTGCCTCATGGAAAATGTTAATTTATATCTACTTTTTTAACTCTACTACTTATTTTGCTAGTTGATTGTGTTTTTAGCTCTACCATTTATTCTACTGGCTCAATATTTCATCATCAACCTATAATTGAGGGAAGTAAGTTGTTGAGGAATTGCTATGTAGTATTACAATTAATTGGTTTTCTTCATTTGTAATGGGATATCTTTGATAAGGTAGATTAAGTAAAAGAAAGTAAAAGGAGAAAAATAAAATTAGGAATGGAAACAACGATCAAATAAAGGAACAAAACACAAAATATAAAGAAGAGAAACTGGTTATTTATTTATTTAGCTCTTAAATATATTCGATGCTTCAAAAAAATATTATAATAAACATCATAATAGAAAGAAGCTTTAGCTAATTCAAGCTTCATTACACTTAATTCGCAAGAAGGTTAGTGTAGAAATTATATTAGATTTCTAGATTGTAAGTTTGTTAAGCTCAGTTTACAAAAATATATACTATCAAAGTGATGCCTAAAGAATCATATCAACATATCCTATATTTGGGAGAGACCTTAGATTTGAATTTGTGTGGGTTTGGACAAATGTAATACAAAATTATATCGAATGTTGTTTAAGTCCACCTGAATCTAAATCTAAGGCTCGAAATCCATGCTCCCAAATGCAGCGATATAGTATTTTAGAAATTCAACTTGCCTTTTTACAACGAACACATATAATTTGAGGAACCCTTTACGAAAAATGAACGCCTACAACAAGAGATGACTAGAAAGAGTGGAAAATGGTCCTCGGTAAAGCTAATCTTGAAAAGACTTATATAATCATGTAAATGAGCATATTAATTTACATCATATTGTGAGCATGATAGCGTTTGGAGAGGAGTGACTTGCCTAGATTTTCCTTGTACATTTCTCCTCCATCATCATCGGTTCTAATTAATGGGGTAGACACAATTTTTCAAGGCATTATATGGTCTCCATCAAGGGGATCCAATTTATGATCTTTTATTCTTAGAAGCCATGAACTTTTAGATCTTATGCTTCAAAGGCATTGGATGCAGAGCTCTTCAATTATTGGTTACAACTTGGTATGAGCAGGCACCAATAGGCTTCATCTCATGTTTTTTTTTTAATGACACATTGATTTTTTGTGGAGAGTCAAGGCACGAATTGAGATGGTTATGCATACTGTTAGCCCAGGTGTGTGTCTAGAGGGGGGTGAATAGATGCTTTTCGTGGATAATAAGGATTGCTACAAAATCAAAATTTCGTAAGATGCAAACAATTATATCACAATATATAAAATATAAATCATGCACAAGACAGAAATCAGAAAACTTAATTCTTTAGTTTTCCTTCTGCTGTTTTCTTTAATATAGTCAAGTTTTCTATCTTCTTGCATACTTGCATAAATTTTCTCTTTGCTACCCATTACTTAAAATCCATAACTTTGTCAGTCATCTAATCTTTCAACTTATTTGACACTGATAAATTTCCTTTTCCAAAGTCCTTTTATCCTCATGCAAGCATGAAATTTGACTTCAACTATCACAAATAACATTAGCTGCAATACTAGTAGCTAGAAGCCTCTTTAAATTCCTAAATGGTTTGGGCAAACTTTTTGACTTTCTCAACTTTTTGACAAATTGGATTTATCAAGGTGTTGCTACCAGAGATAAACAAGGTTTTTTCTTTAATGGTCCAAGAAGAGAAATTGAGAGAAATTTGCAAACCTAGGGCAATTAACACTGTTGCTTTTATGAGTAAAATGCTAGAATCAAATTTTTTAGGCTACACAATTATTTTTGGAAATCAGCAGCAAAGGAGAGCAAAATTGTTTTGCACTCATTGTGGATTGAATAATCACACCGTTGATAAATGCTACAAAGTACATGACTATCCTCCAGGTTTTAAATTCACCAACTCTCAACAGAAAGGAAAGTCTTCATCAGCTAATCAAGTTACAAGCTATCCTCTTGATGCAACCTTTGAATCTTATAATAAATTGCCTTTCTCTCAAGAAGATTGTTAGCTTTAATCCACCCACAATCTAATGAAACCATCAATCATCATGCAGCGAATGTTGTTTCTAACATCCTTCCACAAAATGCCCAGGGTATGATACTTTCAAGTTTTTCTTCAAGTTGTTCAATATCCTCATCAACATCCCAACATCTTTAGATTGTAGACACTAGTGCTATAGATCATATTATTCATTCCATCAATACATTTACTTCCATAAAAAAAATCTTTAGACACTATTGTTATGCTTTCAAATGGATATACTGTCCCGGTCACTCATCTTGGCATAGTCAAATTGTCTGAAAGTTTAATTCTCAAAGATGTACTTTGTGTACCATCTTTCTCATATAATTTTCTTTCGGTTAGCAAGCTTACTTCATCTCATAAATGCAAATTTATTTTCTTACCTGATGTTTGTTTTATTCAGGAACTTACCCCATGGAGGATGATTGGGATTGCTAGAAAATCTGTTGGGTTATATATCTTGCAACAATCAACTGTTCATGTTGTTTGTTTTTCACCAAAATCAACCATTGCAAACTCTATCACAAACTCCAAAATCTAGCAGAGTAGATTAGGACATTCTTCCATATCTCGATTGAATTTTCTTTAAAAAAATGTATCAGATATTAGTTTTTTAGACAAACCTGATGATCATTGTACAGTTTGTCCTCTAGCCAAATAGAGAAGGCTTCCTTTTGAGATTCATTCATATAATAAAAGTTTTTCTTTCAATCTTGTTCATGCTGATATATGGGGACCATTTTCTATTCCAACTCATAATGGGTCTAGATACTTTCTTACCTTAGTGGATGATCATTCCATATTTACCTGGACCTACTTAATGAAAAAGAAATATGAAGTTCAAAACATTTTTATTGCCTTTTACAATTTGGTTAAAACACAATTTGAGACAAAAATTAAATGTATAAGATCTGACAATGGTTTAGAGTTCAAAATGATAATTTTTTTTTTAATTCAAAAGGATCGAATTTTGCATCAAGCATCATGTGTAGAAACACCTCAAAAAAAAATTCTATAGTTGAGAGAAAACATCAACATCTATTAAATGTAGCAAGAGCTTTAAAATTTCGATCAAACATTCCTTTAATTTTCTAGGGAGAGTGTATACTTACTGCAACATATCTTATCAATAGAATTCCATCTTTGATTTTGAATAACAAATCTCCACATGAAGTTTTGTATAATTCAGTTCCGCCATATAAACATTAAAAAGTTTTTGGGTGTTTATGTTACGCATCAACCCTTGCCCAAAACAGATCAAAATTTCCATCAAGAGCAAACAAATGTATGTTTATAGGTTATCCATTTGGTATAAAGGGCTACAAACTTTATGATTTAGAACAGAAAACATTCTTTGTTTCCAAAGATGTCATATTTCATGAATCCATATTTCCTTTTTTCTCTTACTTCAATAAGATTTCTACACATGAAAATTCATTTTAGTCCACCAAAGCTTCAAAAAGTTCTATTACAGTTCTTTGCTAGATTCTAATGAGAATATAATTTTCCCTGAACCATTGTCATTAGCACTTCCTACTCCAGTTCATGTTGTTTCATCTAATACAGATTTACCTTTACATGATGCAAATCAATTTCCACCCTTGAGAAAATCAACTCGACAACACAAAAAGCCTGGTTACCTACAAGCCTATCATTGCAACTTAGCTACTTTTGATTCTCAATCATCTACCAGGGATCCTGCCACTACCTCGAGTAATAAACATAGCATTTCTGAAGTTCTTTCTTACTCCAGATTATCAGAATCACATAAAGCATTCTCAATGGCTATTTCTTCTTATTTCGAACCTTCATTTTATCACCAAGCTGTCCAGCATGCTCATTGGAGAGCTACTATGTCTGCAGAATTATCTGCACTAGAAATGAATGACACTTGGGTTCTCACAACACTACCAGCTAATAAAACTCCCATAGGTTGTAAGTGAGTATATAAAATAAAGTAAAATTCTGATGGTTCCATAAAGAGACACAAGGCAAGAATTTTTGCTAAAAGTTATACACAAATGGAAGGCTTAGATTTTTTTGAGACTTTCTCACCTATTGCAAAGATGGTTACTGTGAGGTGTATCTTACCACTTGCTGCGATACACAATTGGCATATTTTTCATCTAGATGTTAATAATGCATTTCTATATGGGGAATTAGATGAGGAAGTTTATAAGCAGCCTCCTCTAGGCTATCTTAGCAAGAGGGACAAAAGAGTATGTAAATTGCAAAGATCTTTATATGGCTTAAAGCAAGCTTCCAGACAATGGAATTCCAAATTTACTTCCGTGCTGTTTACAATGGGATTTTCCCAATCAAAGGCTGATTATTCATTGTTCACTAAGAAAGAAGGAGGTTCTTTTATTGCCTTGTTGTTGTATGTAGATGATATACTACTAGCTAGTAGTGAAACAACTGCTCTTGAGAATGTTAAAAGATCACTAGGTACTGAGTTTAAGTTGAAGGATTTGGGGTTTGCAAAATTATTTCTTGGAATGGAGATAGCTCGATCGAAAAAAGGCATATCTTTATCTCAAAGAAAATATTGTTTGGAACTCATTTCAGATGTTGGATTACTTGCTGCTATACCAATTTCATTCCCTACGGATCCTCATACAAAATTGTCTAAAGATGCTGATGAACTAATGGATGATGTTTCAGCTTACAGAAGACTTATTGGAAGATTATTGTATTTGACTCATACTAGACCTGACATTACTTTTGTTGTACATCATCTTAGTCAATTTTTAGATACCCCTCAAATGCCCCATTTACAAGCTGTTATGAGAATCTTACAATATCTCAAATCTACTCCTGGACAAGGCTTATTTTTTCCATCTTCATCAAAGGTTCATACCAAAGCTTTTTCAAATTCAGATTAGGCCAGTTGCCTAGACACTGGTAGATCCATAAGTGGCTATTGCATTTTCATTGGGGATTCTCTTGTATCATGGAAATCGAAGAAGCAACACCCCATATCATAGTCCTCGGCAGAAGCTAAATATAGATCCATGAATTTCACAGTCTGCGAAATTATCTGGATCAAAACTTGCTGATTTGCATCATCACCATCCTCAACCAGCTCTCTTATTTTGTGATAACCAAGCAGCTCTTCACATAGCAACCAATCCAGTCTATCATGAACGTACTAAACATATTGAAATCAATTGCCATTTGGTTTGTGAGAAATTACAAAAGGGTCTTATTACCACTTTACATATATCTTCTACTCATCGGCTTGCAGATTTAATGACCAAGCCTTTAGGTTCTAAAGTTTTTGAAGTTCTTTTATCCAAAATGAATGTGCATAATATCTACACAACAGTTAGTTTTAGTTAGTTTTGTTAGTTGTTTTTTTTTTTTTTTCTATTTTATGTTAGTTAGTTCTTTTGTTTCTTCTTTCATCATTCTTCCTCTGGTTATATATACAGAGGTTTTAGTTTGTAAGTGTACGGTAATAAGAAAAGAATTCTTTTCTTGCTTGAGTCCTCAGCTCCTGCCATACTCTGTTTCAGCATCATTTCTACTTGAGGGACTATGTCTTTCTCGGTAGTTCATTCCTGGGGCTTCTCAGAAGTTCTAAGGGGGTAGGCTACTCTTGCAGCAAATTGTTGCAGACTCTGTTGTCCCCCTTTGTCCTAGAATGATGTTGGTTGTTTCTGATGGTGTTTCTGTAGAGGCTCAGTCGTCGCCGAAGAAAGTAACAGCTACATTCTGAAGAAGATGGCTACAACAATTTGTTCCCTCAAGTCTTTAACTTGTGGTTGGCCCAGGAAACTTTCAAAATTTTTGGTGTAAGCTTTTGGGAGCATTTGGAGGCTGAAGTTGGCTTTTTTTTTTTTTTTTAATGAAAATTTTGGCAGGCTGTTAGTGCATAAGAGAGAGGCTAAGCCTAAAGGTAAGGCTGAAGTCTTTGTCTTAGTTTAGTTGTTGAAGTTAGAAGCTATTGCAGGTTGTTTCTGTTAGCTACAATTGGTAGTGGAAGTTAGTGCAATCTGCTTTCGATAAATTCCAATTTCCTAATGCTCGTTCTTCTTATTTTTGGCATCTAGTGTTCCCATCAGTTCTTCAATCTTTTCGGCTGCCTTTTGTTATATTGGATTGTTGTTTTCCTTTTTTTTTTTCTTTCCTACAGTCTTATTTCCTCAAGCTATTTTGCTCTTTAATGAATATCCCCAGTTTTATTTCTTTCTCTCTCTCTCTCTCTCTCTCTCTCTCTCTCTCTCTCTCTCTCTCTATATATATATATATATATATATATATATATATATATATATTATTGAACATAGTGTATAGTTTTAGTCCCAGATCGAAATTTTAGGATAACCTCACTCTCTTGTATAGTTATATATATACATCTCCAAGTTGTAAGCAAGATACACCAAGCGAAATTACTTCCTCTTGTAAATTTCTCTCTCTTTTACTTTCTTCTTGGTATTGGAGCAAGGTTGGGTTCCTTGTTTAAGGTCTGGGTTCTCCATTGAGTCGTATGCTTTACACTCGCCATGTATGTGGAGCTTGTGCATCATAAAACTTCATTGGTAGTAGGTTGAGTTGTATGCTATGTACTTGCCACCTTTAGTGGATCTTGTACATCAGAAAACTCGGTCTACTATTTTCCTAGTACCTTGCAGCGACTTTCCCGGCGACTTTGATGACTTTTCCAGTAGCTTTCCGGTGGCTCCAGCGACTTTTCCATCACTTTTTTGGAGACTCCGACGCCTTTTCTGGAAACTTTCCAATGAATTTTGGCAACTTTTCGGTGGCTCTGGCTACTTTCCGTCGACTTTGATGACTTTTATGCAGTTTTTGGTGAATTTTCGACAACTTCCTAGCAACTTCGACGACTTCTTGACATATTTCGGTAAATTTTTTGGACTTTCGGCAACTTTTAGTGACTTCTCCGGCAACTCTGTCGACTTTTTGACGTCTCTGGCAGCATTTTCGGCGACTTCGGCACTTTTGGTGACTTCTCCGACGACTTTCTAGCGTCTCCGACAGCTTTCCGACCCTTCCCTACCATATAAAGCATGCCTATTTCTATTGTTGGGTATAGTTATAGTAATATATTGTACTAATTACATGTCTAAGGAAAATTCTGTCTAAGAAAGTGAAACTTAAGCGGTCCATTGTGACCCCCCAATTCCTTGGGAAATTACGTACCTTGTGTAATTAAGCACAATCATTCACTCTCTATTTTTTCGACCATTCTTTCAGCAACTTGCTTTGCTGCGCTGATACTTTTGCAGCCTATTCCTCTTCTTTACAATGGCTACCAAGGACAGTACATTCCCCTCTTCTCTTCTGAACCTTCGACGCCCTGACTTATCTCTAACTTAGACTACTTTTGTTCAAAAGGTCACCAACATTCGTTTGAATGATGGTAACTTTCATGCCTAGTCAGTTCACCGACAGTGATCCATTGACAATTTTGTCATCTTGGGTTGGATATTTGCTTCTATGGAAAACCACCTCTACATGATGTTCATGTTTCACAATACTGTTCATAGCCTTTGGTCAACCTTAACTAAAATGTTCGCCCACACAAGGTGTGAGGCTCAGATTTTTTAGCTTTATCGGGAGCTCTACCAAGCAACCTAAGTTTCTTTGATTTTATCTGTGACTGACTTCTTCAGCTATCTCCAGTCATGGTGGGAGAAGCTCGCCCAGCATAAGCCTCTTTCTGAGTTTTCTACTGAGGTAGCTATTGAGGCCAAGTGCCAAGATCGTTGGCATACCTATCAGTTCTTGATGAGTTTAAAACTTGAGTTCGAATCACTTTGAACTCAGATTTTGAACACATCCCTGGTGCCTTCTTTGTACGAGGCATTTGGATTGATTGATGGTGATGATCTTCAACGATGCCTTCTCCCTGGATTTGCTTCTTCTAGTGTGCCCAAGCAAGATGCCCTTGCAACACCTACTGGTGCTCGGTCTGTTAATTACAAGACTCGATTCTGCCAGCACTGCCAATGGAATAATCACACCATTGAGCACTGCTTCATTCTCCACCCAGAGCTGCAGGAGTGTTAATCCAAAAAGCCTCTCATGGTTGTGGTTGTGGTTGTGGCAAAGGTTAAGGACCTTCTAATACTAGAGCTATTGCAGAATCTCTTCCTGCATCTTCGGCTTCTCTTACTCCTGCACCTGCTACTGCTCCAGATTTCTCTCAGCTCCTAGCTAAACTTACTTATCTTCAGTCTCAGATTATCCTCCTTGCCTCTTCTGCATCAACTACATCTTCCTCTATAACCACCTTTGCTGCAGGTAACCCCACTGCCCTTTTAAGTAAGTCTGGCATGCCTGGTGGCACACCCGTTTGGATATTGGACTCAGGGGGTGAACAACCATTTGAATGGTGAGGCATCTCTCATTACATCCCCTGCCCCTTCATTGGTTCGTAATGTTTGCATTGTCGATGGTACCTCTCATTCCATTTATACCCAAGGCACTGCCTATTTATCATCAACTCTATCTTTATCCCCTGTTTATTATGTTCCACAATTTTCCTATAACTTGTTATCTATTAACCGGATTGCTAAACAATACAAATGTGTTGTAGTTTTCTTACCCAACTCTTGTTACTTGCAGGACCTGAGTTCGAGGAAGATTTTTGGCAAGGGCTTTGAAAAGGATGAGATCTACTACTTTGGCAATCCGCCTTCCTATCCTGCATCCTCTTCTAGCTTTCAGGATTATGTTCTTCCTTCTGATGTTTCCGCTGTTTTCTCTTTAAAAACCTTGGATTTGTGGCACGCCTGTTTAGGACATGCAAATTTTAAATATTTGTGTTGGTTGTTTCCAGAATTTAATAAAGCTTGCAAGAATTTTAATTTTTAGTGTGCTACTTGCGAAATATCTAAGCATGTTCGTTCATTTTATCCGTCTCATATGCACCGTTCTCTTGTAGCTTTTGATATTGTTCATAGTGATGTCGGGGGTCCCTCCCCCTTCTCCTCACTCACTCAGCATCGATATTATGTCACCTTTATTGATGATTACTCCCGTTGTACCTGGGTCTACCTCATGAAAAATAAATCCAAAGTTTTCACTCATTTTCAGGCTTTCCTGCGAATGATTAAGACTCAATACAAGACCGTGGTTCATATCTTGAGGTCTGACAATGGCCGTGAGTACCTCAGTAATGAGTTTCGTGCTGAGTTGTGTCAACAGTGTATTCTCCAACAACTAACATATCCCTACACTCCTGAACAAAATGGTGTGGCTGAACACAAAAATCGCCACATCATGTCTATTGTCCATTTTCTTCTTTGGGGAATGCATGTCCCCAAGTATTATTGGCCTCACGCCATTCTCACTGTAGCCTATCTTCTCAATCATACCCAGAGTTGTGCATTGTAGAATTTAGCTCCACTTTATCTTTTACATCCTGACTGGTCGCTTTTCTCCCTTCTTCCTAGAGTGTTTGGATGCACTTGCTTTGTTCATGACCGGAGTCCTTCTCGGACCAAGCTTGATGATAAAGCCATCCATTGCATATTTCTAGGGTATTCCTCTATGTCTAAGGGATATCGTTGTTATGATCCCTTTGGTCGGCACACTTATCACTTTCTCGATGTCACGTTCCATGAGTCTACCCCATTCTACATTGACTCCTCTCCTTCCATATCTCCGCCAGTGCCATCTCCACTTCCTCGACCTAAGCCTATCTTTCTCCCATCTGTACAGGTGCCCTTCTCTTCGATGTCGTCTTCATTTTCTGAGCCTCCAACCTCTGTCCTTACCGGGCAAGACCAAATCTATCTTATTCCACAAGTTTGCACTCTCCGACCGCCCCCTTTGGAGCCTCTTCCAGCATCTTCACCGAGCTTAGGTATGTCTTTTATAGTCTCTGATCCCCCTGCTCCCTCCTCATGATATCCTTCTTGAACCTGTCGAGCTCCTGACAAACTTTCTTTAACCTGTTCTACTGACCACCCTATCTCCCAGTATCATTCTTATCAGGATATTTCCTTGAGTTATCAAGCCTTTTGGGACAGGTTGATGCTATTATCATACCTCACTCAGTTCATAAGGCCCTCCAGGGCCCTAAATGTGTTGCTGCCATGCGTACTGAGACGGACGCTCTACATCAGCAGCATACTTGGGATCTTGTTCTCCTTCCTTCAAGTGCATGCACAGTGGGCTGCAAGTGGGTGTTCATAGTTAAGCATCTTTTAGATGGTACTGTTGATAGGTATTAAGCCCGCTTGGTGCCTAAGGGTTTTACGTAGATTCCAGGTCAGGACTTTCATGCTACATTTGCTCCTATGGCGAAGCTCACTACTGTTCGCCTCCTGATATCTTTGGCGGCTTCTTTCACTTGGTCTTTATACCAACTTGATGTCAAGAATGCCTTCTTGAATGGTGATCTTACTGAAGCTATTTACATGGATCCCGCCCTCCCGATTTTTCTACTCAAGGGGAGTATTCTGGAAAAGTGTGTAAATTGCGCAAGTCCTTATATGGGCTTAAGCAATCACCTCGTGCATGGTTTAAAAGATTTTGTGATGTGGTTTTCTCTATGGGATTTATTCAGTGCCAGTCAGACCACACTTGCTTTATTAAGCATCTCTCCCATGGTCATTGCACTATTATCTCTGTCTATGTGGATGATATAATTGTTACAGGTAATGACTTGTTTGGAATTGCTCAGATTAGAAAGGACTTGGGAGACACCTTTGACATCCAAGATCTGGAACCTCTTAAGTATTTCTTGGGCATTGAGATAGCACGCTCCCACAAGGACATTTCCCTTTCTCAGCGGAAATATGCCCTCAATCTCCTTGTGGACACTAGTATGCTGGGATGTCGGCCTGCTTTTACGTCCCTGGATCCGAATATCTCTCTTTCTGCAAAGTCTGGTGATCTATTTACAGACAATTTGGTGTATCAGAGACTTGTTGGTCACCTCATCTACTTGACCAACACTCGATCTGATTTGGCCTATGCAGTGAGCCTAGTAAGTCAGTTCATGCATTATCCCCAGACTTCACATCTTCATGTTGTGTAAAGACTCGAAAAATTAAAAGGATTAAAATAATTTGAAAAAAAATAATAAATAAAATAACAAATAAATAAATAAAAGGAATGGCGTGGGAATAATAATAATAATAATAATAATAATAATAATAATAATAATAATAATAATTAAAGAAATTAAATTAAATTAAATTAAGATAAATTAAATAATTAAATAATTATTTATTAAATTAAATATTTTTACATTGGATTTAAAAAAAAAAACTAATTAGAATGATATATATAAGTAAGTTATTATAATATATATATATATAAGAAGAAGAAGAAAGAAGAAGGAGAAGAAGATCTGGCACGCCCCCCCCCCCTTTCTGCAAATCTCCTGCGGCCAGCCACTCCGTCTCTCCTTCTCTCCCAATTTCTCGGCGAATTCGCGACGGATTAGGAAATGGAAGGTGTCGTTGGAATCCTAATTCCGCTTCCGACATTTCTACTGGAGCAGATTTTTCATGGGAACGGCTTAGGCATTGCACTTGGGGAAAGGTAATTTTTTCTCATTTTCTCAATTTTGCGGTTAATATGTGGTTAAATCGATGAACGGACACCACCACGGGATCCTAGTCGTTGTCATCGTCATTTTGACGTAGGTAATTTTTCAATAGGGATTTTCTAGGCCCTACTCCAAAGCGAGAGTGGGATTTGAGAATTTGGCTAAATTGAAGGATATTGTTATTTATTTAGGAATTATGGCCCTAGAAAGTATTAAATTAATATTTTATTCAGGAATAATTTATTGGAATTAGGAATTTAATTTCAGGGTCCGGGTGAGCGCCGCAGGTATTTTTCAAAGTTCCTGTTGGCGTAGTTCAAGAAACCAAGTAAGGGAAAAAATATATATTAAATCAGAATTTTTATGAATTTAATGGAAAAATAAACTGTGTTATATGTATATGTATATGTTTCAGTATGGGTAAAATGTCAACTGTTTAAATTATATTTTTTTCGAGTTTAGGGTTGTTTATTAGATATGTATGTGTGAAAATGAACTGATGAAAGTGGAAAAATATTTTCAGAATATTTATGGAAGACATGAAAGGTATTAAACATTCAATATTAGTTGGCTTATTTTACAGATATGAATTTTACTGTTAAATTGTGTGGCATGAGCTTCTGTGCAAATATATGTTAAATATATGAGATGCAGGTTAAGTAAGTAAAACCATGAAAATAAAATATGATATGGACAATGTTGCCTGTGTGTGTTAATGCAATCATGTAAACAGCTAAAAAATGTTGGGTAAACAGCTAAAATATGTTGGGTAGAACAGCTAAAAGTGGTTGGGTAAATGTGTCACGGCTGAAAGTAGCTGGGTAAATGTGTCGCAGCTGAAAGTGGTTGGGTAAATGTGTCACAGCTAAAAGTGGTTGGGTAAATATGAAACAGCTGAAAGTAGTTAGGTAAATGTATAACAGTTGAAAGATGCTGGGTGAAACAGCTGAAAGATGCTGGGTATGAAATGAAAAGGGAAATGAATGAAATGGAAATGAAATATGAAATGTGAACAATGTAAAATGGGAAAGAGTCACTTAAAGTGAAATACAATGCAATGTTAAGCCATGAATATGAACAGATGTTTATAATTAAATAATGATAGAAAGAATGATGTATTATGATATTAGAAGTATGTATGTACATAGAACATGTTACGATTGGGCAAGACGTACCTTTCGCCTGAGGGCATGCTGAGTAAGGCGAGTGCACTAGTAGTTACAGATGTGGCAGTAGCCGCATAACGTTCTAGGGCAGAGGGAACCTACTTGTATGGACGGGTAGATTTTCCTATCCTTAGGGCCTTTGCCAATAAGCTACTGTTGAACGGTGTGAGTATGAGATTAATTTATCACTTGAGGGCTTACTGAGTAAGAGGGGTGCTACTTGTATGGGCAGGTAATCACCCATATCCTTGGGTAATCTCGTGGATTAAACATTTGCATGTGTTTGATTAGGATCAGGAAATGATTTCGGAAATTATGTTAAGGATTTTCAAATTTTAAATATTATGTTATATATAAACTCATGTTGGTCACACACTGTTTTAATATATGGTTTCTTCCCTTACTGAGATGTGTCTCACCTGAATATGAATTTATTTATTTTCAGGATTTTCTCGAGATCGAGCTTTGAGAGCTCGAGATTTTTATAGCATTACTGGGAAATAAAAAAAGAAAATGGTATATTTCTATGTTAATTTTGGGGAATGTAAATATTTAAGTTTTATGCCTTTATGTTTTAAGGCTATTGAGTAAGGAATGATTGTGAAATTACTGAATTGTTTTGGGAGTTATGTAGATTTATGGAAATGCAGGTGATGAATGATTTAATATGGATTATAGTTAAAATTAGTAAACTCTGGTATTATGTTATATGGAGATTATGATTATGTTTTCCGCTACGTATGTTATGGATCATGATTTATCAAGGATATGATCAGGATAATGCACTGGGCCCGGGTTTAAGGGTTCAGGGCGTTTCATGTTGTCTATCACATCTTACGGTATGTGAAGACCTCACCTGGACTAGGATTATTCTATTCATCTAGAATACAACTAAGTCTTTCTGTGTTTACCGATGCTGATTATGCTGGGTCTAAGATTGACAAATGATCTACCTCAGGTATTTGTACTTTCAAGGGTGATCGTCTTCTTTCTTGGAAGAGTAAAAAGAAAACAATGGTTTCACGTTCTTCTGCTGAGGCTGAGTATCGGGCTATGGCACAAGGTACCTATGAAATCCTATGGCTAAGCTCTCTCCTGTCTGAAATTGGATTTCCCATGACATACTCTTCTTTGTTGTTTTGTGACAACAAGTTTGCTATATCTCTCTCTTCTGATTCAATTTTGCATGGGAGGACCAAACATATTGAGGTGGAAATTCACTTCATCAGGGAAAAAGTTCGTTCTGGGATTATCTCTCCCCACTTTATCTCCTCCAAAGGTCAGGTTGCTGATGTCTTCACCAAGCCTATTGGACCAGGTTTATTACAAACTGCCATCTCCAAGCTTCGACTTGTCAACATCTTCGTTCTAGCTTGAGGGGGAGTATTGAACATAGTGTATAGTTTTAGTCCCACATCGGAATGTTAGGATAATCTCACTCTCTTGTATAACTATATATATATACATCTCCAAATTGTAAGCAAGATACACCAAGTGAAATTCACTTCCTCTTGTAAAGTTCTCTCTCTTTTACTTGCTTATATATATCGGATATTAACTAGTTAATTACATTGTTGGATGTACATGGTTTCATTTCAAATCTATGTATAAGTACTGATGGTTACGAGGTTATGTATATTTTGACTTGTATATATATTATCCCCTCAAGTAAAACTTTCTATATCGCCGGATATACATTGTTTCATTCTACAACTTTTTGTGATTAGATGATACTTGCTCACATTTGACATTTATTGTTGTGGGCACATGTTGTATAATTTAATCTAAAGAAAATTATTATTTTTTTTAATAAAACTAATTTAGCAATATAGTCCAAGTGGAGAATGCTAGAACTTTATGGATTGGCATAGCCCATTTTTATAGAACCTGAGTTAAATGAAATGTTAAACTTAAAGAGGCATTGATATAAAAACCAATATGGCATGTGATAGCCATTTTAGTACTGGGCCTTATGCATCAATATTCGGAATTAAGTGTGGGCGCCTTCTTTGCTCAAACAACAATAATAGATAGAGTTTTCTTGTTCTGGTATTTAAACACAAAGAAAGGCTCTTGTCCTCCCCCTAGCTAAGTTATTAGATTGCCCATCAAGTCACAACTCAAAGGAAGGGAGAGGGTAATTTGCTCTCTATACACGCACAAAAAATTTCCTACCAAACAGGAACCAATGGACTCGATTGTGCAAGGTAAACAATATTAAACTCTCGTTTAAGTTTTCATTTTCAAGGGCCTATGAATTGATTGGGATTGTTGTAATATGATTGCTATTCGTAATAGATCAAGATTATCAGTTATTGATTAGAGTCTTCTTTTGGAAAGCTAGTACTGGGGCAGCCGAGTGAGAAGTTGAGTCGAACAACTAGGGGAAAAGGACCCCAACTAGGTTAGTTCACAACTGCATTTGCTGCGACATATTCTCTGCAGATATAAATATATTTTCATATTTTTTAATACATGCCAAGCCGTTTAAGACCTTGCATAAGAAGAGAGCCTAAAATAGGCAAGAACAACTTGCCAAGAAACCGATGATGAGTCTGTGAAAAATCATGCATACATAACACACACACACACACACATATTCTCTGTAGATATAAATATATTTGAGCAAATTAAATTATGGATTCCCAAAAATGCCAGCCAGCCAAATGGCTCCATTGCTAATCCTGGAGACCCGGCCAGTGGCTTTACTAAAAATGACCAAAGAGGCTGTTGAAAACTTTTTGATCGATCGGTTAGTGCATGAGAATATATACCATGCATATCCTGCCAACAAGTAACATGTCGCCACCTGCCCAACCCCACAACATTATCTCTCTCTCTTTTTCTCTCTCAATAAAAATATTATGACTCATCACTTTTCTGTATATATATATATATATATATATTCTGTTTTCTGTATTTTTATTTTTGTTTTTACTTGAATTTTTTCCTTGATATTTTCTTATTTCTTGACAGGTACTTTTGTTTTCTGTAGATATTTGATATTTGTTATATGCTTAATTCCATTTGACCACACAAGAATAGAAATACAATAGGAGGCCGTGAGTCAAATTCTGTACGAAAATTGATATTTAATTAAATTATCATAAAAGAGTTGTGGGAAGATGCATGGCATATATTCCCATGCATGCACAAATAGACCAATCACAAAGTTTTCAACGGGCTAGCTCTTGGGCTCTCCTTTAATGGTAGCTATAGGTACAGTACACGGGCACATTTGTCTGTCATTGTTTGGTTTCTTACCCTTCTTTGCAAGATGCCCCCACTTTCATGGATTAACTTTCATCGGCATCTATATGAGAGAGAGAGAGAGAGAGAGAATATTGAAGGAAATATCAGTATTGATATTTGTCAACTGATGAGCTCCAGCAGCTGCCTATATATACACTCACCACCCACATCTTATGTATCTAAGAATTAAACAATGCACATAAAATGAAGAATAGGTAGCTATAGGCTAGGGGGCCTTGCATGAAGAGGCAGAGAGTATAATGTAGCCAAGGATGACTTGCTGGAACCATCTATGCAACTGTAGGGATTCAATTAATCTAAGAGATCATTCCATGCATGGTAGTTTTTTTATCTTTGCATGATCGGTTCACCAGCAAGTTGTTTGCGGCTACGTTGGTTCTCTTCTTCTCATATAAGACCTTAAATGGCTTGACATTCCTGACTTGCGCACGTGATGATATATATATATATATGGAGATGGAGAGTTGAGTGCAGCCAAGGATGACTTTACCCGCTCGCACTTGGCATTTGCATTTTATTAACCCGTTTTAATTTGTATTTGCTTCGCGGGTGAGTCATTCTTGGTTATATTTGGCTCTCTTCTCATTCAATGCAAGACCAACAATTGGAGCTTCACCGTCCATAAGTATGTTTCATTCTGCACTAGATGCTAATATATATGAAGTCTAATAACTGTTGCATTCTGCACTAGATGCTAATATATATGCAGTCTAATAACTATGGATAAATTATCTATGTGAGCCCAGTCAACTAACTCAAGTGATAAGAGCGAGTTGTGACTCTAAGGTCACGCGTTCAATTTCCCTATAAGGCATTACGCTGATGAATTACCAAGAGTTCGTTAATGGGTGGGCGGCTTTCACCCCCGGATTTGGTGCTTCGCCATGGTGTCCAAAGTGACGCAATAGTTGTTGGAGTCCCCGGATTATAAAAAAAAAAAATTTATGTATGTGGTGGCATGCTTAAAAGAGAAAAGTTCATACTTTTAATCAATTTTCACATTTTAATTCATGACCAAGGTTAATTATACTTGTACCTCGAAATTCTTAATTAGCCATGCCATGTGGTCTCTTGATTTTTTCTTTTGTAATTAATAATTGTATATCTTTACTAATTTATAATTAAATTTGGCACCAATCTAGGCCAACTTACTTTTTTATTATTAATTAGTTAAAATTCCAGTACGTAAGACATTTGATTTAAATGTTTCATATACAACAAGCATGAGTTAATACAAGGTCTTAATTTGCTTTCACTACATGAGTTATAAAATGGCCACCATTTCTATTGATTTTATGAGTCCTATTCCGTTTTGATAATAACAAATTATGTGTATCTCATTTGTGCATTTAGTCTTTGAACAAATTATATTTTAGAAGGCACAAATGGTCATTATAATATGGAGGTCATGAGGCTCTTAAAACTCACATCACACAGCTCATTAAATGGAAAATTGAAGAGCAAAGAGTGAAGAAATTTATTATTTCAGTTGATTACATTTAGTTTCAATTGTAAATGCATGTCTTACTTGATCTGATCTGAAACTCAATATTAACCATGGAATGACCTTATGGAATCAATCTTTTCATGAAAAACCTTTCACTTAAAATGCTAAACTGATGCAAAGGTTTGAAATGTTTTTGATGTTCAAAATAAGGCCAAAAACTCTTTTTTGTAAAGGACCAGTTGACCGGCTACTAAGCCCAATCGGCCGAATAGAACAAATGTCCAAAAATCTCTTTTGTAAAGGGCCTAGTTGACCGGACTTACAAACCCAGTCAACTGGACTTCATGTAATGAGGATCCGACAGATCGAAACAATGGCCCAGTTAACTGAATTGCACGAAAAAGGAAAATCTCGTGGGGCCAATCAACTGGACCATGGGTCAGTCAACCGAAACTCTCAGGTTAAGCTTATTTTGAGCAGAAAACGGCCACAAAAATTCAAAATAAATTATTATTTTATTCCTAATAGCCATAAAACGATCATATTTTGAAAATACCTATAAATACCTTGCCCAAAGCACTTAAAATAACTTTTGTTAATCTTACATTATACTCTTGAATATTTAGGCATTGTTTTCACTCATCCTTTCAAAAACAAAGAAGCATTTTACGCTCATATACTCTTTCATTTTGAAAATCTTCTCTTAAGAGCAAAAACCGAGTTTCTCCGCACATCATTTATTGCAAAAATATTTATTGAAGAAATCATTTATTGCATCTTAGATATTTGAAACATTTATTGCATACATATTTTAAAATCGAAGATCACCTACTCTCATTTATTTCAAAAATATTTTTGAGATAAAAACCCTAACTCTATTGTAGAGACCTAGAAAATTATAACTATTAAAATAATTAGGAAAGATAGTAAATAGAATAGATAAAAAAAGAATAAGGGAAAAAGGGGGAATTTTGAAAGAAGAATAGCAAACCTCGTCGACGAATTTCTTGTTTTCGTCGACAAGTGTTCTTCTAGAGATTGCCGATGAAGTTCAGTCCCTCGTCGACAAATAGATCCCAAGTGAGCAAATTTCAGATTTTAAGTTTCGTCGATGAACACACCCTCTCGTCGACGAATTCCTTTCTGCGACTCATTGAAAAATCATGTCTTCTCATCAACAAAGTCACGTGGCAACATCATGTATAAAAAGGATCCAAAGTTGTTTTTTCACAAAAAAACTCATTTTCCTTCGATTTTCTCTCTCTAGGACGGCTTCCTCTACATTCTCTCTTCAAATCCAACCCGGATTCAGCCTTAATCAACAAACGAAAATCGCTATAATGTTCTAGGGGAGATTCTCGATCTACGCATCTAGCAGAGCAGATTTCTAAACTGGATTTTTGGGAAACGCTCCAAAGTTGAGGTAAAGGTTAGGATTCCTAGTTTTTAGAGTTTTAAAGGTTTATTTGAGGTTTATAGGTTGAAAAAATGTTGAAATAGTAGGTTATTTAGGGTTTATCTAATTAACCTAGGATTTTTTATCCAGGGTTCAGGTGAGCACCACAGGCATCATTTTGGGGTTCCTATTGGCATAGTCCAAGAAAGCAGGTAAGGGGAATATATTAAATTAGGGTTTTTATGAAATTAATAGGTAAAAATGGAAAATTTATGTATATATGTATATGATTTTCATGTGAATTCTAAAAAGCTAACCGTTTAAAACGGTAAATTTCTGAGCCTTGGGCTATGTTACTAGTTATATTTGCGAAAAAGGAAAGATGAAATGGTAGATTTTCTGGTTAATTGTATAAGAAATTAAATGTATATTTTAGTGTATTAACGATGATTATCGTTGGCTTATTTTTAGTAAACGTATGATTATATGTTGTTAAATTGTGTGGCATGAGTAAAAGGAAATTTTTGTGCTGAACTATGGTATAAGTATAAGATGTAGGAAATACTGGAAATATATTGATAATCAAAATGGGATATGATTAATTATGCATGTATTTGGAAAATTTAAATGGCAATGTATGGTTTGAGAACTCTGGTAAACTGGAAACTTGTAAACTAGAAAATGGGCATAGTACACTTGCGAATATATTTGGCGGAGCTAGTGCACCCACACGTCTTAGGTAGAGTGTGGAGATGGGATGGTCAATTGTGCTGGGAAGGGTAGTGTCCCCCTGGAGTCTAGAACCGTGTGGGAGCAACCAATTGGAGCTACAGACAGTAGAATGCAATTGATTTAGCTCTTGTAGGCCAACCAAAGTCAAGTCCAGCCTTCGGGCCGCACAACTCGTCATGGGGCGGAAGCATAACTACAATCTTCGATCGATATAGAGAGTTCTAAACACATAATTGTTATTTTAACCATGGTTAATATGGAAAATGGCATATATGAGAACAACAGATATGGAAACTCGCAAATGGAAATGATATGGAAACAGATTATAAGAAATATGGAGTATGAATATGAATGTAAGGAATAATATAGAAATAACAGATATAGAGTAAAGAAAGAAATGTATTATATATGGTATTATTACATGTATTTGGGACGAGGTATACTCTTCGCCCGATGGCTTGTTGAGAAAGGCAAGTGCCCTGATAGGTATCAGATGTAGTTGTGGGCTACATAACATATTAGGGCAGAGGGAAGCTACTTATATGGGCAGGTAATCTTCCCTATTCTCGAGAACTTCTGCTGGTAAAATTTTGTATGAATGTGTGAATACGAGATAAACTAATCACCTGAGGGCTTACTGAGTAAGTTAAGTGCTCTGATATGCTTCAAATGTTGTTGTAGGTTGCTTAAAATATTAGAGTAGAGGGGTACTACTTCTATGAGCGGGAAATCACCCCAATCCTTGGGAACTCTCATTGGTAAAATACCTTACATATATTTGAGTAGGAACATAGAATGGTTTTATAATTATGGTTTCATGTGAAAATAATAAATATATAAGTATATCGTGCATAAATCTTATGTTGGCTAGCCACACACTGTTTTAATGTATTCCATCCTTATTGAGATGTGTCTCACCCAATAGTTGAATTTCATCTTTTCAGAGCCTTCGCAGGATCGAGCTTAGAAAGCTCAAGAGCTGTTGTAGCATTTTGAAATAGAGGGTATAAACTATGGTTATAATTTTGGAGTTGTAATATATCTATATTTTCAGAGATGTTTATGGATGTTTGTGAACACTGGATGTTGGATTGTGTTTTGAGATGTATATAGATGTAGAAACTCTGGTATATTTTTTAGGACTTGTTATTATTTCCATTGCATAATTGAGATTATGATATCAAATACAGGAAATATATTTTGTATAACACTTCGGACCATAGTTTTGGGTTCAGCGCGTTACATCTATTGAGCTCAAATCTTTTCTTGTTAGAGTGCATATAGTTTATCATTGTACAAATCAGCTTTTGAGAAGCATTTCTTTGTACACAAAAACTTTTAATCTCATTGTATTTGCAGTTCGGGTATAGAACTGTGCCAAGCGCGGGGTATCGCTTGGAGAGATTACTCCACCTAGAAGGAGTGGTGTAACGGGTGGCTCCAGTAGAGTAAAGGAGTGTGTATAAGGTGGTACCGCCTTGTTTAAGGAGTGGGTAGTGAAATCCTTAAGCGGGTTGTCTTGAGGTGAGGACGTAAGCGGGGATAGTCGAACCTCGAAAAAAATCTTGGTGTTTGCTTTCTCTTTCCCTACACTATTTATTTTTCAGCACTTGTATGTTTATATTTATTTTTTGTGATTATTGCATATGTGTTAAATATTTGCACACTTAAATATTTGTGGGATTTGAGATTGATTTAAAAACCCTAAGCTTGAGATATACTGCTTGTGTTTTAAAAATAGGGCAAAAAGTGACCTAGATTTTAAAATATCCAAGTCACCCCCTCTCCTCTTGGGATTACACCAAAAATCACATTTGGTATCTGAACCTTGTTGCAACAAGATTAAATGTTTTTTGTTAAAGATCACATGTGTAGAGACCCGAAAAATATAACAATAAAAGAAATAAGGAAAAGAGGAAGATGGTTTGGGTACAACCCAAATCGTTGACGGTTTCGTGAGGAAGTAAGGAAATCGTCGACGGTTTTCTTTTTATCGTGGACCGGTAACAAACAAAACAGTAAAAAAGGAATGAGTAAAACCCAAACCATCGACCGTTTTGTGAGAGGAACAGAAAACCATCAACGATTTTCTCGACAGTGGAGGCTATAAAGAAAAACTCACGAGCTCATTTGTTAAATTAAAACAAAATACTCTCTCTCTCTCTCTCTCTCTCTCTCTCTCTCTCTCTCTCTCTCTCTCTCTCTCTCTCTCTCTCTCAAAACCCTACGACCTTACCACCTTATTCCTTCGATTCCTGCTCCGTTAAACCTCGATTTGACGATCAGGAACCACCACGAGGTTCGTGGGAAGGTTCTCTGCAACTTCACTGGAACAGATTTTTAGTTTGGGGCTCCGAGGCACCACTCCAAAACTGAGGTGAGGGTGTTAAATATTAGTTTAATGATTAAATTGGAGTATTTGGGGCCTAGGGAATATTAAATGATAATATTCTGGAGATTTAGTTGATTAATTTGGGGAAAATATAATTTTAGAGTTTTGAGCTTCGAACACCGTGGGGCGTAGATTTAGAGTTTCAGCAAGCTCAACAGGAAACAGGTAAAGGAATAGATTAAGTCACGTATTTTCAGAAATTTATTTATGAATTAATGTTATTTTTTGGGATTACTGGTATTGAACAGAGAAACAGATTTTATAGCATGTTATAGTATAATATATAGTAGAACTCACTCGTGTGGCATAAGTATAAGTTTAATGTAATAATAGTATGTCAGGATATGTTATTATTTCATCGAGTAAGTATGATTTTACAGTAATTTTTAGAAAGATCATAAACAGTACAGAAGTTAAGATATTTCTAGTATATTATGATAATATAGCTAGCGCAAATGTCGTGATCAGTTTTAATATGACAATTTATTCTGAAATTATGAAATGACTGCTTTTATTTAGAAATATGTAAAAGCCAGATTTTATTTCATAAATATGAAAATGTTATTTGTAAATAGAAATATATTATGTGAAATGTATTATATAGTAACAGAACTTGGATGGTTACGTATGTTATAAGCACGGTACCGTTGCTAGCTAGCCAGATCGAAAAGTAAGATACCCACTGTGTGCCGACCCGTTAGAGGTTTATGGAGAGTAAGATGGGCGGACTAGATTGGTATAAAGCCGACAGTGCAACCACACTATTCAGGAAGTGTGGGTCGGAGGCCGATTAGCCTTGAAGTGTGGGTGGTGAGTAGGAAACCCTCTGTGTACTGACCCCCCAGAGGTTGACGGAGAGTAGGATGGGCAGACCAGGTTGGGTGGGCAATTGTACGAAGTTATGTCATATTTGACTTAACCTAGTAGGCCAGCCAGCGTTAAGTCCAGCCTACGGGCCACACAACCCAAATCATGCAGGGTTAATTCATGATATACAATTATACATCTAGGGTATAAATTCAATAATATACAGTTTTAACATTTGATAAATGATACACAAATTCATTATGGTATAGTATGCTTATATTCAAAAGTACAAATTTTCATGTGTTATCAGTTATAGCTTAAGATATATTAAAATTATATTATTTGCAGTATATGTTTATTACATGATAAAACTTATGTTGCCACACACTGATATTAGTCTATTTCCCTTACTGAGAGGTGTCTCACCCCAGCATTACAAATATTTGAAGAAACCCGGACAAACGAGTGGAGTGAGCTCCGTGATAGAGGAGTTCGTTGGTATTACCTCAATTACAAGGTAAGTAGTTGGGTCGGAAGCAGGATAGATTTTGGGGGTATATATATGTATATGTAGGAACAGTGAAACTCTGGTATTATATATAAGTTAAGTATGTTATGGTTTCGCTGCCTAGATGATATGTATGTATAAATAGGTAAATTACCGGTACTTATGGGTTCGGGTTGACTTTGACTATGTTCTATGGTATTAGAGTATTATTAGTATGTGATAAATAAATAAAAAAGTAATAATATATAGCAAAAAATTGAGGCCGTTACAAGTTTGGTATCAGAGCTTAGGGTGCTAGGTTCTATAGACTTTAGTATGCAGCGGAAATAATACTAGAGTATAGGAATAGATCAGTAATTTAATAATTCAATGTTGGGGAATTAAGATGAGTATTTAAGGTTTTGTTCCGTGATCGGGAAGCAGGATTTCCGTAGTGGTTTCTATGTCTTTCCTGGGGTGATGATTTCAGGAAAGCCGTAGTAAACTATTGTCGAGTTGTGTTTCTCAATTGGTATTATTATGGTATAATATTAATATTTACGTGTTATGATAAAGTGGTATTATAATATTGTATTGGTATTTATGTGTTATTAATATTATGAGATATATGTGTGTTATTATTGTAGTAGTATTTTTATTACAAGTAATGTATTATCATTATAATATATTAAGGCTATTATTTTCACATATTTCTGGAATTTTCAACTATATCCTATGTTTATATTTTGTATTGCGATATCCATTATTTCTAGTATTTTAGTATTATTTTAATAAGTATTTTTGTGTGGGTGTATCCCTATGATTTTATTGCAGGGATATGAGCCTTCGGGCATCACGTACTTTAAGCTCTGAGGGAATATATGTATATATATTATATTATATTTATTTATTTATTTATATTTTATAAATTCATAAAAAAGAGTAATTTAAAGACTTATTAGATTAACTTAGGGATAATTTCAAATTAATTAGGTACCGTTCGTAAGAACGGGCGCGTAGGGGGTGCTTGTACCTTCCCCTCGTGTAACCGAACTCCCGAGCCTAACTCTGGTAACATAGACCCATTCTACCCCTAACGGGGTAGTAATCATGTGTTCTAACCACACTAAAAGGTTAGTGGCGACTCCGACATTCAAATCTTTAATTGAAAATTTAAAATTGATTTTTATTTCGCCGCCCAAGACACACGCGCTCGCCGGGACGTCGCGACAATATGGACAATGTTGCCTGTGTGTGTTAATGCAATCATGTAAACAGTTGAAAAATGTTGGGTAAACGGCTGAAATATGTTGGGTAGAACAGCTAAAAGTGGTTGGGTAAATGTGTCACGGCTGAAAGTGGCTGGGTAAATGTGTCGCAGCTGAAAGTGGTTGGGTAAATGTGTCACAACTAAAAGTGGTTGGGTAAATGTGAAACAACTGAAAGTAGCTAGGTAAATGTATAACAGTTGAAAGATGCTGGGTATGAAATGAAAAGGGAAATGAATGAAATGGAAATGAAATATGAAATGTGAACAATGTAAAATGGGAAAGAGTCACTTAAAGTGAAATACAATGCAATGTTAAGTCATGAATATGAACAGATGTGTATAATTAAATAATGATAGAAAGAATGATGTATTATGATATTAGAAGTATGTATGTACATAGAACATGTTACGATAGGGCAAGGCGTACCTTTCGCCTGAGGGCATGCTGAGTAAGGCGAGTGCACTAGTAGTTACAGATGTGGCAGTAGCCGCATAACGTACTAGGGCAGAGGGAACCTACTTGTATGGACGGGTAGATTTTCCTATCCTTAGGGCCTTTGCCGATAAGCTACTGTTGAACGGTGTGAGTATGAGATTAATTTATCACTTGAGGGCTTACTGAGTAAGAGGGGTGCTACTTGTATGGGCAGGTAATCACCCATATCCTTGGGTAATCTCGTGGATTAAACATTTGCATGTGTTTGATTAGGATCAGGAAATGATTTCGGAAATTATGTTAAGGATTTTCAAATTTTAAATATTATGTTATATATAAACTCATGTTGGTCACACACTGTTTTAATATATGGTTTCTTCCCTTACTGAGATGTGTCTCACCTGAATATGAATTTATTTATTTTCAGGATTTTCTCGAGATCGAGCTTTGAGAGCTCGAGATTTTTATAGCATTACTGGGAAATAAAAAAAGAAAATGGTATATTTCTATGTTAATTTTGGGGAATGTAAATATTTAAGTTTTATGCCTTTATGTTTTAAGGCTATTGAGTAAGGAATGATTGTGAAATTACTGAATTGTTTTGGGAGTTATGTAGATTTATGGAAATGCAGGTGATGAATGATTTAATATGGATTATAGTTAAAATTAGTAAACTCTGGTATTATGTTATATGGAGATTATGATTATGTTTTCCGCTACGTATGTTATGGATCATGATTTATCAAGGATATGATCAGGATAATGCACTGGGCCCGGGTTTAAGGGTTCAGGGCGTTTCATGTTGTCTATCACATCTTACGGTATGTGAAGACCTCACCTGGACTAGGATTATTCTATTCATCTAGAATACAACTAAGTCTTTCTGTGTTTACCGATGCTGATTATGCTGGGTCTAAGATTGACAAATGATCTACCTCAGGTATTTGTACTTTCAAGGGTGATCGTCTTCTTTCTTGGAAGAGTAAAAAGAAAACAATGGTTTCACGTTCTTCTGCTGAGGCTGAGTATCGGGCTATGGCACAAGGTACCTATGAAATCCTATGGCTAAGCTCTCTCCTGTCTGAAATTGGATTTCCCATGACATACTCTTCTTTGTTGTTTTGTGACAACAAGTTTGCTATATCTCTCTCTTCTGATTCAATTTTGCATGGGAGGACCAAACATATTGAGGTGGAAATTCACTTCATCAGGGAAAAAGTTCGTTCTGGGATTATCTCTCCCCACTTTATCTCCTCCAAAGGTCAGGTTGCTGATGTCTTCACCAAGCCTATTGGACCAGGTTTATTACAAACTGCCATCTCCAAGCTTCGACTTGTCAACATCTTCGTTCTAGCTTGAGGGGGAGTATTGAACATAGTGTATAGTTTTAGTCCCACATCGGAATGTTAGGATAATCTCACTCTCTTGTATAACTATATATATATACATCTCCAAATTGTAAGCAAGATACACCAAGTGAAATTCACTTCCTCTTGTAAAGTTCTCTCTCTTTTACTTGCTTATATATATCGGATATTAACTAGTTAATTACATTGTTGGATGTACATGGTTTCATTTCAAATCTATGTATAAGTACTGATGGTTACGAGGTTATGTATATTTTGACTTGTATATATATTATCCCCTCAAGTAAAACTTTCTATATCGCCGGATATACATTGTTTCATTCTACAACTTTTTGTGATTAGATGATACTTGCTCACATTTGACATTTATTGTTGTGGGCACATGTTGTATAATTTAATCTAAAGAAAATTATTATTTTTTTAATAAAACTAATTTAGCAATATAGTCCAAGTGGAGAATGCTAGAACTTTATGGATTGGCATAGCCCATTTTTATAGAACCTGAGTTAAATGAAATGTTAAACTTAAAGAGGCATTGATATAAAAACCAATATGGCATGTGATAGCCATTTTAGTACTGGGCCTTATGCATCAATATTCGGAATTAAGTGTGGGCGCCTTCTTTGCTCAAACAACAATAATAGATAGAGTTTTCTTGTTCTGGTATTTAAACACAAAGAAAGGCTCTTGTCCTCCCCCTAGCTAAGTTATTAGATTGCCCATCAAGTCACAACTCAAAGGAAGGGAGAGGGTAATTTGCTCTCTATACACGCACAAAAAATTTCCTACCAAACAGGAACCAATGGACTCGATTGTGCAAGGTAAACAATATTAAACTCTCGTTTAAGTTTTCATTTTCAAGGGCCTATGAATTGATTGGGATTGTTGTAATATGATTGCTATTCGTAATAGATCAAGATTATCAGTTATTGATTAGAGTCTTCTTTTGGAAAGCTAGTACTGGGGCAGCCGAGTGAGAAGTTGAGTCGAACAACTAGGGGAAAAGGACCCCAACTAGGTTAGTTCACAACTGCATTTGCTGCGACATATTCTCTGCAGATATAAATATATTTTCATATTTTTTAATACATGCCAAGCCGTTTAAGACCTTGCATAAGAAGAGAGCCTAAAATAGGCAAGAACAACTTGCCAAGAAACCGATGATGAGTCTGTGAAAAATCATGCATACATAACACACACACACACACACATATTCTCTGTAGATATAAATATATTTGAGCAAATTAAATTATGGATTCCCAAAAATGCCAGCCAGCCAAATGGCTCCATTGCTAATCCTGGAGACCCGGCCAGTGGCTTTACTAAAAATGACCAAAGAGGCTGTTGAAAACTTTTTGATCGATCGGTTAGTGCATGAGAATATATACCATGCATATCCTGCCAACAAGTAACATGTCGCCACCTGCCCAACCCCACAACATTATCTCTCTCTCTTTTTCTCTCTCAATAAAAATATTATGACTCATCACTTTTCTGTATATATATATATATATATATATTCTGTTTTCTGTATTTTTATTTTTGTTTTTACTTGAATTTTTTCCTTGATATTTTCTTATTTCTTGACAGGTACTTTTGTTTTCTGTAGATATTTGATATTTGTTATATGCTTAATTCCATTTGACCACACAAGAATAGAAATACAATAGGAGGCCGTGAGTCAAATTCTGTACGAAAATTGATATTTAATTAAATTATCATAAAAGAGTTGTGGGAAGATGCATGGCATATATTCCCATGCATGCACAAATAGACCAATCACAAAGTTTTCAACGGGCTAGCTCTTGGGCTCTCCTTTAATGGTAGCTATAGGTACAGTACACGGGCACATTTGTCTGTCATTGTTTGGTTTCTTACCCTTCTTTGCAAGATGCCCCCACTTTCATGGATTAACTTTCATCGGCATCTATATGAGAGAGAGAGAGAGAGAGAGAATATTGAAGGAAATATCAGTATTGATATTTGTCAACTGATGAGCTCCAGCAGCTGCCTATATATACACTCACCACCCACATCTTATGTATCTAAGAATTAAACAATGCACATAAAATGAAGAATAGGTAGCTATAGGCTAGGGGGCCTTGCATGAAGAGGCAGAGAGTATAATGTAGCCAAGGATGACTTGCTGGAACCATCTATGCAACTGTAGGGATTCAATTAATCTAAGAGATCATTCCATGCATGGTAGTTTTTTTATCTTTGCATGATCGGTTCACCAGCAAGTTGTTTGCGGCTACGTTGGTTCTCTTCTTCTCATATAAGACCTTAAATGGCTTGACATTCCTGACTTGCGCACGTGATGATATATATATATATATGGAGATGGAGAGTTGAGTGCAGCCAAGGATGACTTTACCCGCTCGCACTTGGCATTTGCATTTTATTAACCCGTTTTAATTTGTATTTGCTTCGCGGGTGAGTCATTCTTGGTTATATTTGGCTCTCTTCTCATTCAATGCAAGACCAACAATTGGAGCTTCACCGTCCATAAGTATGTTTCATTCTGCACTAGATGCTAATATATATGAAGTCTAATAACTGTTGCATTCTGCACTAGATGCTAATATATATGCAGTCTAATAACTATGGATAAATTATCTATGTGAGCCCAGTCAACTAACTCAAGTGATAAGAGCGAGTTGTGACTCTAAGGTCACGCGTTCAATTTCCCTATAAGGCATTACGCTGATGAATTACCAAGAGTTCGTTAATGGGTGGGCGGCTTTCACCCCCGGATTTGGTGCTTCGCCATGGTGTCCAAAGTGACGCAATAGTTGTTGGAGTCCCCGGATTATAAAAAAAAAAAATTTATGTATGTGGTGGCATGCTTAAAAGAGAAAAGTTCATACTTTTAATCAATTTTCACATTTTAATTCATGACCAAGGTTAATTATACTTGTACCTCGAAATTCTTAATTAGCCATGCCATGTGGTCTCTTGATTTTTTCTTTTGTAATTAATAATTGTATATCTTTACTAATTTATAATTAAATTTGGCACCAATCTAGGCCAACTTACTTTTTTATTATTAATTAGTTAAAATTCCAGTACGTAAGACATTTGATTTAAATGTTTCATATACAACAAGCATGAGTTAATACAAGGTCTTAATTTGCTTTCACTACATGAGTTATAAAATGGCCACCATTTCTATTGATTTTATGAGTCCTATTCCGTTTTGATAATAACAAATTATGTGTATCTCATTTGTGCATTTAGTCTTTGAACAAATTATATTTAGAAGGCACAAATGGTCATTATAATATGGAGGTCATGAGGCTCTTAAAACTCACATCACACAGCTCATTAAATGGAAAATTGAAGAGCAAAGAGTGAAGAAATTTATTATTTCAGTTGATTACATTTAGTTTCAATTGTAAATGCATGTCTTACTTGATCTGATCTGAAACTCAATATTAACCATGGAATGACCTTATGGAATCAATCTTTTCATGAAAAACCTTTCACTTAAAATGCTAAACTGATGCAAAGGTTTGAAATGTTTTTGATGTTCAAAATAAGGCCAAAAACTCTTTTTTGTAAAGGACCAGTTGACCGGCTACTAAGCCCAATCGGCCGAATAGAACAAATGTCCAAAAATCTCTTTTGTAAAGGGCCTAGTTGACCGGACTTACAAACCCAGTCAACTGGACTTCATGTAATGAGGATCCGACAGATCGAAACAATGGCCCAGTTAACTGAATTGCACGAAAAAGGAAAATCTCGTGGGGCCAATCAACTGGACCATGGGTCAGTCAACCGAAACTCTCAGGTTAAGCTTATTTTGAGCAGAAAACGGCCACAAAAATTCAAAATAAATTATTATTTTATTCCTAATAGCCATAAAACGATCATATTTTGAAAATACCTATAAATACCTTGCCCAAAGCACTTAAAATAACTTTTGTTAATCTTACATTATACTCTTGAATATTTAGGCATTGTTTTCACTCATCCTTTCAAAAACAAAGAAGCATTTTACGCTCATATACTCTTTCATTTTGAAAATCTTCTCTTAAGAGCAAAAACCGAGTTTCTCCGCACATCATTTATTGCAAAAATATTTATTGAAGAAATCATTTATTGCATCTTAGATATTTGAAACATTTATTGCATACATATTTTAAAATCGAAGATCACCTACTCTCATTTATTTCAAAAATATTTTTGAGATAAAAACCCTAACTCTATTGTAGAGACCTAGAAAATTATAACTATTAAAATAATTAGGAAAGATAGTAAATAGAATAGATAAAAAAAGAATAAGGGAAAAAGGGGGAATTTTGAAAGAAGAATAGCAAACCTCGTCGACGAATTTCTTGTTTTCGTCGACAAGTGTTCTTCTAGAGATTGCCGATGAAGTTCAGTCCCTCGTCGACAAATAGATCCCAAGTGAGCAAATTTCAGATTTTAAGTTTCGTCGATGAACACACCCTCTCGTCGACGAATTCCTTTCTGCGACTCATTGAAAAATCATGTCTTCTCATCAACAAAGTCACGTGGCAACATCATGTATAAAAAGGATCCAAAGTTGTTTTTTCACAAAAAAACTCATTTTCCTTCGATTTTCTCTCTCTAGGACGGCTTCCTCTACATTCTCTCTTCAAATCCAACCCGGATTCAGCCTTAATCAACAAACGAAAATCGCTATAATGTTCTAGGGGAGATTCTCGATCTACGCATCTAGCAGAGCAGATTTCTAAACTGGATTTTTTGGGAAACGCTCCAAAGTTGAGGTAAAGGTTAGGATTCCTAGTTTTTAGAGTTTTAAAGGTTTATTTGAGGTTTATAGGTTGAAAAAATGTTGAAATAGTAGGTTATTTAGGGTTTATCTAATTAACCTAGGATTTTTTATCCAGGGTTCAGGTGAGCACCACAGGCATCATTTTGGGGTTCCTATTGGCATAGTCCAAGAAAGCAGGTAAGGGGAATATATTAAATTAGGGTTTTTATGAAATTAATAGGTAAAAATGGAAAATTTATGTATATATGTATATGATTTTCATGTGAATTCTAAAAAGCTAACCGTTTAAAACGGTAAATTTCTGAGCCTTGGGCTATGTTACTAGTTATATTTGCGAAAAAGGAAAGATGAAATGGTAGATTTTCTGGTTAATTGTATAAGAAATTAAATGTATATTTTAGTGTATTAACGATGATTATCGTTGGCTTATTTTTAGTAAACGTATGATTATATGTTGTTAAATTGTGTGGCATGAGTAAAAGGAAATTTTTGTGCTGAACTATGGTATAAGTATAAGATGTAGGAAATACTGGAAATATATTGATAATCAAAATGGGATATGATTAATTATGCATGTATTTGGAAAATTTAAATGGCAATGTATGGTTTGAGAACTCTGGTAAACTGGAAACTTGTAAACTAGAAAATGGGCATAGTACACTTGCGAATATATTTGGCGGAGCTAGTGCACCCACACGTCTTAGGTAGAGTGTGGAGATGGGATGGTCAATTGTGCTGGGAAGGGTAGTGTCCCCCTGGAGTCTAGAACCGTGTGGGAGCAACCAATTGGAGCTACAGACAGTAGAATGCAATTGATTTAGCTCTTGTAGGCCAACCAAAGTCAAGTCCAGCCTTCGGGCCGCACAACTCGTCATGGGGCGGAAGCATAACTACAATCTTCGATCGATATAGAGAGTTCTAAACACATAATTGTTATTTTAACCATGGTTAATATGGAAAATGGCATATATGAGAACAACAGATATGGAAACTCGCAAATGGAAATGATATGGAAACAGATTATAAGAAATATGGAGTATGAATATGAATGTAAGGAATAATATAGAAATAACAGATATAGAGTAAAGAAAGAAATGTATTATATATGGTATTATTACATGTATTTGGGACGAGGTATACTCTTCGCCCGATGGCTTGTTGAGAAAGGCAAGTGCCCTGATAGGTATCAGATGTAGTTGTGGGCTACATAACATATTAGGGCAGAGGGAAGCTACTTATATGGGCAGGTAATCTTCCCTATTCTCGAGAACTTCTGCTGGTAAAATTTTGTATGAATGTGTGAATACGAGATAAACTAATCACCTGAGGGCTTACTGAGTAAGTTAAGTGCTCTGATATGCTTCAAATGTTGTTGTAGGTTGCTTAAAATATTAGAGTAGAGGGGTACTACTTCTATGAGCGGGAAATCACCCCAATCCTTGGGAACTCTCATTGGTAAAATACCTTACATATATTTGAGTAGGAACATAGAATGGTTTTATAATTATGGTTTCATGTGAAAATAATAAATATATAAGTATATCGTGCATAAATCTTATGTTGGCTAGCCACACACTGTTTTAATGTATTCCATCCTTATTGAGATGTGTCTCACCCAATAGTTGAATTTCATCTTTTCAGAGCCTTCGCAGGATCGAGCTTAGAAAGCTCAAGAGCTGTTGTAGCATTTTGAAATAGAGGGTATAAACTATGGTTATAATTTTGGAGTTGTAATATATCTATATTTTCAGAGATGTTTATGGATGTTTGTGAACACTGGATGTTGGATTGTGTTTTGAGATGTATATAGATGTAGAAACTCTGGTATATTTTTTAGGACTTGTTATTATTTCCATTGCATAATTGAGATTATGATATCAAATACAGGAAATATATTTTGTATAACACTTCGGACCATAGTTTTGGGTTCAGCGCGTTACATCTATTGAGCTCAAATCTTTTCTTGTTAGAGTGCATATAGTTTATCATTGTACAAATCAGCTTTTGAGAAGCATTTCTTTGTACACAAAAACTTTTAATCTCATTGTATTTGCAGTTCGGGTATAGAACTGTGCCAAGCGCGGGGTATCGCTTGGAGAGATTACTCCACCTAGAAGGAGTGGTGTAACGGGTGGCTCCAGTAGAGTAAAGGAGTGTGTATAAGGTGGTACCGCCTTGTTTAAGGAGTGGGTAGTGAAATCCTTAAGCGGGTTGTCTTGAGGTGAGGACGTAAGCGGGGATAGTCGAACCTCGAAAAAAATCTTGGTGTTTGCTTTCTCTTTCCCTACACTATTTATTTTTCAGCACTTGTATGTTTATATTTATTTTTTGTGATTATTGCATATGTGTTAAATATTTGCACACTTAAATATTTGTGGGATTTGAGATTGATTTAAAAACCCTAAGCTTGAGATATACTGCTTGTGTTTTAAAAATAGGGCAAAAAGTGACCTAGATTTTAAAATATCCAAGTCACCCCCTCTCCTCTTGGGATTACACCAAAAATCACATTTGGTATCTGAACCTTGTTGCAACAAGATTAAATGTTTTTTGTTAAAGATCACATGTGTAGAGACCCGAAAAATATAACAATAAAAGAAATAAGGAAAAGAGGAAGATGGTTTGGGTACAACCCAAATCGTTGACGGTTTCGTGAGGAAGTAAGGAAATCGTCGACGGTTTTCTTTTTATCGTGGACCGGTAACAAACAAAACAGTAAAAAAGGAATGAGTAAAACCCAAACCATCGACCGTTTTGTGAGAGGAACAGAAAACCATCAACGATTTTCTCGACAGTGGAGGCTATAAAGAAAAACTCACGAGCTCATTTGTTAAATTAAAACAAAATACTCTCTCTCTCTCTCTCTCTCTCTCTCTCTCTCTCTCTCTCTCTCTCTCTCTCTCTCTCTCTCAAAACCCTACGACCTTACCACCTTATTCCTTCGATTCCTGCTCCGTTAAACCTCGATTTGACGATCAGGAACCACCACGAGGTTCGTGGGAAGGTTCTCTGCAACTTCACTGGAACAGATTTTTAGTTTGGGGCTCCGAGGCACCACTCCAAAACTGAGGTGAGGGTGTTAAATATTAGTTTAATGATTAAATTGGAGTATTTGGGGCCTAGGGAATATTAAATGATAATATTCTGGAGATTTAGTTGATTAATTTGGGGAAAATATAATTTTAGAGTTTTGAGCTTCGAACACCGTGGGGCGTAGATTTAGAGTTTCAGCAAGCTCAACAGGAAACAGGTAAAGGAATAGATTAAGTCACGTATTTTCAGAAATTTATTTATGAATTAATGTTATTTTTTGGGATTACTGGTATTGAACAGAGAAACAGATTTTATAGCATGTTATAGTATAATATATAGTAGAACTCACTCGTGTGGCATAAGTATAAGTTTAATGTAATAATAGTATGTCAGGATATGTTATTATTTCATCGAGTAAGTATGATTTTACAGTAATTTTTAGAAAGATCATAAACAGTACAGAAGTTAAGATATTTCTAGTATATTATGATAATATAGCTAGCGCAAATGTCGTGATCAGTTTTAATATGACAATTTATTCTGAAATTATGAAATGACTGCTTTTATTTAGAAATATGTAAAAGCCAGATTTTATTTCATAAATATGAAAATGTTATTTGTAAATAGAAATATATTATGTGAAATGTATTATATAGTAACAGAACTTGGATGGTTACGTATGTTATAAGCACGGTACCGTTGCTAGCTAGCCAGATCGAAAAGTAAGATACCCACTGTGTGCCGACCCGTTAGAGGTTTATGGAGAGTAAGATGGGCGGACTAGATTGGTATAAAGCCGACAGTGCAACCACACTATTCAGGAAGTGTGGGTCGGAGGCCGATTAGCCTTGAAGTGTGGGTGGTGAGTAGGAAACCCTCTGTGTACTGACCCCCCAGAGGTTGACGGAGAGTAGGATGGGCAGACCAGGTTGGGTGGGCAATTGTACGAAGTTATGTCATATTTGACTTAACCTAGTAGGCCAGCCAGCGTTAAGTCCAGCCTACGGGCCACACAACCCAAATCATGCAGGGTTAATTCATGATATACAATTATACATCTAGGGTATAAATTCAATAATATACAGTTTTAACATTTGATAAATGATACACAAATTCATTATGGTATAGTATGCTTATATTCAAAAGTACAAATTTTCATGTGTTATCAGTTATAGCTTAAGATATATTAAAATTATATTATTTGCAGTATATGTTTATTACATGATAAAACTTATGTTGCCACACACTGATATTAGTCTATTTCCCTTACTGAGAGGTGTCTCACCCCAGCATTACAAATATTTGAAGAAACCCGGACAAACGAGTGGAGTGAGCTCCGTGATAGAGGAGTTCGTTGGTATTACCTCAATTACAAGGTAAGTAGTTGGGTCGGAAGCAGGATAGATTTTGGGGGTATATATATGTATATGTAGGAACAGTGAAACTCTGGTATTATATATAAGTTAAGTATGTTATGGTTTCGCTGCCTAGATGATATGTATGTATAAATAGGTAAATTACCGGTACTTATGGGTTCGGGTTGACTTTGACTATGTTCTATGGTATTAGAGTATTATTAGTATGTGATAAATAAATAAAAAAGTAATAATATATAGCAAAAAATTGAGGCCGTTACAAGTTTGGTATCAGAGCCTAGGGTGCTAGGTTCTATAGACTTTAGTATGCAGCGGAAATAATACTAGAGTATAGGAATAGATCAGTAATTTAATAATTCAATGTTGGGGAATTAAGATGAGTATTTAAGGTTTTGTTCCGTGATCGGGAAGCAGGATTTCCGTAGTGGTTTCTATGTCTTTCCTGGGGTGATGATTTCAGGAAAGCCGTAGTAAACTATTGTCGAGTTGTGTTTCTCAATTGTTAGACTGAATCTTAAATTGAGAATAAGGACACTAGGTTAGTTTACCACAGTTTTCCTAAAATCGTCATTCTAGGAAAAACACAAAAGACAGTCGAAGGATTTCCGCCTCTAAACTTCTAGACCAAGACTCGCCTAATCTACCCACTCTTATCCTTATCTTATCTCAACCTTTGTTATGGTAATCATCCACTATCAAAGTCTGCAGAACCTAACAAACCTAGGCTCTAATACCACTTGTCACGCCCCAACCCGCCACGCGGGGCCCAGTGTAATGACCTAAAAATTAAAACTATTAAAATAATTAGGAAGTATAATAAATGAAATGGATTAATGGATAATAAGGAAAAGAAAAGATTTGAGAGGAATGAATAGTAGGCCTCGTCGACAAATGTTTTGTCTTCGTCAACGAGTGTCTTTCTAGAAATCGTGAACAAACTCCAGTCTCTCGTTGATGAAGAAATCCCGAAAGAGTAATTTCGAACTCTGAATTTCGTTGATGAATGCATCTTCTCATCGATGAAGTCTCTTCAGTAGTTCGTCGACGAACCCTGCCTTCTCGTCAACAAGTCCACGTGGCAGCAGCATTTATAAAAGGATCCAAGGTTGCTTCCACGCTAAGAATTCAAGAAAATTTTGTTTCTCTCTCTAGAAAGTCATTTTCTCTCTCTTCTCTCTTCATATCCGGTTCAGATTCAGCCAGAATTGCTAAATAGAAGCTACTACGATGTTCTAGGGAGGATTCTTTACACATCTAGTGGATCAGTTTCTTAAATTGGGCTTTTTGGGGAATGCTCCTAAGTTAGGTTAAGGGTATGGATTCTTTGTTTTGGTTTTTTATAAGTTTATTTAAGGTTATTAAGTTTTAGAAAATGTAGAAATAGTAGATTATTTTGAGTTTATCTCATCAAACTAGGATTTTGATTTAGGGTCCAAGTGAACGCCGTGTGTATCGGTCTGAGGATCCTGCCAGCGTAGTTCAGAAGTCAGGTAAGGGAAAATTGAATATTAAATCAAGTTTTGTAAAATAAAGATAATGAATTATGTTATTCTTATGTCACTACAAGAAAACAGATTTTTAGTGACGAAAGTATTAGTGACGGTTTTAAAACAATCACTAATAGTGTTGTATTAGTCACGGTATTTTAGAACCATCACTAATAGTGTAAGCATTAGTGACGGTTTTAGCAGCTGTCACTAATACAAAATTATTAGTGACGGTTCTAAACCGTCACTAATACTTTCGTCATTAAAAACTGCGCGGTAAACAATTTTTGCACGAAAATTTTTCCGAGAAAATATTAGTGACGATTCTATGGTATTAGTAACTGATTAAATTTGTCGCTAAAAGTCACTTATTAGTGATGATTAACAATCCGTCACTACTTATATTTATGAATATATAAAAAAATTTAGTTAAGGGTATTAGTGACGGATATTGGTGATGGATTGAGATATCCGTCACTAATAATGGTGTATTAGTGACGGTTTTGAAACCGTCACTACTAGTATTTTTATTTTAAAAATATAAAAAAAATTAAGTTAAGGGTATTAGTGACGGATTGGGAGATCCGTCACTAATAAGAGGATATTAGTGATGGTTACTACTTTTTTATTTTAAAAATATAAAATAAATTTAGTTAAGGGTATTAGTGATGGTTTGGAACAACTGTCACTAATAATAGGGTATTAGTGACGGTTTTGAAACCGTCACTAATAGTTCTTTTATTTAAAAAATATAAAATAAATTTAGTTTAGGGTATTAGTGACAGATTTGACAACCTTCACTACTAAAAAAATTTAAGTTGAGAGTATTAGTGACGAATTTGTAGATTCGTCACTATTGGCCCCTTATAAGTGATGGATCGACAACCGTCACTAATACTTCCTGTTTTAAAAAAAATTAAAAATTTTAAGTTGAGAGTATTAGTAAGAGTCCGCAACTCCGCTCCATTGTTAGCACCTGACTCAAATTTTTTAGAGAAAGCGTGTAACACCCCGACCTCGAGGGGCTTGGGATATTAACTTTTTACTACTGATTTACAGCGGAAGCAAATAAACTCAATTTTTATTTAACTAGAGCGCTAATTATCCATATTATAATCATTTATTTCAAAAGAAGAAAAATTACACAAGGATAAATATCTGACATCATACTAATATTTCAACAAATCTTTATTTTTCTATCCCCACCCGCATGCTTGTTAAGCCTGATTTCCAACATGTTCTTCAGAGTTATCTGAAATAAAAATATGATTGGAGTGAGACGACGCTCAGTAAGTAAATAAGATTATTATTAGTGTGTGGCCAAAATGAACTTTTTTTAAAAATTTCGTAAAATAATATTTAATACTATAACTTCAAAATTTCTTTTAGAATAAATATAAATTTAAAAATTTCTGTATAAAACTTTTGTCATCAATTATAACAGTAAAATTTTATAATTATATACTACAACTGTTAAATTAAACTTTTAACTTAAAAACTGTATAAACATTTAATGAAAAACATACATATACTTTTCCTTATACGTATTCCTTAGATCGTCATTTAAGCACCAAAATGATCATTTTTACGTAAACTTACACTTTTCCTTCAAATCATCAATAACTTTGTACACGTAATTAAATATGTATAAACATATATTATAAAAACCACCCTTAGGCCTGTTTGTCATAAGTCATGTTTACCCCCATGATTGGGTTGTGCGGTTTAAAGGCTGGACTTAACTGGCTGGCCGACCAAACTAAATCAACGTAAATAACTTTAAGTGAGATTTTCCTTATTAAGTCCTGGTCCGGAACCAGGTGTGTACTTAGGAGAAATCCACTAACATAAATAACCACTCTGTAAACAGTGTGGGTGCACTCTGATCCGTATAAATTTTAAGTTGCGGTACCGAGCATCTGTAACTTTGAACTTTCGTCGTCATAAGGGGTTTTAAAATTATCTTATTATAATTTATGCAATTTAAAATAATATCGTAAAAATCTTATCTTTACTCATATTTTCATAAAAGAATGCAACGTAAAAATAAACTCATGCCACACAATTTTTGTGTTAAAAATATATATAATTTTATTTTTGAATAGAAAGAAATACTAAAAATTTATTCGAATGGATTAGAACATTTCTTAACCCAAAAATAGATGCAAGTATATTAAAGATATAACTGGTATAATTAAATACGCGTAAAAATAAACTCATGGAAATTTTGTGGAACTAATTAACATAATTGAAATTTACTTATAAAATAAACTCGGGTATGAATTTTAAATAAAAAAAAACTAACATAATCAAAATTTACTTACCTTCTTCTTTACGAACACTGTAACTATCTCTAAGAAATGAAATCGGAAAGAGTAGGTGATTGAGAACCTACTCAAAAATTCTCTCTCCACCATTTTCTTTCACTCACTAATTCTTCTCTTCCTTGGAAAATTGTTGTGAAAAATGAAGGTTAAGAACTCCCTATTTATAGGAAAATTTTGGGGAAAAAATAAAATTTATAAAAGTGTGGGGAGATGGGTGAAATTATAATTTTTTTAAAATTAAAGAATGGGCAAGGGATGGGCAAGGTATGGGTTGAGTATGAGATGGGGATGGAGGCCATGTGGGAGTGCTTGCCACCATTCCTATTAAATAAATTTTTAATTAACCACTTATCTAATTAATTAATCAATTAGTTAATTAATTATTTTATTATTTTATTATTTTTCTTAATCATTATTATCATTATTATTATCATTGTTATTACTTTTAAACTATTTTTAGTATTTATTTATTTTATTATTTATTTTTGAACAAGAATTAAATTTAAAATTTGAAAACTCATGTGAGCCCCACATGGCCTTGTGGGCCCCACACAATTTCGAGACCCGAATGGATCCTACGTAACTCGAATAACTCTTATACGATTTTATGCATCCTATATAGTTTTGAGACTCGTATAAACCTCCATACGGTTTCGAAACTCATGTGAGCCCCACACAGTCTTGTGGGCCCCGCATAGGATACCTATATTATTATTATTTTATCATATATTTCTACAAATTATATTAGTCAAAACATTTTATGTACATATTTACGTATATAAATAGTGTCTTGTGACTCCGGGACTCAAGTGGACTTCACATAGTCTTGTGGGCCCCACATATTATACCTATATTATTATCATCTTATTATGTATTTCTACAAATTATGTCAATCAAAACACTATTTTATGTATATATACTTATTTACGTGTATAAACAGTGTCTATTCTGTTTATCCTATGAAATTCCATTTTGATCAGGCTGACCTCCAGGGAGCGACTGAGCCGCAATGGTCTCAGAGCACTCGCTTAAACAAGGTCTTTCTTAGGCATCAAACATGGAATCAATGATCCTACAGAAAAACACTTCTGTATTGATATTAACTCAATGACCATTTTTATTATTTTATTATTATTGTACTTTAATCATATATATATTTTTGGGTTATCACATACCAAATGTAACACCCCAACCCCGAGGGGCCTCGGATATTAACTTTTTACTACTAATTTATAGCGGAAGTAAATAAACTTAATTTTTATTAAACGAGAGCGCTAATCATCCATATTACAATCATTTATTTCAAAAAAAGAAAAATTACACAAACATAAATATCTAAAATCATACTAATATTTCTAATAAATCTTTATTTTTCTAATCCCCACCCGCATGCTTGCTAAGCTTGATTTCCGACATGTCCTTTAGAGTTATCTGAAATAAAATACGATTGGGGTGAGACGATGCTCAGTAAGTAAATAAGATTATTATTAGTGTGTGGCCAAAATGAGCTTTTAAAGAATTTCGTAAAACAATATTTAATACTATAACTTCAATACTACTTTTAGAATAAATATAAATTTAAAAATTTCTGCATAAAATTTTTGTCATCAATTTCAACAATAAATTTTTATAATTATATACTATAACTGTTAAATTAAACTTTTAACTTTAAAATTGTAAAAATATTTTATGATAAACATACATATACTTTTCCTTATACGTTTTCCTTATATCGTCATTTAAGCACCAGAATGATCATTTTCATGTAAACTTACATTTTTCCTTCAAATCATCCGTAACTTTGTACACGTAATTAAATATGTATAAACATATATTATAAAAAAAAAAATCACCCTTAGGCCTTTTTGCCGTAAGTCATGTTTACCCCCATGACTGGGTTGTGCGGTCCGAAGACTGAACTTAACTGGTTGGCCGACCAAACTAAATCAACGTATGTAAACTTTAAGTAAGATTTTCCTTATTAAGTCCTGATCCGGAACCAGGTGTGTACTCAGGAGAAATCCACTAACATAAATAATCACTCTGTAAACAGTGTGGGTACACTTTGATCCGTATAAACTTTAAGTTGCAGTACCGAACATCTGTAACTTTGAACTTTTGTTGCCATAAGGGGTTTTAAAATCATCTTATTATAATTTATGTAATTTAAAATAATATCATGAAAATCTCATCTTTACTCATTTTTTTATAAATAAAAAAAAATGCAACGTAGAAATAAACTCATGCCACACAATTTTTGTGTTAAAAATATATATAATTTTATTTTTGAATAGAAAGAAATGCTGAAAATTTACCCGAGGGGATTAGAACATTTCTTAACGCAAAAATAGATGCAAGTATATTAAAGATAGAATTGGTATAATTAAATACGCATAAAAATAAATTCATAGAAATTTTGTGAAACTAATTAACATAATTGAAATTTACTTATAAAATAAACTCGGGTATGAATTTTAAATAAAAAAAACTAACATAATCAAAATTTACCATGTGCTACGAATACAAAAACTATCTTTAAACAATGAAATCGGAAAGAGTGGGTGAGTGAGAACTTACTCAAAATTCTCTCTCCACCACAAATTCTTTCACTCACTAATCATTCTCTTCCTTGGAAAATTGTTGTGAAAAATGAAAGTTGAGAGCTCCCTATTTATAGAAAAATTTTGGAAAAGAAATAAAATTTATAAAAGTGTGGGGAGACGAGTGAAATTATAATTTTTAAAAATCAAAGAATGGGCAAGGTATGGGTTGAGTATGGGATGGGAATGGAGGCTATGTGGGAGTGCTTGCCATCATTCCCATTAAATAAATTTTTAATTAATCACTTACCTAATTAATTAATCAATTAGTTAATTAATTTTTTTTATAATTTTTCTTAATCATTATTATCATTATTATTATTATCATTGTTATTAATTTTGAACCATTTTTAGTATTTATTTATTTTATTATTTATTTTTGAATAAGAATTAAATTTGAATTTTAAAAACTCATGTGGGCCCCACACGGTCTTGTGGGCCCCACACAACTTCGAGACCCGAATGGATCCTACGTAACTCAAATAATTCTTATACGATTTTATGCATCTTAAATAGTTTTGAGACTCGTGTAAACCTCCATACGGCTTCGGGACTCATGTGGGCCCCACACAGTCTTGTGGGCCCCGCATGGGATACCTATATTATTATTATTTTATCATATATTTCTATAAATTATATCAGTCAAAACATTATTTTATGTATTTATTTACGTATATAAACAATGTCTGCCCTGTTTTATCCTATGAAATTCCATTTTGACCAGGCCGACCTCCAGGGAGCGACTGAGCCGCAATGGTCTCTGAGCACTCGCTTAGACAAGGTCTTTCTTAGGCATCAAACATGGAATCAAGGATTCTAACAGAGAAACACTTTCTTTTTTAATACTAACTATTATTATTATTATTATTCTTTTTTTTTCTTGGGTTATTACATCCTAATATTACTCGATGAGTCGCGGATGATACCACCACCACCACATGTGTGTATATACATAAGTAGGCCTAGAGTAATCTGGAATGAGATAGCGAGGATTTAATTGTCTTAATTTAATAGAAAAAAATGCTCTTGATCTGGAGAAATGGCAAAAAAAAAAATTTATGTAACTGACCCTACCTGGTGGGACTTATGGTTTTTGTTGTTATTGTTGTTATCCGTCTTTGAAAGTTTGACCATCCCATATATGTATATACATAGGTAGACTAAGTAACTAGAAATGAGGTAATGAGTAAAGATTTAATAAAATTTAATTTAGTAGAGGAAAATGCTTTTGATCGAGTGAATTGGCAAAAAAAAAAGGAATTTATATAGTCGTTCCCATCTAGTGGGACAAAAGACTTGTTGTTATTTTTGTTGTCCATCTTTAAAGTTTGATCATCTCATATATGTAAATACATATGATCCAACTTGTTAATATTGTTATTTCAACTTTCAACATAATATTCTAGGAAAAAAATGAAAATGAAATCTAAGTAGTTTGATTGTAGTACTCCACTTTTCATAATTCATTCTTCCCATTTTTTTTTTTTAAAAAAAAAAGTTATATTACATTTAGAATAAAATATTTTTATTTGAGTAAAAGAATAGAATAATAATAAAGTTGGAGGAGAAATTATATTCAATGAATATGTGACAATTGGCGACGAAATTAACTTATGAGAATAACTTTATTATCAACATTGAAGTGTGATGGCATTTTTTTTTTTCAAAGAAAAAGAAAAGTTAGAAGATGATTGAAAGTCAAAAAGAAAAAAAAAAAGTACTAAGAAAACACAAAAGGGAATCATAATAGGAAAATCTTGAAAGACTAAGAAAAATAAAAATAGAAACACATAAAATGCAAAAAAATAAAAATAAAAATACAGAAAATGAAAAGTTTATAGTATTTATTTATATATTTAAATAAATAAATTAAAAAAAAAAAAAAAACGCACGAAAAGAGGCCAATACAAAGTGTTGTGGGCTTGGACAGGCGGCCAATATTTAAAGGTTGCACGGCAAGATGGTATCTATTCCCATACGCACAAAGTAAGCAATCAAAAAGTTTTCAACGGGCTAGCATTTGGTTGGCATTGTACGTTTGGTCTCTTACCCCTTTTTTGAAGATGCCCCCAATTGCATTGTATTAATTTTCATAAATATTTATGAGAGAGAGAGAGAGAGAGAGAGAGAGAGAGAGAGAGAGAGAGAGAGAGAGAGAGAGAGAGAGAGAGAGAGAGAGAGAGAGAGAGAGAGAGAGAGAGAGAATACTGAAGGAGATAATATGATCCAGTCATGAGTAATCCCAGTTATCGCCAATACTGATATTCGTCAACTGATGAGCTCCAGCGGATACCTATAAATACATGCACCCTCACTACGAAGCAATGCAGAGAAAATGAAGAATAGCTGGAGGAGCCTTGCATGAAGAGGCAGGGAGTCTAATGAAGCCAAGGATGACTTGCCGGAATGCACGGTTATTGTTTATATATGCATGATTTGATTGGTTCACCGGCAAGTTGTTCTGGGCTATGTTGGGTTCTCTTCTTCTCACGTAAGGCCTCAAATGGCTTGGCATATATACACATGCAGCTATACAACAACTCTACTTGTGCCCGTGATGATGCATATATACGTGGAGGTGGAGAGTTGAGTGCAGCCAAGGATGACTTTACCCGCGCCTTACGTTTGCATTTTATTCACTTGTATTAATTTGTAATTGCTGTGCGGGTAAATCATCCTTGGTTACATTTGGCTCTCTTCTCATTCAGTGCAAGACCAACAACTGGAGCTTCACCACTGATATGCATTATTCATTCTACAAGAGGTGCCAATACATGTGCCATCCAGTAACGATTGGATAAATTATGGACATAGTAGCATGCTTAGAAGAGAAAAACACATAACTTCCTTCAATTTTCACATTTTAATCAATGGCCAAGGTTAATTATACAAGTACCTCAAAATTGATGCCAAAGCCATGGCCAGCTTATGTTTTATTATTAATTACTTAAAGTCTTAAGTGTGTAGGACATTTCATATAGAGCAATGGTCATCATTTTGTTGTTTGATAAATGCAGTGTGATACATGATATATGCGGCCAAACAAGACCTCGCTGAGTGAGGAAGAATGGAAGATTTTAATTAAAGAATGAAATGAAAACTTCACGGAAAGTGATGGCTTCTTGGCACAGTGTGCGGAGGAAGGTAGTAATCCTGAACTAGTGTTTTGCAGTTGGCCATAACAAGATTGTTGGGAGTAAAGGTTCCAACTAACAGCAATGCTCAATATAAAAATAAATCGTATATAAATTCTATTACTTGATCTTTATCTATATGATAAACAGTTCTTCTCGAGCTCAAGTAGTTTAGTTAATTAGCTTAGAACTCATGTCACTATAATCACTCACTACTCTTAAAAGTCAAAATCATATTTCACAATAATTGCCCAATAGCAAGATTTATGATGTTTGATATAAAAAAAAAATCACCCACCTTTTAAGATGAAGAAGATTGAGATGGAGAGATGGTGAATTGGGTGAAGTGGACTCATTATGCTAGCCCATTAGAAGTTTTAAGATAAAATGTCTTAGTTCACATGCGGCGCCCTATGAAACAAGGAGTGGAGAATCATAAAAATCGTAAAAATCAAAGAAAGAACAAGACAGGAATGAGATAGAGAAGGAATAGATTAAAGGGATATGACAAGTAAGGTAGAGAGAGAGAGAGAGAGAGAGAGAGAGATGGGGACCAAAGAGGCACTATTAGGTTTGTATTGACATGTTGGATTGGATTGGATTGAAATATACACCTATTTATATCCCTTCGAGATCAAACCTACATCAATTCTACAATTGCAAATCATAAATTTGGATCATTAATTCTACTCATAATGTTGGTTTGTTTCTAAACATTAATCCTAATCATAAATTTGGTTTGTTTCTAAACATTAAAGTCTTAACTATTATAGCTAACAAAACTTTAAAGTTTACCTTACCTAAGTGTCTACCATGTGCCCAAGAGATGTTCATCATGTGTCTCACCTAGGCGACTCCCCATGTAATTCTTTAGGCAACTATCCTAGCTAGCCAAGAGATTATCAAGGCATTCTAGGGGTGCACAAAGATCACACATACAATGTCACTTGGGTTGCTGTGTCTGGATGAAATCATCATAAGTGATGGTTTGACTAAAGGAAATTGTACAACGAATGATATTTGGGCCCCCAACGTTTAGCTATAAAAGAATAGGTTGGTCGAATCCATCACAGTAATTACTGGTGATGATTCTACCATGCTTATAAAAGGATTGTAAGTGACCTATACTGGGAGCTTTTGTGGGTGTCTTTAATGTGAATCCTGAACTATTGAATTTTTCATATCTTCTCCATCTAGAGGTCATTTCACCCTATAAATTACCCATGATCATCTTCATTGCAGTTACTACCTCATGGGAGGTGTGAGATGTCAAGCCTCGAAGCCGCCAAGTGAGGCCCGAGGTATGATGTGATCCAATCACCTATGTCTGATACCATAACCTCAATCACGCAACGGAAAAATAAATAAACATCCTCAATAATATATCAAAGTTCTATATAAACATTCCAAAAATTTCCCAACATCAGTATCCTTATATATACATCTCAGAAAACTAAAAACGTAAACCCAAAAATACATCCAAAATCTGTACCCTCTCACAAAAATGCTATGCCAAAAAAAAAAAAAAAAACCTCAGTCTCGAACTCGCTAAGCTCAATCATGTGGAGGCCCTAAAAAAGATAAATTGTATAACGGGCGAGACACATTTTAGTAAGATGAAATCGATTAATACTGTTGAATTAGGTGTAACTCCATGAGGGGGAGTGAATTGGGTATTTTAAAATTCTTTGAATCTATTTACCACTTAATCCTTATTTGTATATTTAGCAAATCAATCTCAATGATTTATAACAAAAACAATTCAATTTACCAATGAGTTCTTATTACCCAATTAATTGTGTGCAATGTTATTCAACCTAGACATGCAATACGACCAATTTAGATGTAGTGCTGAAAGTAAAGAGTAAAGGGAAGAGAGAAGACAAACGCATTTTTTACGAGATTCAGTCAACTCAGTTTACGTCCTCGCCTTGAGCAACCACTCAAGGATTTCACTAAAATTCTTACTCCTTAAATTGGGACAGAGCTTCCCTTACAATCTGCTGCTTACAAGAGGTACAACTCCCTCTTACTCCGCTGCTTACAGGAGATATAGTGTTGGAAAAAGGTGTATTCCCAATAGGGGGGTGAATTGGAAATTTTAATTTTTCTCTTAGGTTAAGTTAGAAGTCAATATGTTTTGGTAACCTAGGGTCCTTCTACACGGTTCCAAATGTGCTGATAAATAAAATACGTGGAATTTAAATCATGCACATCATTCATACAATAACATATATGTGCGGTAAATATAAAGTGCTGAAATGTAAATAGACACACGATATGTTATCGGGGTTCGGCCAACTGTGCATACGTCCCCACCTCTAGCTCGCAAACCAGAGGATTCCACTAATAGCTCACTTAAGGGTGGAGCGACACCGTTTACAACTAGGTCAAATTAACACAGGGCTTACCTCAACCTTAACCAGGTCAATTAGCGGGTCTAACCTCAACCTACACGCCTTAACAGGACGATGCACCTAACTTTCCTAACCGGGTCTAAGCCAATTCGGGACTATTCCAGGGTTAGTCTCCCTCTTCAGGCCCGTGCCTGGAAATACAACAAATGTATATATAATCATATGGTACAGTGATTGTACTTTCGTGTAAAGCAGATATGTACCCAAATGCGCGCAATAACATACACCACAATATGATTCAATATGTAAGCTCAATGTGGTCTAAATGGTTCAACTCTCAAAAGTATTTTCTATATGTATAATGCGTACGTGGAGTGGTAAACAAGCAGTCTTTGTATCACACGATATTCAACAAATAAGTTCACACAAAGATGTCAAGTCTCCAGTATTTCAATTAGCAAGATAACTCAAGCATGTAAGTATTAAATGATGTATATGCTTGGTTTGCAAAAGATATGTAATCTTTGTATTTAGCAAATAATATATGAGTGAAAGAATATTACAACAAAGACCACTATCACACAAACAAATATCTCTTCAAATATTTTACAAGATTAAAGTGCAATAGATATTTGAAAGTTTTTGAAAAGTTTTTGCAATAAAAAACAAATACAATCTTCTCAAGATCTTGCAATGAAGGTGTAAGCTTAGAAGATCTAACAAAGTCTTCTTAGGATAGACTTATCAACAAACTCTCCTAAGAATCCTTAGGTTTTGCTCTCAAATAAAATCATGTCAAGCAACTAAAATAAGGAGAGCAAACATTTTCCAACACACACTCAATCCACTTACTGATGATGTAGGCACTAATAAACAATAAGCATGAGTGAATGGAGCTAAAAAATGAGTAGTATAAGGTTTTTGATTTTCAGAGAATTTTTCCTTAATTAAAGTGGCTAATCATATATAATTTTCTCAAATGAACTTATATATTTAGGCAGAGGAGAAAATATGACTGTTGGGGACCTATTGGGTATTATTAGGAAAGTTTAATGATGTTTAAAGCATTTTAACCCTGTTTAAAAATATTAACTGCGGTAAAAAAATCAAGGCAACCCGAGAGGTCCGGTCGACCAGAATAGGTTCAGTCGACCAAGTCTCATATGGTTCGGTCGACCAGGGGACTTTTGAACTGAGGTCTTGGTCGACTAGGAGAAGAAGATTTCTCAATTTTCCGAGGTTCGGTCGAACAAGCCATTTTTAACTGACTGGTTCGGTCGATCAGACCGCTGGGAATTCTCCCGAGGACCCTTCGGTCGACTAGGTAGTTGGAGAACAAATGTTCTCAGTCGACCAAATGGTCAACTGTTGACCCAGGAGGGTTTCGATCGACCAGGGCCTTTTGAACTACCAGTTTCGGTCGACTAGTTGGTCAAACTTTTGACCCCAGGGAGTTTCGGTTGACCAGGGCCTTTTGAATTAGCTTTGCTAGTCGACCAGGTGGTCAAACTTTGACCCAAGGGAGTTTCGGTGACCAGGGCCTTTTGAACTACCTTTGCTGGTCGACCAGATGGTCAAACTTTGACCCAGGGTGTCTCGGTCGACCAGGCCAAAATGAACTGGCTTGGCTGGTCGACCGAAAGTGCATCGTGTGTGCATTTCGGTCCCGTATTGAAGCAAACAAGCCATATTCAAGTGCCTAACAAATATATGTCAAAGTGTGAGTGTCCTAGGAGCACTTGGGGTCCAATTTGAAGACACCGAAAAAGTCTGGTGTCGGTCGACCGAAGGAAAAACCCTAAGGTCTTTTTATGGTTATTTTTGGTTTGTATCTGGTTTGAGCTTACAAAATAAACAATGCAGGTGATGCATGTAATTATTACAATCAAAGCCCTATTTACTATTACAGACCTTTCTGACTTAATTATTACAAACCCGAATATAACATACAACAAATAAATTATATCTAGGGTCTTCGTCTTCGTTTTCCTCCAGGTCTCCGAGTGCCATCATAGGATACTACCAAGATAAACCTGCACATCAACTCGGCAGTCATTAAATACCTGAGTATTTGTCATAATCAAAACAGGGTATGACCCATAGGGTCCACATACAGTTCTCTCCTCAAACCCCGGTTCACACACCGAACCGTAAATAGAATAGAATATGTAAAAAAAACACTTAACAATGCTTCCAAGCAAAAGCTCGTGAGAACAATTCAAATTCCTAATACATTAACATATGATATAACTTGAAGCTCAGAATGTATGAAACGATACAATCGTTTATGTATGATATGCTTCAACACACAAATTCTTTTTTATCAAATCTCCCAAAAATGATATATTTAAACACTTTGGAGAATATTAGGGTTCTAGTTCACTTTACGAAAAATCATGAATAACTAATGTCAACTTATCAAAAAGCTTTGAAGATTGCAAAGATTTTAAACACACTTTGTCAAAAACAATATTTTTCTTAAGATTTCATCTCAAAGGGATCTTGGTAATATTAGACTTAAAGTATATATCTATATATCTATATGATGAGAATACCAAAGATCAACGAACTTAATATTTGATTTTCAGAAACTATCCTTCAATATATATATATATATTGTTATGCACTACTAAGGATATATATAATCAAATAGTTTAGATGTATTCAAAATATCAGTCTTAAACTAAGAACACACTTGAGTGAACACTCTTTAATCAATGCCCAAATAAAAACTTACTCAAGTATTGAGTTTGTCAAAAACAATCTTTATATGAATGTGAAAAACTCAACATCAAACTTCTCTAAGGATATTCAAAACAGATGTTGATATGAGATTCTCTAACAAAACTAAATATATTAATCAAACCTCAATCCAAGTTGAAGCACAAGATGTATAATTGAGATCCCTTTAGATTTTCTGAGGTGATTTGCCCAAAGATGATGTGTAGAAGCTAGAGTGTAGGCAATCGTACAACAATAAGAACAAGTTTCTCAATAATATGTATTCTTCTCTCTTTTTTTATCTTCTCTTTTATCTTAGCTCTATGTTCTAGGATTTAGATATTCAGTATATATAGTGTCTTACCCTTACAATTGATCTCAACCATTGGATCAAAGAGATAGCTCGCGAGTTCAATAATATTTTTAAGTTTTCCCTCAAGTTTAGGCGATTGAGGTCGAAGCTCACACGACCTAAGTCCCTTAAAGCTTTGAAAATTTAACTTGGAATACAAGGTCAGGCGCCTGAGGTACAATTCAAGCTCCTGAAGTGGTAAGTTCAGGAGCCTAAACTCCTAAGTTTAGGCGACCGAAGTGCCTCAGCCAGGTTCTGTGTTTTCCATTAAATCTTCAAGCAACTGAGGTTGAGTTCAGGCAACCGAAGTCCCCATTTTCTAAATTTTTCTTTTCTAATTTAAAATTGTGCTTTGCTCTCCTTCTTGTATCTTTTATAAAACATATTTTCCATGATTTTAAAAGTATTTCTAAGTCCATGAAAGTCCCTTAATAATATACATGAAATGCAAGAATCCTAAAGTCATTTTAAGTTATGTTGAGCCTCAAATTAAATCATATGAAAATATAAATACATGAGTTCTAAGTACCCATTCCCAAAATATTTTTGAACTTTTCTGCTTGCATCTTGATTCTCGTACTCTTTGAGTTCCATGTATCTTGCCAAGATATGTATGCTTTGCTTTATGGCTTCCACGTTATCCTTCTATGCATGCTTAATATAGTTCTTGTTCACAAACTCAATGCACAGATCAAATACCAAGTGATTTGTCATTATCAAAAACGGATTGGACTCATAGAGTCAACAAATACTAGTGTGTGGCTATCATGAGTTTAGTGTATACAAAATATCATCAGTTGTTAATTAACCATAGTTATAAAATCTTTCTCGGACCATACCACACACACACACACACACAATTATTTATAAGCAAAAGTTCTCGAGGATAGGGGAGATTACACGCCAATACATGTAGTTCCCCTCTGCTTTAATATGTTATGCAACCTGGTATGGCCACAACTAATATCTATCAGGGCACTCGCCTTTCTCAGTAAGCCCTTGGGCTGAGAGTTTTACTTCGCCCTAAATACATATAATGCTACTATATTTAATACATTTAATACTTTGTTACTTTACTCTGTATATTGTTATCTTTGTAAAACCAAACTTTTCATAATCTCTATTTTCCTATAACATACTTTGTTATCACATTTCACATCCTCTATCTTCATATATTTTGTATTCACATACATTGTTATGTATTTACATGCATTGTTCTATTATACCCTGATTAAATCTACAAATATGAATTTAGAACTCACTATCAAATGGATAAAAATCGACATGCTTCCCCCCATGACGGGTTAAGTAGCCTGTAGGCTAGACTTAACCCTGGTCGGCCCACCAGAGTTAAATCAATTCCCAACTCTTCAGTTTGCTAGTCCAATTGGCTTTCCCATGTTGGTCTAGACTCCAAGGGAAACTGTTAGAATTAGTGTATTCCCAGAAGGGGTGATTGGATTTCTAAAGTTTTTCTCTTCTTGGTTAAATAGCCAGCGACAGTATTTCACAAGCCTAGGGTCAATCTAAAGCATATATAAAATAAACTAACAAATAGTGTTGCTGCCAAAAATGTCGATCTGACCACCGGCAAGCTTTTCGATCCCGATCACCTCAAAAGGATGAAAACAAACATGGCGTGGAGGACCCGGGGTGTACTTCAGGGGATCTCTCTGATGCCTAAGTAAGGGAGCGTTTTAAGAGAGGTTGTAAGCAACAGTGAAATTGGGTTAGAATGAGATATCTTTGCCTCTCCTTTGGACCCCTATTTATAATGATGGAGTTTGACCTTGAGGTGATCTATCATTATGGTGCATGGCGTGGATCACTCTGGCCATTATTGCGCGGGCGTGGATCACTCTGGTCGAGCGGTTGACTTGGTAGGTGATTTTCCCCATTAATGCTAGGAAATGGTCTTCTTTTGGCTTGGTAGGTGTTTCCCCCTCAGCCGGAGTACACCCCGGGTCCTCTAAGCTGCGTTTGTTTTCGTCCTTTTTAGGTGATCAGGATCGAAAAGTTCGCCGGTGGTCAGATCAAAATTTTGATAAACTTTTGGTTTCACATGGTCATAAAGTTTTTTGAAACAACAAGCAACATATGAGATGTTTTAGAAGTAATTTAAATTCACTTTGAAGGGGAGGAAATCTCACATTTTTTTAGAGGAGGCACCAGAAGCTAAGCATCAATATTCAATAGATTCACCACAATGATTGAACCAACCATTTTTGCAATGGCATTTTTATAAGCATAAGGATATGATCACCATATCAATACCAAAGGAAAACATAAAAAAAATTATTTTCGATTTTGGAGATAAATTTTTCAATATATGTTACAATTTTGCATTTACCCCTATTTATAGTGGTGGTGGCTGCTTCACGAATTTTAAGCTAACTAAATAAGCTATTTTAGCTTGCAAAGAACTCTATATAAGTAAAGAATCACAATAATAAATATTTACAAAGGATTTATTTCAACATTTGCAATCGATGCCCGTTAGAATTTTAACCCTAACAATCTTGCTACTGATTGCCATAATGTGACATCGGGTCATCATCTTGGTAGAGTACTTCCCTCCATACTTTAAGTTGTCACATCCAACCCACAAAGTTTGCTTGAGTTTTGTATCAAGAAATCTTCCTTACTCAATAAGGCCTTGCTCGATCATGTAATAATTATTTCTCTATAGAAACAAATTAATGATCAATTTTGTAGAGTTGTATTCGGGGCATGAATTAAATCTCCTACAAACATAGGACTTTCATCAGTTAATAATTGATATACCCTAAATATATCAGGGTCAAACGTTCATTTTCCAGCATTAAAGCACATCCACAATCAAGGCCACCATCACTCAAGGACAGCTCCCCTGGAGGGGTAAAAACCATATAAACCAGAGCAATCCAGACTCGCACCACAAACAGTTGTTGTCAGCCCCATAATGGTCAGAGCGATCCACGCTTGTGCCATAACTCGCCAATAAATGGTCATACACCCTCGGGTCAACTTCTGCCACTATAAATAGGGACTTGAGCGAGAGGCCATAGTAAGTCATTCTTAACCCATTTTACTACTATTACATTCAACCTCTTTGAAACGTTCCCTTACTTAGGCATGAGAATGATCCCCCAGAGTATAACTCAGGTCTTCCAAGCCTATTTTGTTTTCACCCTTTTCAAGTCATCGCAAGTCAGAGAGCAACGTTGCAAGTCCCAACCATTTTTATCCCATAACAGTTAGCGATGTCTGTGGGAACTATTTCTAAGAGTTGCTCATCTTGCTTCCAACCTCTGATTCCCGAATATGACAACAACCCATGGTTCAAGCCCCGATCCTACCACTGGTAAAAGATCACCTCATTCTGTTCATTCCACGCCTAGAGATCATTCGAGGGTCACCAGGGAGGAATTCCTCGCTTTCCAAAGGAGAATAGAGGCCTCCCAGAAGAAGATGGAGGATATGTTCAACCTACTCTTGCAGCAAAAGAGTAAGGAAGAACATGTCCCCCACCAACAACAAGTCAGCTTCGGCTCACCTAAGAAAGCAGAGAACCTGAAGGAGAGTGAGGAAAAAATTAACCTCGCTAAAAAGGTGGAAGACGCGAACAGTGTAGGAGTAAACGATTAAAAATCGAATGAGTTAGAGGAGAAGATCAAAAAATAGATCAAATAGAGAAGGTGACGTAAGAGGGGCGAACCACCCCCTCTTATGGGGCGACCTCTTTAAAATCCTTGGAGCCGTCATTCACCAAAGAAGTGATGGAGGTCCCGCTCCCCAACAAGTTCAAAATTCTAACTTTCGAAAGGTACGAGGGCTTGACTAACCTGATTGATCATCTGGACACGTTTAGGGTGTTGATGCAATTGTAGGGCGCACCTAACGCCATCATGTGTCATGCATTTGCAGCCACCCTTAAAGGTAGTGCTAGGGATTGGTACTGAATCCTACAGCTTGGACCAATCGGCTCCTTCTCTAAGATGGAGTAGCAGTTTACCGGCCACTTCATCAACAGTCGGAGAATTGTCAAAACTTCGGCTTATCTGATGATCTTGGTTCAAGGAGAACAGGAGACATTAAAAAATTTCATGCACCGCTTCCTTACCACAACCCTGGATATCCACAACCTAGACATGGGAGTGGCCATCACAACCCTGACCATAGCCCTTCAGTCGGGAAATTTCCTATATTTATTGGGGAAGAAGCCCCCAGCTGACATGGGAGAGCTAATGGCTAAAGCACAAAAATATGTCAACCTATAAAAGATGATGGATATAAGAGGAAATCGGATCGAGTTGAAAAGGAAGGGTAATAGAGAGATCGAAGAACCTTCCAGACCCGAAAAGAGATAGGAGAACAGCATGTTGCAGGCCAGCTCTCAGGCTACGGGGCACACCACTGAGTTTCAAACTTATACCCCTTTAAACGTACCATGAACCGATGTGTTGATACACATAAGAAAGAAGGAGTATGTGTCATGGCCTAAACCTATGCGAACACCCTCATATAAATGGAACATGTCAAAGTTCTATCAGTTCCATAGGGATCACAGGCACGACACCGAGGAGTGTATTCAATTGAAAAATGAAATTGAGGACTTAATAAAATAATAAATAAAAAAAGTCATCTGTCGAGGTTCATTAAGAAGGGAGATTATCAAGGGGAAGCTCGTGAGCAGAAAATGCCAAACGGGAATGAAAAAGAAGACTAGATCATTGGAGAAATCGTTGTGAATTTTGGCGGTTCCGCTAGTGGCAGTTACAGTGGAGGCCCACAAAAAAGGTATGCCAAGCAGGTGCTCTTAGCAGAGAAAAGGGAACCAAATGGCAAAAGACCAAAATAGGAAGACACCATCACCTTCAGTAGTGAAGATGAAGAAGAAGTACAACAGCCCTACGATGATGCACTAGTAGTATCCCTTCTGGTGGCCACCTATGAAGTGAGGCGCATGCTAATAGACAATGGGAGCTTGGTCAACATAATGTTCTGGTTAGTGCTCGAAGGAATGAAGATTGGTAGGGAATGCCTCAAACCGATCTCCACCCTGTTGGTCGAGTTTGGAGGAGACATAGTACATCCCATGGGAACAATTATGCTACTAGTAACCATGGGAACGACCCCACAAAAAATCACCTCGTTGATGGATTTCCTAGTGGTCGATCGACCATCAGTATACAACATTATACTGGACCGCCCATTGCTCAATGCGGCTCGAGCCATAACGTCCACCTACCACCTAAAGATGAAATTCCCTACCCTACACAGGACGGGAATGGTCATGGGAGATCAAGCAACAGCTCGAAATTACTACGTGATGGCCTTAAAAGGCAAAACTGACGCAAAGGAAACCTTAACCGTTGAAGACCTAGAGGTGAGGGGAGAGTACCCACAAATTATCACACTAGATGATGACCTTACACGCATACCAATAAACGGTAATAAGGAGAAGTGTGTGCAGATTAGAAGTTGCCTGTCCAATCCTTTAAAAATGGAACTGAGCAAACTGCTAAACGAGTTCACGGATGTGTTTTTCTGGTCGGCCGATGACATGTCAGGGATCGACCCTGCAATCATGGAACACAGGTTGCAAGTGGACCCCAACCATAAGCCTGTAAAGCAGAAGAAGAGGAGTTTCGCTTTGGAGTAGATCAAGGTGATAGATGAGGAGGTAACGAAACTGGTGCAGGCCAAATTCGTCAAGAAGGTCAACTATCTAGAGTGGCTAAGCAACGTGGTTTTGGTAAAGAAATCAAATGGAAAGTGGCGGACGTGTATCGATTTCACAAACTTGAACAAGGCGTGTCCAAATGATAGTTTCCCACTTCCTCGAATCGATCAACTGGTAGACTCGACGTCTGTACATGAGCTCTTAACCTTTATGGACATGTATTCGGGATATAACCAAATACCAATGTACCAGGGGGACGAGGAGAAAAAATCGTTCATCACAGAAAGAGGACTTTATTGCTACCGTGTGATGCCCTTCGGACTGAAGAATGCAGAGGCTACCTATCAGAGGCTGGTGAACAAGATATTCAAAAATTAGCTCAAAAAGACGATGGAGGCGTATGTAAATAACATGTTGGTAAAAATCCTGAAAGCGTGAGAGAATCGCAAGGATTTGAAGGAAACATTTGAACTAGTGCACAGGTATCAAATGAAATTAAATCCTTCCAAATGTGTGTTTGGTGTTTCTGCAAGGAAGTTTTTAGGCTTCATGGTGACACACAGGGAGATAGAAGCCAATCCCAACAAGGTAAGGGCACTGCTGGAGATGAAAGCCCCTCGAACAAAGAAGGAGATCCAGGTCTTGACAAGAAGAATCGCCTCCCTCGGCAAGTTTGTCTCCTGTTTGGGAGATAAAGGTCTATTTTTCTTCAAGGTATTGCGAAAGAAAGGAGGATTTGAATGAAGGGAAGAGCAAAGTAGAGCCTTTGATTAGCTCAAACATTACCTTGGTTCCCCCCTCCCCCACTACTAACAAAGGTGAAAGCAGGAGAAGATCTCTACCTATACGTGGCCTCGACTCCACATGTGGTCAGCTCAGTCTTGGTTAGAGAAGAAGAAAGCCAGCACAATCCTACCTACTACACCAGCAAGGTGCTGAATGGAGCTTAGATGAATTACACCATAGTGAAAAAGGCAGCCTTCTCCGTTATCTGTGCAGCTCGGAAGCTAAGACCATACTTTCAGGCGTACAAGATAATCATGCTGACAAACCTACTGCTAAGATAGATCCTGCAGTGGCCAGAGAGTTCTGGGAGAATGTTGAGGTGGTCAATTAAGGTAGGGGAGTTCAACATACAATATCAGCCAAATCCTGCCATCAACGCTGGCTTCATGGAAAAACAATCCTAGGAAACAAAAGATAACTCAGAGGTGTGGACATTACATGTAGATGGGTCGTCTAATGCAGCAAGAGGAGGAGTAGAACTAATCCTGATAGCACCATATGGTGCGGAGACATTATACGCATTGAAGTTAGAGTTTGCAACAACCAACAATGATGCCGAGTATGAAATTCCTATTGGCAAGGCTATGCTTGGTAGAGGCACTGGGGGTGGCATGAATTCATGTAGCAAGCAATTCCCAACTAGTGGTGGAATAGGTGAAGGAAGAGTTTGAGGCTAAGGATCAAAAAATAAAGAAATACTTAGTCAAGGTCCAAGAACACATCAAAGCGTTCACTCAGTTCGAGATAGAGTGTGTGCCACGAGCGGACAATGCAAAGGCTGATACGCTGGCCTGACTAGCCACGGATACAAAGTTAGATTGGAAGGGCACAGTCTACTTGGAGTGAGTTGGAGAACCCTCTTACGAGCAGGTCAATGCCGACTTGATGGTAGTTTAAGGTAACGAAGAGGATTGGAGGACCCCTTTAATGCAGTACCTTCTCAATGGATCCTTACCAGAAGACAAAAAGCAATCTATAAAGGTAAGGAGGAGGGCGGAAAAATACATGCTCATAGACAAAGAGTTGTACAGGAGATCCCAGACACTGTCATACCTACGGTGCTTAGATATCGAAGAGGGAGAATATGTGCTAAGGGAAATTCACGAAAGAGTATGTGAAAATCACCTTGCTAGCAAAGCCTTAGCCCACAAGGCCCTACAGCAAGGATTCTATAGGCCCACAATGAGGAAGGATACAATCAAGATGGTCAAACGGTGCGACAAGTGTCAGCAGTGCACGTGAACACCACACATGTCGTCCAGCCTTCTCTCCCCCTTGACCAATCTGCATCCCTTCACCCAATGGGGCTGGATATCTTGAGACCATTGCCTCAAGCAACTGGACAAAGGAAGTTTTTGTTGGTGGCGATCGATTACTTCACCAAGTGGGTAGAAGTTGAAGCCCTAACTCACATAACCAAGCAAAACATCAGCCGATTCATGTGGGCTTCAGTGGTTTGCTGGTTCGGATCCTGTGGCCATAGTCACAAACCACGGGACACAGTTTGATAATGAATGCTTCAAGAAATTTTGCACCGACCTGTCTATAAAACTTCTATTCGTGTTGGTTGCTCATTCCTAAAGCAATGGACAGGTGGAGAACATGAATCGTACGATACTGCATAGTTTGAGAACGCGGCTTGAAACTTCACAGGGGCAAATGGGTGGAAGAGCTCCCATCCATAATCTAGGCTTATCACATGACCCGATGAGCAGCAACAGGCGAAACCCCATTTATGCTCGCTTTCGGAGCAGAGACAATCATTCCTGCCGAAGTCGGGATCCCTTCCTATCGAAGGCAACATTTTGACGAAAAGAGTAATAATGAAGAATTAAAGGCGGAATTAGACCTCCTTGAGGAGAGGCAAGAGCAAGCGCATATGAGAATCGCCGCATACCAAAAAAAAGCGGCCAAGTACTATAACACTCACATTAAAGTATGGACATTCCACCCAGGAGAACTAGTCCTCATTAAGATGTGAACCCACCCGACAGAGCCTAGACCCAACAAATTGGAGCCAAATTGGTTGGGGACATACTAAGTGGCGTCAAAGGTAAAGCTGGGAACATACACCTTGGAGGACTTAGGGGGAGGGGAGATAAAAGACAAATAGAACTCTAATATGTTGAAAAAGTATTATTCTTGAAAATTTCATTGCTCAAAAAGTTGTACAACAGAGTTGAAAATCCATTACTCAAAAAAGTTGTACGATAAAAATTTCAAAAGTACAATATTAATAAAACCACCAACTGGTTTATTCATTCATCAGCCTTGCTTCCTTCTGCAAAATCCTCTTCCCCAGGCTTGTCCTCCTCACCCATCTCCTCCTTTGATGTTGGGCTCACATTGTCGTAGCCATGTGAACACACGCCGACAAGGGAAAGGTCAGGTTGCATCATCCTGACCTGTTCTCGGCATCTCCTGAAGCCTTCACGATAGGTTTTAGCAGTATCCGAGATGAACTTCTTGGAGTTTCAGTACTCCGAAATAGCAGCAGGGACTTCTTCACGACGGATCCTCACTATCTCCTCTTGATGAGCCCTCTCGCGGCGTTCGACATCAGCTCGGGCTTCATGCAACTCATTCTAGGCAACCACATACTTCTCCCTTGCATCAAGGGTCTACTAATATATCTCAACCACCTTATCCTCTTGGGCCAAAGTCATGGTCACCATCTATAAGCAAGATTAGACATAGTAAAGAGAACCAAAGAGTAAGGTTATGGACAAAGACTAAAAAGCACACCTGATAGGAGGTATGTCGTATCTTTGTGGACAAACGATCCGGAAGCGACATCTTAGCCTCCACAAGGTCCTCCACATGCACCACCCAATGCAAGGCAGGACCAGTAAGAGTAGGCTCATGAAAAATTGGGCCCGATGTAGGAGTAGGCACAATCGGATCCACCGGAGGTGAGGGATCGCTGGTTACTATTGGGGCATCCCTCATTTGAGAGGAGCCCGCATCAAAATTCTCTTTTTTTCTTCTTCTTACTTGACCTCTACTTCTTCGCCTCCGCCATCAGCGCCTCGTATTGGTTGTCCATATCTCTAAGAGAGAATAAGGGAAAATTGAGAAAACATAGCACGGCGCAAATATGAGTATGACATCATAAAATGGGAAATGTAGTTACTCTGAGAGATGCGGCTAAGTCCGTACTGCACAAGGACCCGTTCCTTGAGCAGTTTGTTGTGCAGGGCAATACCCTGCCGACTACTATCTTGCAAATCCTTAAGAATGGCATGCTTTGCTAGGGAAAGAGTAGGAGCCAAGTGTTGTAGACATGCTGAAACAAATAGAAAAGATTAAAGACAAACATACAAACACCAACATAACCCAGGCACATGCAAAAAAAATAAAAGACAGAGGAAGGAATATCACCATCAAGAGGAGTAGCCCAGACACGAGGCCTACGATAGTTTAGCTCCCCCCGAGGCAAAGAAGAATCGAAACTTCCATTCGTGAATGGAAGAACTACCGAGAGTAAATAGTTTATACTAGGGAAGTGAGTTGAAGTAGTATAGCTCCTTCTCTACGGAGTGCGTCCTCATTTGAAAACAACTCCAAAATAGAGGCACAGTGGGCTGGTGACCTCGTTTTAGAAGGAGGATGGCGAACGATAGTAATGATAAGTACGAGTTGGGGACAAGTTGTGAGGGAGCTACGTTATAAAATCTAAGGACATCGGAGAAGAAAGTATAGAAGGGAAACCAAAGACATAGATCCATGAAGTCAGTATATAAACAGATCTCATTAGACCTTGGCTTTAGAGCAAACTCAGAGTCATTGGGCAACCTAGTATGAATATCGTTAGGAATAGTGAACAGGCAGTTAACATTGCACATATCTTCCTCAGAAAGATAACACCGGGCAGTTCGTACAGTAACATGAGGCTTAGACTAAACCCCTGAGGACTCCATAAGAATCAAAATTGAAGGCAAGCACAACAAACAACTTACAACACTTTACAGTTTGGATCAACAAAGCCTTTTCTATAGATTTGCTAATAAAACCCAATCGAAGGAAGGGAAGAACGCGAAGAACAATTACTAAGAACACCAAGAACAAGCGAAGAACAAAGCCAAACTTAACATACAAAAGTAAAGAAAGACACAGAGAAAGGCATAGGAAAAGCGTACCTAGTAGAGAGCCTCTCAAGCGAGACAAGAGGCAAATGAGCAAATCAACTCCTTTTATAGAAGAAAGCTTTCTCAAATCTCGATAAATCATGCATCTCGAGAAAAAGGGAAGGTATTAACTAGTTCACGTTTCTAAGGAAAAATGATAAGTACCCATACGAGCACACTTCCCAAGAAAGATACTCATATCATGCTAGTCGCAGAAGCTGACGTGACCTCATCCCATCCAGAAGGGACATCCAGCTGGAGCAACCTCGAGTCCCAAGATGTCCCAAATTTCCAATTATGGCACAAATAACAAGAAATCTTTTATACCCTGTAGGTGCTATCACGGAAGACCTTAAAAACCTACAAAATTTGGCCCAACATGACAAAGAAAAGCTCGTGAGGCCATGACCATTAAATGAGCACAACTCATTTGGCAAATTTGGCCCAATTGACGAGCAAAGCTCGTGAGGCCATGCCCAACAAATGAGCACAGTTCATCAAGAAAAATTGGCCCAACTGATGAGCAAAACTTATTAGGTCATACCCAACAAATGAGCACAGCTCATTAGGCAAATACGTTCCAATTGACGAGCCAAGCACGCGAGGGCACAAGAAATGAAGCAAAGAGCAGCTCGGCAAGAAATGCCATGAAGAGTAGCTCGGTAGGAAATGTCGCAAAGAGCAATTCAGCAAAAATAGCTCGGCAAAAAAAGCCACAAAGAGTAGCTCGACAAGAAATGGTACGAAGGGCAGCTCAGCAAGAAATGTCATGAAGAACGGCTTAATAGAAACAGCTCGGCAAGAAGAGCGGCTTGGCAAAAAATGCCATGAAGAGCAGCTCGGCAAGAAATGCCACAAAAAGCGGCTCAGTAAGAAATGTCATGAAATGCGGCTTGGCAAAAACAGCTCGACAAGAATGCCACGAAGAGTAGCTCGGCAAGGAATGCTATGAAGGGCAGCTCAGCAAGAAATTCCATGAAAAGTGGCTTAACAGAAACAATTCATCAAGAATTCCATGAAGAGCAGCTCGGCAAGAAAAGCCATGAAGAGCGGCTCGGCAGAAACAGTTCGGCAAGAATGCCACGAAGAGCAGCTCGATAAAAAACGCTAGGAAGAGCTACTCGAAAAAAACAACTCAGTAAGAATACCTCGAAGAGCAGCTCAGCAAGAAATGCCATGAAGAGCGGCTCAGCAGAAATAGCTCAACAAAAATGCCATGAAGAGCAGCTCAGTAAGAAATGCTAGGAAGAGCTGCTTGGCAAGAAATGCCATGAAGTGCGGCTCAACAAAACAGCTCGGCAAGAATGCCACGAAGAGCAGCTTTGCAAGAAATTCCATAAAGAGTGACTCGACAGAAACAACTCAGCAAGAATGCCACGAAGAGCAGCTCGACAGGAAATGCTACGAAGAGCTACTCGGCAAGAAACACCATGAAGAGCGGCTTGACAGAAATAGCTTGGCAAGAATACCACAAAGAGCAACTCGACAAGAAATGCTAGGAAGAGAAGATCGACAGAAACAGCTCGGCAAGAATGTCATGAAGAGCAGCTTGGCACAAAATGTTACGAATGGCAGCTCGAAAAGAAATGTTATGAAGAGCGGCTCGGTAGAAATAGCTCAGCAAGAATACCGCAAAGAACAGCTCGACAAGAAATGCTAGGAAAAGCAGTTCAATAGAAACAGCTCAACAAGAATGTCACGAGGAGCAGCTCGGCAAGAAATGCCTTGAAGATCAGTTCAGTAGAAACAGCTCGACAAAAGATGCCGCTAAAAGCAGCTTGGCTGAAACAAACTCGGCTGTAATGGCTCGACAAGATAAGCTTAGCAAAGGCAGCTCGGCAAGGGCAGCTCGACAAAAGATCATCATTGGCTCGTCAGGACCAACTCAGCCGAACATTGGCTCGACAAAACTAACCCAGCCAAACCCCCCATGTCATCGGCTCGACACAACGCAACCTGGCTCGACGAAGCCGAGCAGGATTCCAACCAGCTCAGACCAGCCAACCAAAAAAAAAAGGATAGAACATCAGTTCAAAATTTCAATAACAAGTTTCAAAAATTTGAAATTAGGGGGGACAACTGATATACCCTAAATATATCATGGTCAAACGTTCAATTTGCAGCATTAAAACACATCCACAATCAAGGTCACCATTGCTCAAGGACAGCTGCCCTGAAGGGCTCAACCCCATATAAACCAGAGCAATCCATGCTCGCGCCACAAACAGCTGTTGTCAGCCCCATAATGGCTAGAGGGATTCACTCCCGAGCCATAACTCGCTAATAAATGGTCATACACCCTCAGGTCAACTTTTGCCACTATAAATAGGGACTTGGGCGAGAGGCCAAGGTAAGTCATTCTTAACTCACTTTACTTCTGCATTCAACCTCTTTGAAACATTCCCTTACTTAGGCATCAAAGTGATCCCTCGAAATACACCCTGGGTCCTCCAAACCTATTTTGTTTTCACCCTTTCAAGTCATCGAAAGTTGGGGAATAACGTCGTAGGTCCCAACCATTTTTATCCCGCAACAGTAACAAAAAGGTAGGCTAGGAGTTTGACCACAGTTTTAATTAATAGAGGTTATAAATAACAAAGAAAATCAAAACCAACCAAATACATTACCAAGAATTTTGAGATTAATTAGAATGGAAAGAGGGTACAAGTATCAGACCTTGGCTATCAGTTAAAATTTGAAAATTAATTGAAGTGAGTACTTTCTTTTAAACGTAGTATGGCATAATTTATCAAGTAATATTTAGTGGGCATTATTTATATTAAGGCTTGGGATCCTCTAACATGTGTTAATATCAGTAACAAATCAATGTAGCCCCCCTCTCCCCCAAAATAGCTTTGTAAAAAGACCTTCTAAAAAGGAATTTATGAGAAAAAGCTTATTGATATGGATTTAAAATATTTGGTCCCTCGTGAAATGGTAAATATTAGAAAAAAACAATTGACTTTGATCGTTTGGTAAAAAAATTGTAAGATACCTAAAAGTATTAAAATGACTAAAATGGATATACACTTTTAGGAAATATATTTAATGTTTAGATAGTTTTTTCATATTCGAAAAAAGCCTAAGGACAACAAAAATGGAATAGAATATTTTGTTTTAGAAAAAAAAAAACTAACTTTTAATTTTTAAAAGTTTCAAATCTATAACTTTTGAAAACTCTCCAAAAACGGCTAAAAGTTTGTTTTTTTTTCTTTGGAACTTTTGAAAACACTCCAAAAAAAGCTAAAAGTTTACCTTTAAAAGATGGAAAAGCTAATTATGAAACACTTTAAATTAAACTTTTACATCTAAAAATATAAGTTGGGACAAAAAAAAGAGGACAAAACTCACCCTAAGTATTGGAGTTCATAAAAAGAGAGCCCAATGTAGCCAAGAATGACTCGCCGCCAGAGAAAATATAAATTAATAAGGTCTGAAGAGAAAATCTCCAAATGTCATATGTCGCTAAATCATCCATGGTTGCATTCAACTCTCCACCTCCATCTATATATGTGTTTAAAATTAAACTTGCCTCCACCATCCCCAAGCCCACTATTGTTGAATTTGCAGTGGAGACACACTCACCAACCACCCCGCTGTTATTAAATCTGCAGTGGAGAGTAGGCAACCATCTCCACCAACCTCACCAAACTCCAGCCATCTTTATTAATTTTAATTTCCATCTACCATGTAGTAATCCAAAAAATAATTAATTAATTAATTATTAATTAAATAATATATTATAATATAATATAATACAATAATATGATATTATATATATATATATATATATGTTAAACTTTCCCAAAAAATTAGGAAAGTTACTTACAGAAGACCCCCCCCTTCTCATGTCTCTCTGCTCTCTCGCCCTCTCTATATTTTCCCTCTCTCATCAATCTCTCTCTCTCTCTCTCTCTCTCTCTCTCTCTCTCTCTCTCTCTCTCAAAATTGTTGCCATTTCTTGGCCGAATTGAAAAAAGAACATCATTCCCGGGTCCCAACTCCGCTCTCCAAGGATTTAACCGGAGAGATTTTATCATCCGCACGTTGTAGGCACCACTTCAGGGTTAGGGTAAGTGGACTACATTATGTCAAGATTTATTTTAAATATATTCCTGATTTAAATTGAGTATGTTAATTCAATTATTTCTATATGCCTGGGTTTTATGGAATATTTTGAAATTAAAAAACTACAGGGGTTTGAACATATTTGGCTTTATAAATATATTGGGAATTAAATTCAAAAACGGAGAGTTGATCATACTCGCATTTTAATTAAATTTATTGAGTATATATTTTGGAAATTTTGTAGGCAATTTGCAAAATTATAATTATTGAATAAATTATGTGGCATGAGTTTATTTAATTTTGTTGGCTAATTGAGCCAATTAGAATTTTACAATGTTATATTTGATATGTGTTTGATTTGGAATATTGTAGCATCCTACTACATCTCACCGCTAACCCGATCGGTGTAGCCACTAATAATTCAACATCTAGTGATTGTGTTTCTGCCCCACACAATTTAACACACCCCAAAGATACGAACGAGTGTGTGGCACCTGAATCAAATAGTGCAATAACTTTAAACATAAACATATTAACCGTACCTGTCACCACGTCGCTGGCTGCCTCAGCATCGCCCGACGTCAAAGCGAAAATCCTGGCTGGGGCCATATTCCTCTGCTGACTTCCACGTGGCGCCTGATAGCCTCCTCGAGTAGGTCTAGGATCAGGAGCAGCATCAATCCGAGTCTGAAAATCTATCATCATATGCCCTGGCTCCCCACATCGATAACGGACACCTCGTCCAACACGACACTCCCCTAGGTGTCTCTTCCCGCAAGTCGGGCTAGCTGGAGATGGTAGCACACCCTGAAATCAACGATTCCCTATCTCCTGCCTCTAGTCTCTGTAATAGCCACCCCTATTCCACGAACCATGGCTAACTCCCTACTCGGAACCAGAAGGTGTGGATCTCTTCTTCTTTCTCTACTCCTCAGCCTCCATCCGCTCCCCAACCTCTACTATAGTGGCCCCTATCCACCACCTCAGCAAAATCCTGCAACTTTACTATCGACACCTGTTTATATATTTCTCTCCTTAAACCTCTCTCAAACTACCATACCTTCTTTGCTTCATCTACTATGATGTACAAGGCGAAGCGAGATAATTCGATGAACCTCGCCGCGTACTTTTGTACGATCTGCTATCCCTGCTTCAGATTCAGAAACTCCTCAATCTTAACTTCCCTGGACAAGGCTAGAAAATACCTGTCAAAAAATGTCTCCTTAAACCGCTCCCACGTCATTTCCATAAGTACCATCCTCTGCTGCTCCAAGAGTTTCACCGTTAACCACCATCTCTCAGCCTCTCCAGTCAATCTGTAGGTAGCAAACAGAACTCTCTGCTCCTCTGAACACTGCAGTACTGCAAATATTTTCTTTGTCTCCTGCACCCAATTTTCAGCGACTGCAAAAATAGTTCCTCCTGAGAAAGCTGAAGGATTCATCTTTATGAATTTCTATATTATGCTATCGTGGCTTGTTGACGGACCACCCTATTCCCTCGAATTCCTTGCAATTTCGGTCATGACTTGTTATGCCACACTGCGTAAGACTGCATATGAATCACCGCCCGTAGCACCTGAGGGTCCAGCACCCTCATTCCCACTGGCATGGGCACTATTGCCACCAAGGTCCATCCTGAAAAACAAATAACTTATCTTAGAACTCCTATCACCATATCATATCATCCAATAGTACAATACTTCATTAATTAATTCATCACTCCTGATCTAAATTCAATGTTCAATCCTGCAACCTAGATACCCAACCCGACAATAGTTTACCATGACTTTCCTGAAATTGTCACCTCAGGAAAATCACACAAGGCACCACGGAAGTCCTATATCTAAACTATAAAATCAGACCTCCAAATCTCTTATCTTATACTCTGGTATTATTACTACTGCACTCTAAAGTTTACAGAACCTAGTATCTTAAGCTCTGATACCAAACTATGATAACCTGTTTATCTTATCATTTAATAAACATACTAAATAAAATAGTCAACCTGAACCCGTGGGTAACGAGGACACCCATCATATACAGCGAAACCTAGGCAGCAATAAATGTAAATCACATTCTTATGACCATCAAATATAAAATACCAAAGCCAACTACAATCCACAGTGATATTGTATTTATATACAACCACAAAATATCAAAAATGCATTTAGGATCCCACAACAAAAATCTCCTAAACCTAGTACAAGACTTACCCTCCTAACGAGCTAGCACAACAAACTCAACGACAACCACAACCCGCCGGTCCTTCTGCGTTTCCTGAAAATCATTTAATGTTCGGGGGTGAGACACTTCTCAGTAAGGGAAAATAAACTAAACACAGTTGTATGACAACATGAATATTTGATGTAATTATACATATGCAGTACATTTCATTTATCTGAAACATTCATCATAACATACTGAATAATTAAATACTTTCGTATTTTCTAATACATCATATAGTTCATAAAATGTCTAGTATAGCTGATAATACTGAAAACATACCCAGGACGAATAGTTAGGTGATATCATGTATTACTCCCCATGACGAATTGCGCAGCTCGAAAGCGGGACCCAACAATGGCTAGTTGACCACTGCTGAATCAAAAATGTCTGTAAGTACGATGAGCCCGTCACACCCTAGTCCGGACTACTAGGTGGATGTCTACAATTCTACACTGAAAGTCACATCGACTATCCATCTCTCACCCCCTCATAGGGCGGTTAGTACAAATCTGAACATAGTAATCTGATCTGTATGGCTACAGTACCGTGCTCCTAAAACTGAACTAAACTAACATCTGGATTCTGATAACATATAGTACATGATAATATAGCATTTAACATAAATGGATTAATAGCATTTCTATACTTTTATACATACGGCTTTGCACCGAACATTTCATAAACACGGCTTTGCGTTGGAAACATATAACATACATGGCCTTGCGTCAACTATCAATCACGGCCTTGCACCGAAAATCTCATACGTATCATTTTGAGTAAATAAGTCATTTATCATGTATTTCAAAATCATCATATACTACATTATTTCATAATTCCTGAAAATATGCTTATTCGTAAAATTGTCATAATATAATACATATCAAGTAAAAATAATATTCATGTCACACAATACTGAATAAAATCATACATTTCATTCTAAAATCGTAATTCTTGTATAGCAGCAGTATTTTCCCAAATATGCATTTACTCAATAATATTTAGATATAATACATGTTTTTCTGAAAATTAATTTGCTGATAAATAATAGTAATTTGCGTGAAAAATAACTGCTTTAGTTTATTCCCTTACCTGACACTGAAAAAAACCCCCTAAAATACCGGTCCTACACTCGCAGAGTTCCCCGTTCAACTCCCTGAAAATAATAACTCACAAAACTAAACTTCAGTATTTCTTGGTGAATAATCTTTCCTATAACTATGGGAAGACCAAATTCTAAATATTTAGCATTACCTTGAATCAGGGATGCATTCCAACTCACTCCACCAACGATCTGCTCCGGCAGATTTGGAGAGAACTTCTCCAAGAACGTTGTGGTGACCTAAGATCGTCGATCCGGTGAATGACAGAGCCGAAATCGAAGAGAGAGGAGAGAGAAACCGTAGAGAGAGAGAGAGAGATAGAGAGAGAGAGAGAGAGGGAGTGATTTTCTGATTTTTCTATGTTTAAATTCGAGTTTTCGGTTATTTATACAAGGGGCTTCGTCAACAAGTCACGTCACCTCGTCGACGAGATCAAAAGGCAATTCGTCGACGAACTCTCCCTTTCGTCGACGAAATTCAGAATCGCCCAAAATATCCTTTTGATATCTTCTCGTTGACGAGTCACGTCACCTCGTCGACGAGGTTAAGAGATAATTCGTCGGCGAACTCTCCCCTTCGTCGACGAAATTCATAATTGCCCAAGTTGTCACGTCGTCGACGAAGTCTACTGCCACCTTCCATTTCCCTCTCTCTTTAATAGTTAAATACCATTATTTTTCAGGTCATTACAACTACTGACTTTGGAGTAAAGATTATTGTTCGCTAAGTGAAGGTTCAATGTAGAGCACACCTTCATTATGCATAATTATTCATCTTTGATTGTTAAATTCTCTACATGAATGGTACATACATAATATTAAAATGAGGGGGGAATTGTTAGTGTATTTTAATATTATTATTATATTGTTTGTGTATTACAATAATATTATTATTTTATCTTGGAAAAGAATATGTACCATGGATTGGCTTGTGGTCATTTATTCATGTATCTCATAAATGTATAAGATTAATTATATATATAACTTCTTTATTAAGTACATGGAGAATAAAAAGTCATTTGGTGTCTATATATAGACTCTTGAGGTATTAGCACAATACATCAATCTCTTATCTTCATTCTCACCATATCATCATTTTTTTTTAGTTTAAAGAGTTTGACAAGCAAAAAAATGTGTTTTTTTGTGGAGCTTTGGACTCCTCCGTTTGTACGGAATTGGAGAGTCATACGATTCAAAGCGGCCGTTATTATATTGTTTGTGTATTTTAATGAATAATATTATTAGTGTATTTTAATATTATTGTTAGTGTATTTTAATATTATTATTATATTGTTTGTGTATTATAACAATAATATTATTTTATCTTGGAAAAAAATATGTACCATTGATTGGCTTGTGGTCATTTATTCATGTATCTCATAAAGGCATAAGATTAATTTTATATATATATATATATATAACTTATTTATTAAGTACATGGAGAATTAAACGTCATTTTGTGCCTATATATAAACTCTTGAGGCATTAACACAATACATCAATCTCTTATCTTCATTCTCACCATATCATCATTTTTTTTTTAGTCTAGAGAGTTTGACAAGCAAAAAAATGTGTTTTTTTGGAGCTTTGGACTCCTCCGTTTGTGCGGAATTGGAGAGTCATACGATTCAAAGCGGCCGTTATATCCTAGAGGAGACAAGTCTTGAGCAGTTCTGCTGCACCAATTCGTGGGCTAAACCAATAAACCGCAGAGGGTTTGAATCTCCTTAAAGAGAGCGAGATAACCGTATCTCAGCCTGTTTATGAATTGTGTTTATATTGTTATTTTTATTTGTGTTTTAAGTTTAATGTTTTTTTTTTTTTTTTTTTTATTAAATTTCCTAACACCCATTAAAATTACCTTTGCTTAATTTGTTGACAAGATGTGAGAAGGGAGTGGGGCTATATATACAGACAGCTAGTAGATAGAGTTCATCTGTTGACAAATGAAGGGAGTGATTTGTGTCCATGCATGGGAATATATGCCAACTATCCCACTACTATATCTGTCTTCTACGTCCATACCTACAAGATGGATATTGCTCCTATTTCAATTTCTATCATCTAATGAAAAGCGGTATTCCTTATCTTCATGTGTCCAATCAGTCTGATGAAAGGTACCTTTTCTAACAACTACTTTTTCTAATAATTACCTGTTGCTTCCAAAACAAACACCTCTTTTTAGTAAAACTACTTATTTTAAGTATTTTTTAAAATAAATATTTTTTTTAAAGATGTTTTAAATTGGAAATAAAAATATTATAGTTCAATCTTTGCCCACCCCACATATATATATATATATATAGGCACACAGTCCTATTTGTTTAATATTCTTACTTCAATTCCTATATATTCTAGAGAATTGAAATGAAACCCTACAAAGATCGATCACTTATCCACTTTTGACCATTGATTTTTTTCTCTATTCTTTTTACAAAAAAAAAAAATCTGTATTATTTTAAGGACAAAGTGTTTTTTTTAGAGTCAAAGAATAAAATAATAGTTAAACCAACCAGAGGAGAAATTATGTTCAACACAAAATTTGATAATTGGTCATGAAAGTACTTAATAAGATTGTGTAAATGACTTTGTCATCGATCCCGCAGTGCAATTGGGTTTTTTTTTTGAAAAAAAAAAAAATCAAAGATGATCAAAGGTCACCAAAAATAAAAAAGCACTCGAGAGATTAATAAGAAAATTAATCACAAAAGCAAACTAAAATAGGAAAACTCGTGAAAATCCAACAAAAGTAAAAATAAAAACACATAAAAAAAATTAAAACACAGAAAACAAAAATATATACAGAATAATTGAAAAGGTAATAATATTTATTTTAAAAAATAAGAACAGAAACCAGTACAGCTGTTGTGGTGTTGGGGCAGGTGGCCGGTGCTTAATGGTTGCATGGCAAGAGGGTATAGATTCCCATATGCACAAAGCAATGAATAAGTTATCAACGGGTTGTTGGGTCTTTTAATGGTGTAAAGCTTAGGGACAATGCATGGGCACTTGGCGTCCAAATCAAGCAGCTGAGTCTTCATGACCGGATCACTAGCTACAGAGGGGAATGGATTTGAGACAATGCAAGCAATGGTTCCCTTTGGCAAGCTGGCAATGTTTGGTGGACTCTTGCCCTTTTTGGAAGATGCCCCAATGCATGCTTCAATTTTCATTAATAATCATATTAGAGAGAGGGAGAGAGAAGAGAATATTGAAGGAAATAATATATATGACCCACACATGACTAACCCCTGTACTGCCCGTAAGTACTCTGATCTTTGTCAACAAAAGAGCTCTAGCTGCTACCTATATATACACCCTCACTACTCTCACATCTCATCTACAAATTAAGCAAGGCAAAGAAAATGAATAGGGAGCTAGCTAGAGGTTTAGCATATATGTGTGTCAACGTGGTGTGTGTATGTGTGTGGGGGAATTGATGGCTGAAGAAACCTTGCATGAAGAGGCAGAGAGTGTAATGCAGCCAAGGATGACTTGCCGGAACCATCCTTGAACTATGCAATTAAAGTGATAGTTCAATGCATCGTTCTTATCTGTTCACCGGCAAGTTGTTCTCGGCTATGTTAGGCTCTCTTCTTCTCATGTAAGACCTTAAATGGCTTGGTATATATATATATATATATATATGAAGGTATATAGCAAGATATGCAGCTGCAGAGCTTCCCCAGTTCGCGCACGTGATGATACATATACATATGGAGAAAAGGAGAGTAGAGTGCAGCCAAGGATGACTTGACCGGGGCAGGCATTCCCTTTTTCATTTTTTGTTCGTATTAACTTATATTAATTTCCCCCGCCAGTTAGTCATCCCTACATTTGACTATCTTCTCATTCTAAGCATGAGACCCAGCAATTGGAACTTCACCATCAACAAATGTTTTCATTCTGCGTAAGGATGCCAACTAATATGTCGGTTCAGTAACTTTCTCCACAGCTTTATAAACATGTACCTAAATCTGATATGGTTCTCTTTTGGCACCCACACAGATCACCTAACTCAACACTGTTGTGCACTGGACATAAAAAAGTACTCGTGATCATTTGTAAAGGCTCCAAAAGAAAACCTGCACATTAAATTTGAGATAAATATTTGTATAATTAGTGGGAAGGCTAGCATTTTCCTCACCATATATAGTGTCCACAAATAACTAGGAGATAATCTAATAATGTAGTGCAACACATGATGACCGATCACTAAGGAGGACCTTATTGGTTAAAGAACAAAATGAAGACTTCATCTGCAATGAAGGGTTCTCACCATACAAGTTCATGTGGATGAAAGTATCATAGGAAAGTATTACCCCAAAATAAAGACCTTTGGTCCATCACAAGATTGTTGGGAGTAAAGATTCCAACTAGCACAAATTGTTAATATTAAAAAAATGCCTTTGTAAATTCTATAGATTATTATGATCTATATAAGAATAGCTCTTTTCCAGCTCAAATAGTTTAGTTAGCTAGCTAGCTTAGAACACAGGTCACTATCATATCATGCATCCACTATAAATTAAACTACCTCTAAAAGTCAAAACCATATTTTCATGATAGTCTTCCTGTAACAAGTTTGATAATAATGATAATACCCTTAGAAGCATACTATTCAAAATATAATCATCTTAATGTCCCTAAGAAAGTTGAACTGTTCACCACTCAAACTCTTATATTTAATACTGATTATATTATCCTTTTTTAGTGTGGCATTATTGTATGAGGTTCATATATTAAAACTGCATTCAGCTGACTAAACTTTATTCGAGAGACAATGACAAAATTAAGTAAAGTTATTGATCTTAATCATTATTTTCAATTACTGTATGAAATTATAAAATAATTTATGGAGAAATTTTTATTGTAACTATGTTCTTTTGTAGTTGTAATCATTTTTAATGTAAATTTATGACATGATCAACTCTGTTGGATTAAGTGAAACATGGGACCTTTCGTCTCCTTTTTTTTTTTTTTTTCATTTTCTTTGATTAGTGGAAAGAATAGGGCTGCAAAATTATTGGGAAATTCCTATAGTATTATCCCCTAATGAAGTATTTTGTGCATTGTCTCACCCTTTTCTTTGTCATTTTTGAGACCTAAAGGGAGGCTGGATGTCTGTATGTGCATGTAATTTGCATTTCTAACCATCAATTGAGACAATATGACTCATAAAATAAAAAGCATGAACATGAGTTCATAATATTTTACAAAGAATGTGTACCGCCCATACGAATTTTAGAAACTGATTAAGAAAGCAAGTCCTTTTAGCTAATTTCATATTCAGAGATCTTGCCATTTTCATGCAATCAATTTTTTTAGCAACACTAACACAAGCTAAACGGTAAAAGAATTTGCTTCTGCAAGATAAAAGATTAAATATCCAACTTTCAAAAAGGTAAAAGAAAATTCTTATAAGATTTCAACAATTTTAACCTATAGTAAGTGATATTCTATTTTGATTTGGAGAATTGCAGTTTTGTTTTTCAACTGATCAAACCAAGCTTATGTTTTTTGTCTTGAAGTTAGTTTTTTAAGAATGTAGCTCATGTTTTTTCAGGAGGAGGTAAACCCAACATATTAAAACAAAGGGGGATACAATATGAAGTACAGGGCGTAACAGAATCTGCTGCACCTCTTTACAAGAGGCATATAGCACTGAATATCCCTAGTTAATGGTACAAGTAATTTCATTACAACTAAAGTTTAATACCTGGAAAACAATTTTATTCCTAGCTATCCAGATGTGGTAGATGCTAGGTGCTAGGATAAGGTAACTGAAATCTGAAGCGGGGCTTTTAGTCATCCTTGTTAGGCTTACAATTACCTCTCTCCAAGAATTTAAAGGTTTAGACATTTTCAAATTTTCAGCAAGCTCCATGCAGGTTTGACTAGAGAAGGAGCAAGTGAAGAAAAGATGGTCCCTTGTTTTCCTTAAAATATGACAAAAATGTCAAACTTGTGTGTGCTGTGTGTGTGCATGAGAGAGAGAGAGAGAGAGAGAGAGAGATTCCATTTGACTTCCTGTCCAGGGATTTTAAACTATTGGAGAAAGACAGCCATTCAACGATAGCATATACGGAATATGCCATTTAAACCAGACAATATCTAAAATTTCTTCTACCCTAATTATCTTCTATATGTGGGGAAATATGGGTCTGGCAGAACTACTTCTAATCCTTGCAAAGGTGATACCATCCATGGCTGTAGGGTTAGGAGCAAAGAAATTGCCCCTAGCAGTCAATCGTCCAGGCCAGCACCATGTTCCTTCTGTTAGGGGATAATACCTGGAGCAACAATCACACACAAAGAAAAATTCAAGCACATCCACAATGGAACACCGGATTTACGTGGTTCGGTCCGAACTGACCTACGTCCACGGGAGCACACACCACTGCACTATAAATTGGGAGAAATAATACAAGGAGGAGCCACTGCTCAACTCTCTCTTTCACCACAACTCTCTGCTCTCTGCACTTCTCTCTCACCTCAACTCTCTGCACTGCACAACACTCTCACAGCATTCTTCTGCAACCCACACACACCTCTCACAACTCACTGCATACAAAGCTTCTCCACACTCTACCTTCACCACACAGCACACAGCACATATATATATACAAGGTGAGGGGGGGAAGAAGTCAAACAAAGGCTGCTGCAAAGTCACAAGAGGTGGGCAGATTTGGTGGCCGTCCATCTCCAGTTCAATATTTTATGCTGGGTGGTTGGGCTGGTGCGGCTACCGACGGCTCCACACTAGTCATCCTAACAATCTCCCACTTGGAGACGGAGGCTGCATCTCAAACAGTGTATAGGCGAATGATGTGCTCATGTCTGTCTTCAAGCATGAAGACCAACTGAAGTTGAGCACAACTTCAGTTTCTCTCTAGTCACCACCTTCCTGTCTGCTAGATTTCTGCGGACTAATCTGATGGCTGTCATCTTCACAATTGGTGTAAAAATTTCGGTGTAGTCAATCCCTTTCTTCTGCTCAAAGCCTTTGACTACCAACTGAGACTTGTACCTTCTGGAGCCGTCATGCTCCTCTTCAATTCTGTACACCCACTTGTTGTGAAGGCCTTTGGGCAACTTCCACGTTCTGTTGGAGGTGAGGGACTTCATCTCGTCCTTCATTGCAAGCTCCCACTTGCTCACATCTCCTGCCTGACATGCTTCATCACAGCATTCAGGCTCTCCTCCATCTGTAGGAAGTAAGCAATCTATATACCTTCCGTCTGGTATATGTGGCCGAGTAGATCTCCTAAGCTCCGGTGCTGGAGTAGGATATGGTGGTGCGGCGATCTGCTCCACTGGTTCCTCCACCTGAGGATTCTCGACATTCTGCTGTTGTGTCCCGACACACTTCTTTAAGGCACGGGTGTTTATCTGGAAACTGACCTTCTTCTGTTTCCTGACTATACAATCCTCACACATGTCAATCTGTACTGACTGTAGACCACTCAATTTTTCCTTTGAGTGCATCACCCTGAGTTCCTTCTCGCTCATGTGACCAAGTCGTTCGTGCCAAATGTTGCTGTCGTCATTTCCTGCAGCAACTGAAATAGACATGGAGGCATTGGAGGTTAGAAAAAGTGTCCCGCTTTTCTTACCTCGCGCAATCGTTAGTACACCCTTTGAGACTTTCCATTCATCGCCGATGAATTTCGTCGTGTATCCCTCATCCACTAGCTGACCAACTGAGATCAAATTCTTCCTCAGGTCTGGAATATGTCTGACATCCTTCAGCTTCCATACTGACCCGTTCATTTTGATCTTCACAACTCCCTTGCCAATTACGTCGCAAGGTTGATCGTTGCCAAAGTACACTTTACCGAAATCACCTGGTGTGTACTCCTCTAGGCAATCTCTGCAGCATGTAGCATGATATGAGGCTCCGGAGTCTAAGACCCAAGACTCCTGCTTGCTCTCAAAAGAGCAAATTAACATCTCATCATTCTCGAAAGCAATATTTGCTTCTATCTTTGCCCTCGTCTCTTTCTTCTGACTCCTGCACTGGTTTTTGTAATGACCAGTCTTTCCACAGTTCCAGCACTCAATAACTTTTCTGCTCTGAGAACCTGTGTCCTGAGTACCTCTAGAATCTCTGGATTTGGACCTCCTGGTCCTGGATCTGCCACGATTGTTAGATCGTCCATGCCCGCTTCCCTTTCCTCGGCTTTCCACATTCAAAGCTAAGCTTGAAGTGGAGTCATTGTTTGACTGCATTCTGATCTCCTCTGTCAAAATCATGTTGATAACCTCGTCGTATTTCAGCTTCGATTTTCCTGCAGAGTTACTGATCGCAGTTACAATACCTTTCCAACTCTCAGGAAGCTGACTGAGAATTAATAGGGCACGAATCTCACTGTCAAAGGTAATCCCGGCCGAGGCGAGTTGATCCGACAACTCGTTGAAATTATTTAAGTGTCTGCTGAAGCTTTCACCTGCAGACATGCTCATGGTAAACAGTCTCTTCATTAGATGTACCTTATTTGCGCCTGATGGCTGCTCGTATATGTTAGATAGCGCATCCATAAGGGCCTTGGTGGTTGTCAAGTGCTTGATGCTGAAGGCAACATACTTTGCCAACGTCATCCTCACGACTCCGAGGGCTTTTCGGTCAAGCAACTCCCACTCGCTTTCCTTCATGGATTCTGGCTTCTCCATCAGTGGTAAGTGCAACTCCCTACCAAATAAGAAGTCCTCGATCTGCATTTTTCAGAAACCGAAGTTCGTGCCGTCAAACATCTCGATGTGAGAGCTCTTTTCGTTCGACATCTCGATTCACTGATCTAGAGATGGAATTGGCTCAATCAGACAGCACCATTGGATCCGGAACGGCCGCAAACCCTAGAAATGGCTTAATTCACTCGAAAAACGGACCCAAAATGGCTTCGAAAAGTCAAGTCAAACTTTCGGTCAAACCTGGTCAAAGTCGGTCAACCCTGCTGACGTGGCACGTGGGCCCACTGCTGACGTGGCATTGTGGAACCCACTGCTGACGTGGCGTGGGTCCGGGGCTGACATGTGCGATGACGTGTCACCGGTCCCCTGCTGACGTGGCGCTGACTCGCCTGCTTACTTGGCGCCACGTGGCGCTGACAGGGCGCTGGCGTGGAGGGATTTGGCTGACGCGGCGCTGACGTGGACGCTGACGTCAGCATCTTCAACCTCCGAACGCTCGCCGGACTTTCTCCGACGCGTGGCCGCGCATGGAGTGATGCGCTGAAGCTCTGCCGGCGCGTGAAGGCGGGTGCGTGCGCGTGGGAACGTCCTTTGGACGTTGACGGCGCGTGCGGCTTCGTCCGAGCTCTGTTTGAGCTCCAGTTACTGCCGTTGGCTTCGTCTCAACGAGAGAAGTCCGATGGTAGCCTCAAAATCAAAATTTGAGCTACTGGACAGAGGCTCAAAATCCAGAATTTTTCTCGATCTGGCGATTTTACTCCAACCAAAGCTCTGATACCAATTGTTAGGAAATAAAACCTGGAGCAACAATCACACACAAAGAAAAATTCAAGCACATCCACAATGGAACACCGGATTTACGTGGTTCGGTCCGAACTGACCTACGTCCACGGGAGCACACACCACTGCACTATAAACTGGGAGAAACAATACAAGGAGGAGCCACTGCTCAACTCTATCTCTCACCACAACTCTCTGCTCTCTGCACTTCTCTCTCACCTCAACTCTCTGCACTGCACAACACTCTCACGGCATTCTTCTGCAACCCACACACACCTCTCACAACTCACTGCATACAAAGCTTCTCCACACTCTACCTTCACCACACAGCACACAGCACATATATATATACAAGGTGAGGGGGGGAAGAAGTCAAACAAAGGTTGCTGCAAAGTCACAAGAGGTGGGCAGATTTGGTGGCCGTCCATCTCCAGTTCAATATTTTCTACTGGGTGGTTGGGCTGGTGCAGCTGCCGACGGCTCCACACCAGTCATCCTAACACCTTCTTCTATAACACATGAAACCTTGGCACAAGGGATGGAGAGAGGTCCTTACAAGCTTAATACTAATGAACAAAGGCTTAAAAGGGGTGTCAGTTATCAAATAAGAAAGAAGTATGTAGATTATGGGTGGAAGACTTAAGACAGAGGCATCAAATTGTTTTATATTTTGAGTTTATAAAAGCCACTATTAACCCCAGACCAACATGACAATCTTTTTTGCCTTGCCAAAATCCTATTCGATTGATTAATTGCATTCACTATTAATTAAAATAAATAAATAAATAAAATAAAATAAAATTGGAGCCCATTCACCTTACTACGTCAGTTGTGTAAATGTGAAACATGTAGTGAGGGGGCGCTTTCCTACCTTTAAAAGTATGTGTTATCAGGAGTGAGACCCTCTACCACAGATCTTATGTCAAGAACACCGGTGTTAAGGACTGTCAAAGTATTGTGCGAATGGCTGAATGATTTGGCCTTGTTCTGTATATTATATATAGACTTCACAAGAATGCTATACATGGAAAGTAGATAAGTTTTAGCATGATTCTAACCCTATACATGTAAACTATAATCTGTCAAGCCCTATACATGTAAACTAAATATATGCTAACTGTACAAAATAATGAAATGAGAAATAAGGAAATAATTGTGGGCTGAAGAAAGGAAAGATATATTTTGCTTTGCTGTTTTTTGTTCCATTGACAGCCCCCCTAAAATTGATGCGAGTTGATCAACAAGCATCAATTTTCTACTTAGGAAGTAATGTCGATGATGAGTGAGAGCCTTGGTGAAGATATTCGCAGTTTGTAATTCAGTGGAAATATGTGGAAGAGTGATTACACGAGCTTCAAATGCTTCACGGATAGAGTGACAATCGACTTCAATATACATCGTGCGCTCATGATAGATAGGGTTGGCCATGATATGGATAGAACTCGTATTATCGGCATGTAGAGGTGTAGGATCGGTCTCAGAAAAATCTAGCTCAGTAAGCAAACCTCGAAGCCAAATAATTTCAGAACAAGTAAGAGACATCGCCCGGTATTCAGATTCTGTCGATGATTTAGAAACTGTGTCTTGCTTCTTGCTCTTCCAAGAGCTCAATGCATCACCTAAGAACACACACCAACCAGTGATAGAGCGACGTGTATCCGCACAACCAGCCCAATCAGCATCGCTATAAGCAGCAAGGCGAGTAGAATTGTCTGCAGAGAAGAATAAACTACAGGCAGAAGTGCCCTGAACATAGCATATGATCCTACGGACAGCAGCCAAATGAAGATGACAAGGAGTCTGAAGCAACTAACTGACTTGCTGTACAGCAAAAGAAATGTCTGGTCTAGTAATAGTGAGATAGACAAGACTACCCACCAACTTCCGGTATAAACTAGGATCAGCAAGTAAGTCACCCTCCACTTTGCGAAGCTTGACATTTAATTCCATGGGAGTATCAACAGAAGTACCCTTTTGAAGTCCAGCTGAGGCCACCAAGTCACTAGCATACTTATGTTAATTGATTGAAATACCAGAGGGACTACGATTCACCTCAAGACCAAGAAAATATGTGAGAGACCCAAGATCTTTCATATGAAAAGACTCTGAGAGATGAGTCTTGAGCTCAGCAAGTAAAGCAAAATCGGAACTAGTAATCACAATATCATCAACATAAACCAAAAGAACAATACCCATGTTTGATTTCCGAAGAACAATGAAGTGTTATACTTGCTCGGCTTGAATGAAAATTGTAATAAAGTGGTGCAAAATTTATCAAACCAAGCCCTCGGATCTTGTACCATAAAGAGAGCAACAAAGCTTACACACATGTGAAGTCAGAAAGGGAAACAAGCCCGAGGGTGGCTTCATATAAGTACACTCTTTAAGATCCTCGTGAAGAAAAGCATTCTTGACATCCATTTGATGTAGTGGCCAGCAATAGCCAAAATCGTACAAACAGTAGTCATCTTAGCCACAGGAGCAAAGGTCTCTTCATAATTGACACCATATTCCTAATTATTCCTAAGTGCAACAAGGCGAGCTTTGTAACGATCCAGACTTCCATCAAATCGGACCTTGACCAAGTAAACCCATTTACAACCCAGAGGAACAATGGTGGGAGGACAAGGTGCAATGTCCCAGGTGTGATTGGCCTCTAGAACAGCAATTTCTTCCTGCATAGCTTGTCGCCAATAATCATGCTTGGCAGCATGTGAGCAGGATGTGAGAATATCTAAATTGGACAATGCAGCAGTAAGAGCTAAAACAAAATTGCCAGAACTTGAAAAGGGAAACCCATACGTATCCGGGGGTTACAAACACTCGAGAAGAGCAACGTACCAAAGGCTCTGGAGGTGCTGCAACTAACTAAATCTGGAGCGTAGTAAGATTAGATATTAGATGAGCTACCGAAAGAGACTGTGGGCGGGAGCGTCACGTATACACAATACCTAGTTTAAAACGAGAACTAACTTGATGAGGATCCGAGAACTACTCCTCAAATGAGGGAAGAATCATAGTAGAAGAGGAGGGTACAGAGGACACAAGAAAGAAATGTTGATTTTCAAAGAAAATAACATTCCTAGAAATGCGCGTACGATGTAATGTAGGATCATAGCAAACATATCCCTTTTGACACACATTATAACCCAAGAATGCACACCGAACAGATTAAGCAGATTACTTATGTCGCTCATGAGGAGGTAAATGAACAAAACATACACAACCAAAGGTATGGAGGTTATCGTAACTAGGTTGCTTAGCAAATAAGCAAAAATAGGGAGACTCCATGAGTAGGACTTGAGAAGGTAAATGATTAATCAAGTAAGTAACAGTTTTCAGAGCCTCAACCTAGAACAAAGATGGAACAGAGGATTCTAGCAAGAGAGTACGTACCACGTCTAGGAGATGACGATTTTTCCGTTCGGCTACTCCATTCTATTGAGTAGTAGCAAGACATGAACGTTGATGAATAATACCTTTAGAAGCCAAAAGTACCTAAAACTCAATAGACACATATTCACCACCAAAATCTATGCGTAATCTCTTAATAGAAGTAGAAAATTGATTGTCAACGTACACTAAAAACTCAGTGAAAGTACGAAAAACCTCAGATTTAGAGCGAACAAAGTAGACCCAAGTAAATCTGCTATGATTATCAATGAAAGTCACATAGTATTTAAATTTTTCAAGTGAACTAACCGGGGAAGGTCCCCAAACATCACTATGGATAAGATCAAAGCACTGAGAAGCTGTACTAGCATGCAAAGTGAAAACTAAGGTGTAGTTCCAAAAGGAGGGTGAACTGGGTTTAAAAATTTTTTTTAATACTTTCCAAGAATCCTTAACCTCTTTTAATTCTTTTAATGAATTCTTGACTTCTTGTTGATTTATCCAATACACAACAAAAGCTTAGTTACTTGTTTAGCAAAAGCTTATTTACTTGTTCAATCCATAAACCAACAACTAAAGTATTCAACACAACACAAGTAAATAAAACTTAAACAATCAACCAACCATTCAACAATCAAAGTGTTCAATCCACAAATATCCAATCAAGATAACCTTTTGGCAATTTTCAGCTTTTCAAGAATTCAAGATATTTTCTTGTTTGCAGCCCTGTAAATATATGTAAGCCGTGTGGTTAATTGATTTCGCAATATGAAGCAAAACACTCTTTCCAAGAATTTAGACTTTAAACAAACTCTCAGTTAATAAGTCTTGGGTGTTAAATCAATCAGCATACTCCCTTATGGTTTCTGCAACTTATTGATCAACCAACGTACTCCCTTTTCAGTGAACAGTAGGATAAATAATTAAGGATTGCGTACATGTTCGAGTACCTTTTCAGTGAGAAATGGGCAAATCCAAGTCACACTAGGATGGATCTCCAAAATCAGAATTTAAAATAGTGATGGACAAAAGGGGTGGTTGCACAGTGGTAGGGATGTTTGTGCTTGCTTTCTATCATTCATAAAACCTAAATTGTTTATTAGGTGGTTGCACAGTGGTAGGGATGTCTGTGCTTGCTTTCAATCATTCATAAACCCTAAATTGTTTAGCTTTGTCTGTATTTGATGGATTTGGATAAGGAACTAAAGATTTTTTTAGAGATATAATAGAACGAACCAGAGGATCAACACATATGGGGGAATAAAAAATCATTGTGGACTGAAAATAGGTTCATCCAAGGAGCACCCTACACTAGAGAAATAAGGTATCCCTTCAAAAAAGATGACATTTGCACCAACATATTTCCTGGGAGTGTAAGAATCATAAAATTTATAACATTTTTGAGTTCTCAAGTATCCGAAAAAGACATATTTAACAGTAGGAGGAGAGAACATCTCCTATCTAGAACATGAACAAAACATGTGCAACCAAAGAAAAAAGACACAAAAGAGAATATGGATGTTTCTGGATACACAATAAGAAAGGGTATTATCCCCTTAAAGCACTCGAGGGCATCCTATTAAGCAAAAAACAAGTTGTAAGAAGAGCATCAGTCCAAAGGGGGCGCCAAAAGCTTGGTGTCAATTTCTGAGTTGGATAGATTTGGAGTTTCTGAGTTGGATAGATTTGGCATAATGATTGAACGAACTTTTTCTGCAATGGCATTTTTATAAGCATAAGGATTTGATCATCATACCAATACCGAAGGAAAACATAAAATGAAATTGGTATGAGTTGAGAGAGAGAGAGAGAGTATTGAAGGAAATTATATGAGCCACACAGGACTAGTACCTGTACTATTGTAAGTACTCTCATCCTTGTCAACACAAGAGCTCTAGCCGCTGCCTATATACACGCCCTCACTATTCTCACATCTTATCTACAAATTAAGCAAGGCAGAGAAAATGGATAAGTAGCTAGCTAGAGGTTTAGTATATATGTGTGTCAACGTGGTGTGTGTGTGTGGGCGAATTGATGGCTGAAGGAGCCTTGCATAAAGAGGCATAGAGTGTAATGCAGCCACGGATGACTTGCCGAAACCATCCTTGACATATGCAATTAAAGGGATAGTTCAATGTGTCATTCTTATTTGTTCACCGCCAAGTCATTCTTGGTTATGTTAGGCTCTCTTCTTCTAATGTAAGACCTTAAATAGCTTGCTATATATATAAAAACACATGATGATACATAGCAACATATGCAGCTGCAGAGCTTCTCCAGTTTGCACGCATGATGATTCATATATATACATATGGAGATGGAGAGTTGAGTGCAGCCAAGGATGCCTTGACTGGCACCAAGCATTTTCATTTTCATTTTTTGCCTATACTAATTGGTATTAATTTCTGCCGTGGGTGAGTCATTCTTGGCTACATCTAACTATCTACTCATTCTATGCATGAGACCCACCCAGAAATTGGAACTTCACCACCAACAAATGTTTCATCCTGCATTAGGATGTTGATTAATATGTTAGTTCCACTAGCTTTTTTGATAGCTTTACAAACATGTAATTAAATCTGACACAGTGCTCTTTCAGAGCTGATACATGTTGGGAAATAAAACCTGGAGCAATAATCACACATGAAGAAAAATAAACAAACACAATCACAATGGAACACCGGATTTACGTGGTTCGGTCCAAACTGACTTACGTCCACGGGAACACACACCACTGCACTATAAACTGGGAGAAATATAACAAGGAGGAGGAGCCACATTGCTCAACTCTAATCGGCATACAAAGCTCTCCACACTCTTTGCTCTCTACACACAACACATAGCCATACTCTCACACGCAGCACACTCTGCGCACAACTCAGCCACACCTTGCTGCACATATATATATACACACAGGGAGGAGTGAAAAATCAAAGACGGTGGCTTGCAATTTCAGCAAAGTCTGCAGAGCAAGTGGCCGTCATTCTTCAATGTCAACATAGGCTACATGGGGAGGTGCTGCTACCAACAGTTCCACACCAGAATTCCCAACAATCTCCCACTTGGAGACGGAGGCAGCATCTCAACCAATGTATAGGCAAATGATGTGCTCATGTTTGTCTTCAAGCATGAAGACCAACTGAAGTTGAGCACAACTTCAGTTTCTCTCTTGCTCAACTTCAGTTTCTCTCCAGTTACCACCTTCTTGTCTGCTAGATTTCTGCGGACTAATTTGATGGCTGTCATCTTCACAACTGGTGTAAAAATGCCAGTGTAGTCAATTCCTTTCTTCTGCTCAAAGTCTTTGACTACCAACTGAGGCTTGTACCTTCTGGAGCCGTCATGCTCCTCTTCAATTCTGTACGCCCACTTGTTGTGAAGGCCTTTGGGCAACTTCTACATTCTGTTGGAGGTGAGGAACTTCATCTCGTCCTTCATTGCAAGCTCCCACTTGCTTGCATCTCCTGCCTGACATGCTTCTTCACAACATTCGGGCTCTCCTCTATCTGTAGGAAGTAAGCAATCATCTATATACCTTCCATCTGGTATATGAGGCTGACTAAATCTCCTAAGCTCCGGTGCTGGAGTAGGAGATGGTGGTGCAACGATCTGCTCCACTGGTTCCTCCGCCTGAGGATTCTCGGCATTCTGCTGTTGTGTCCCGACACACTTCTTTGGGGCACGGGTGTTTATCTGGAAACTGACCCTCTTCTGTTTCCTGACTATACAATCCTCACACATGTCAATCTGCACTGACTGTAGACCACTCAATTTTCCCTTTGAGTGCATCACCCTGAGTTCCTTCTCGCTCATGTGACCAAGTCGTTGGTGCCAGATGTTGCTGTCGTCATTTCCTGCAGCAACTGAAATAGACATGGAGGCGTTGGAGGTTAGAAAAAGTGTCCCGCTTTTCTTACCTCACGCAGTCATTAGTACACCCTTTGAGACTTTCCATTCATCGCCAATGAATTTCGTCGTGTATCCCTCATCTACCAGCTGACCAACTGAGATCAAATTCTTTCTCAGGTCTGGAATATATCTGACATCCTTTAGCTTCCATACTGACCCATTCATTTTGATCTTCACAACTCCCTTGCTGATTACGTCGCAAGGTTGATCGTTGCCAAGGTACACCTTACCGAAATCACCTAGTGTGTACTCCTCTAGGCAATCTTTGCAGCATGTGGCATGATATGAGGCTCCAGAGTCTAAGACCAAGACTCCTGCTTGCTCTCCAAAGAGCAGATCAACATCTCATCATTCTCAGAAGCAATATTTGCTTCTAACTTTGCCTCAGATTCCTTTCTCGAACCTTTACACTGGTTTCTGAAATGTCCAGTCTTTCCACAGTTCCAGCACTCAACATTCTTTGTGCCCTGGGAACCTCTGGGATCTCTGGATTTGGACCACATGGTCCTGGATCTGCCACGATTGTTAGATCGTCCATGCCCGCTTCCCTTTCCTCGGCTTTCCACATTCAAAGCTGAACTTGAAGTGGAGTCATTGTTCGACTGCATTCTGATCTCCTCTGTCAAAATCATGCTGATAACCTTGTCATATTTCAGTTTCGATTTTCCTGCAGAGCTACTGATCGCAGTTACAATACCTTTCCAACTCTCAGGCAGCTGACTAAGAATTAATAGGGCATGGATCTCACTGTCAAAGGTAATCCCGACCGAGGCGAGTTGATCCGACAGCTCGTTGAAATTATTCAAATGCCTACTGAAACTCTCACTTGCAGACATGCTCATTGTAAACAGTCTTTTCATGAGATGTACCTTGTTCGCGGCTGATGGCTGCTCGTACAAGTTAGATAGCGCATCCATAAAAGACTTGGTGGTTGTCAAGTGCTTGATGTTGAAGGCAACAGACTTTGCCAATGTCATCCTCACGGCTCCGAGGGCTTTTCGGTCAAGCAACTCCCACTCGCTCTCCTTCATGGATTCCGGCTTCTCCATCAGTGGTAAGTGCAACTCCTTACCAAACAAGAAGTCCTCGATCTACATTTTCCCAAAACCGAAGTTTGTGCCGTCAAACATCTCGATGTGAGAGCTTTTTTCGTTCGATATCTCGATTCGCTAATCTAGAGATGGAATTAGCTCAATCGGACAGCACGGTTGGATCCGGAACGGCCAAAAACCCTAGAAATGGCTTAAGTAGTTCGATAAACGGACCCGAAATGGCTTCAAAAAAAGCCAAGTCAAACTTTCGGTCAAACTCGGTCAACCCTGCTGACGTGGCAGTGGGACAGTCTGCTGAAGTGGCACGTGGGCCCACTGCTGACATGGCACTGTGGGGCCCACTGATGCCGTGGCACTGTGGGGTCCACGGCTGACGTGGCGTGGGACCCGTGGCTGACGTGCCGGCTAACTCGACTGCTGACGTGTCGCTGCTGCCGCTGCTAACTAGGCGCTTACTCGGCACCACGTGGCGCTCACTGGGCGGCTGACACAGAGCTGGCGTGGCGCGCAAATGTGGCGGGATCTAGCTAACGCGGCGCTGACGTGGACCCTAACGTCAGCGTCTTCAACCTCCGAAACGCTCGACGGACTTTCTCCGGCGTGTGGGCGCGCGTGAGGACCTCTCCCGACCTGTAGTCAGCACGTGAGGGCGCGTGATGGCGCGTGGCAGGGCAGTATTTACGCCGGTTTGCGCGTGTGAGGGCGTGCGGCTTCCTCCGAGCTCTATTTGAGCTCCAGTTACCTTCATTGGCTTCGTCTCGGCGAGAGGAGTTTGATGGCAGCCTTAAAATCAAAATTCGAGCTACTGGACAGAGGGTCAAAATCCGGAATTTTTCTCGATCTGACGATTTTACTCCAACCAAGGCTCTGATACCAATTGTTAGGAAATAAAACCTGGAGCAATAATCACACACAAAGAAAAATAAACAAACACAATCACAATGGAACACCGGATTTACGTGGTTCGGTCCAAACTGACCTACATCCACGGGAGCACACACCACTGCACTATAAACTGGGAGAAATATAACAAGGAAAAGGAGCCACACTGCTCAACTCTACTCAGCATACAAAGCTCTCCACACTCTTTGCTCTCTACACACAACACATAGCCATACTCTCACACGCAGCACACTCTGCGCACAACTCCACCACAACATACACACGCACAACTCAGCCACACCTTGCTGCACATATATATATACACACAGGGAGGAGTGAAAAATCAAAGACGGTGGCTTGCAATTTCAGCAAAGTCTGCAGAGCAGGTGGCCGTCATTCCCAACAATACAAATCACCTAACTCAACCCAGATGTGCATAGGAGGTAGAAAAAGTACTCATGATGTTTTTTGAAGGCTCTAAAAGAAAAGCTGCAAACTGAATTTGGGATAAATGTTTGAAAAACTAGTGGCAAGGCTAGCATATTCCTTAATATATATAGTGTCCACAAATAATTGGGAGGTAATCTAATAATGTAGTGCAACACAAGATGGTCAATCAGTAAGCCAGATCTTATTGGTTAAAGAACAAAATGAAGCCTTCATCTGCAGTGATGGATTCTGAGCATACAAGTGCATGTGGATGAAAGTATTACACCAAAATGAAGACCTTCGGTCATCACAAGAATTTTGGGAATCTAGCACAAATAGCTAATATTAAAATAATTTCTTTGTAAATTCTATCGATTATTATGATCTATATAAGAATAGTTTTTTGTTTTCAGCTCAAATAGTTTAGTTAGCTACTTAGCTTAGAACATAGGTCCCTACCCTCATGCATCCACTATAAATTAAACTACCTCTAAAAGGCAAAATCATATTTTCATGGTAGTCCTCCTGTAACAAGTTAGATAATAATGATAATATCCTTAGAAGCATATTTATTCAAAATTTAATCATCAGTGTCCCTAAGAAAGTTGAAGGTACATCACTCAAATTCTTATATTTAATACTGATATTATTATTCTTTTTTAGTGTGTGGCATTAATGTATGAGAGTTTACATATTCAAACAATATTCAGTTGACCAAAGTTTATTCGAGAGACAGTGACAAAAGCAAGTAAAGTTATCGATCTTAATCATTATTTTCTATTCCTATAAGGAATTATAAAATAATTTATGGAGAACATGGATGTTTTTGGATACATTTGCTCCCCTAGAACACTTACGGGCATCCTATTAACCAAAAAAATAAGTTGTAAGAAAAGCATCAGTCTATAAAGTTTTAGAAACATGCATATAAAGGAGGAGAGACCATGCTACGTTAAGTAACTATTTATTTTTGCTTTCAACAACTCCATTCTGCTGAGGGGTATGTATACATGATGTTTGACGAAAAATTCCTTTGGCCAAACAAAAAAATTGAAGCTCATTTCAAACAAATTCAAGTGCATTATCAGATCAAAAAAATTTGAATATCCATGTCAAACTGAGTTTTTATTTCTTGGATAATAGAATAAATACATTCAAAACTTCTAGCCTGTCTTTTAACAAAAAAATCCAAGTCATCCACGAAAAACCATCCGCAAAGGACACAAAATATTGATGATCAGATCAAAAAATTTGAATACCAGTGCCAACCTGAATTTTTATTTCTTGGTAGAATTGAATAAATACATTAAAAAATTTTGACCTATCAGTTAACCAAATAATCCAAGGACATCAAATATTAATGACCACTCAAGTTCTTGACTCTACATGGACCCCAAATATCGGAATGAATGAGAGAAAATAACAATTTACTACGAGACTCAATTTTAGACAAGAAAGATGTCGACATGCAGTACACTCAAAATGAAAAAACACACTTGAACATGGGAAAAACTTGTCCTAGTTTTTGAAGGGATGGATGACTCAAACAAGCATGCCACTAATCAAGAGAAACACCATAAGTGGAAATTGAGGAAGCAGTGTGACGAGAATTGATTTGTCACCACCACCATCAAAAGAGTACAAGTCACCCTTCTCAAGCCCTGCACCAATCTTTTTCTTCATCTGGAGATCCTAAATAACACAATGAGAAGGAAAGAAGGCCACAAAAATAGTTACAACATTTTTTCAGTTGAGTAACTGATAATAGGTTCAAGAGAAATTTAGGCATATACAAGACAAAGGAAAGAGGCATAGAAGGAAACAAGAGAAAATTGCCACAACCAAAAACCAATGTCACTGAACCATCATCAAAAGAAACCTAATAGTGTAAAGTAGTGGGTTTCAAGGACAAAAATAAATTGGGACTCCCTATAATATAAGAGAAGGCACTAGAATCAATAACCTAGGGTGAAAAGGATGAAAAGGCAAGAAATCCGGTTGTACCTAAATGGGCCACAATAGCATCAAATGCAAAAGAAAGAGTTTGGAGTTGTTAAATCATGCAGACAAGATTATTATACTCTTCTTGGGACACAATTTACGATACCCAACTCTCTAGTAGAGTGGCTAGGAGCACTTCAACATTCAATAATGGAATCACCTCAACAACAAACTTATTAGCCCAAGTTGGTTTCCCATAGAAATCCCAACAGCAATCAACAATATGGTTTTTCTTAACGTAATGTGTGCAAATGCTAGAAATTCCATGGTGGGCTCCTCATCTGGATACAGTATGTTAGATTATCACTTTACCTAAAATCTTAAGCTCTTAGGTTGGGGCCCAATAATGTATGTCAAGCTTTTAACACTCCCCCGCACGTGCAGCACGACAGCACATGAAGAGATAAACAAATGATAAATAATCACAATATAAAAACGGGAGACAAGACTAGAACCCAGGACCTCCTAATAACCAGAGCTCTGATACCATGTTAGATTACCACTTTACCTAAAAGCTTAAGCTCTTAGGTAGTGGGCCAACACTGTATATCAAGCTTTTAACACATTACCTTTGCCTTCCAAATCCCGTCCTCTTCCTCAAACACTTCCCTTATTATGGTCGGAAGTGGTGCTAAACATGGTTGAACGATCACAAGAAGAAGCTTGAGGAGAAGATTGAGAGCCATCTTTGGTGATTTATAGGATTCTAGCATATCCTTCAACAGCAGATCAAGTAGCCAAGCTAAGTATTGCATTGCATGAGAGAAAGCCCAATGTAGCGAAACAATGACTCACCGACAAAGAAAATACAAATTAAGATAGGCTAAATTAAAAGAAAATGAAAATATCGGATGCTGGTAAATCATCCTTGGCTGCACTCAACTCTCCACCTCCATTTATATATGCACCTCATGCGCACAAGTTGGGGTCGTTCTTTGGTTGCATATGCTATGAGGCCTTACATGAGAAGAAGAAGAGAGCTCAATATAGCTGGCAGAGAACTTCTCAAGTATCCAAAAAAGACACATTTAACAGTAGGAGGAGAGAACTTCTCCTATCCAGAACATGAACAAAACATGTGCAACCAAAGAAAAAAGACACGAAATAGAATATGGATGTTTATGGTTACACGATGAGAAAGGGTATTATCCCCTTAGAGCACTAGAGGGCATCCTATTAAGCAAAAAACAAGTTGTAAGAAGAGCATCAGTCCAAAGGGGGCGCCAACAATGTATATCAAGCTTTTAACACACTACCTTTGCCTTCCAAACCCCGTCCTCTTCCTCAAACACTTCCTTTATTTTGGTCGGAAGTGGTGCTAAACATGGTTGAACTATCACAAAAAGAAGCTTGAGGAGAAGATTGAGAGCCATCTTTGGTGATTTATAGGATTCTAGCATATCCTTCAACAGCAGATCGAGTAGCCAAGCTATGTATTGCATTGCATGAGAGAAAGCCCAACGTAACCAACGATGACTCCCCGACAAAGAAAATACAAATTAAGATGGGCTAAATTAAAAGAAAATGAAAATGTCTGATGCCGGTAAATCATCCTTGGCTGCACTCAACTCTCCACCTCCATTTATATATCTACCTCATGCGCACAAGTAGGGCCGTTCTTTGGTTGCATATGCTTTGTGGCCTTACATGAGAAGAAGAAGAGAGCTCAATATTGCTAGCATACAAATCATGCATATATATATGATCACACACATATATAATTGAATCCCCCTAATTTCATAAACAGTTCCAGCGAGTCATCCTCAACTGCATTATACTCTCGGCCTTTCATGCAAAACTCCTTTAGCAATCAATTCCATACACACACATACCAACACTAAACCCCTAGCTAGCTACCTATACCTACCTATTCATTTTCTCTACCTTGCTTAGTAGATATATAAGATGTGAGGTGTGAGGAGTGGGGGCCGTGTATATATAGGTAGCTGCTGGTGTTATATATAGGCAGCTGCTGGTGTTCATCTGTTGACAAATGAAGATGATGAGTACTGCTTAACTGGGACGCCAAATGTGCCCATGCAGTATCCCTCCCTCCTGTAGCTAGCTAGCCAGCTTTACCATTAAAGGACTCAATAAGATGGCATTGAAAACTTTTTGGAGTTGTTTGTGCATTTATGGGAATATATACCAACCATCCCACTAGTATATCTATCTTGTACATGCATACCTACAAGATGGATATTGCTCCTATTTCAGCTTCTATCATCAGATAAAAGTGGTATTCCTTGTCTTCGTGTGTCCAATCTGATGAAAAGTACCTTTCCTAATAATTACTTTGGCTAATAAGTGCATAAATGTGTGCAATTTGATTGGTTTGGTGGTTTTTTGAAGGATGATATAAAAAAAATCAAAAATCATCCAAGGCAAGCGGAGGAGCCAATTCCAAGAAATGATGAGATATTGGTTATGGTTGTTGGGGTTAAATCCAGTCATATTTGTGGGAAAAATTCCAGTCACAAAGCCTCAAAGAAGCACATCATCTCCAACCCTCAAACAGAAATGTTTATTGAGTTAGAAAGTAATCTGAAGATTATGCAGGCACGCTAGGAGGACTACGACTAGCAAATGGTGAGGATGAAAGACAAAGAAGAATGCATGGAGAAGACTACAAAACACTAAGAACAGATGCTGCAGCAGCAGACGCGCTCAAACCCTATGGTGAGTGGCTTTTACTTTACAATAAAATTTTTAATTTTTAGCTGAAATCTAAATGTGGCAGTAGTACCCTTACAGCAGTACCTTCGGACAATGTTGATGATGGATACACTGTTTTTAGTGAACTTCAAGATAACTTTTGCTGCATATATTGTGGAAATGATGATTAAAAGCATAATTATTAGAATCGTATGATTCTTAACTTGAATGGTACAATTTGTATCGAGAAAGACATCAATCGGTTTGATTGCATGGGAGAATCATAGAAGGTAGTTGAGGTGAATCGGAGAATCAAATTGAATGAATTGTAAGATTAGGATGCAACTCCTCTAAAACCCAACTTAAAGATTTTTAAACCTTTTTCATGGTGGCCTTCCATTTTCTATTCACATGAGTTTTGTCCTTAAAGAGGGAAGAAAGAAGTTTGTTGGCACTCACATTATGCACCACTTATTTCTGCCGTTAGATAAGATTAGAAGAAAACCAGAGTTAGAGAAAGAAACCTGTCTTGAGAAGAAAACCAAAGTCAACTAGGTAGATGAGCTTTCAGCCGGCACGTTGTCCTCTCCACTCCTCTCGATTTAAAGATCTGATTTTCATTAGTTTCTATATTTTAGTAAGTTTTGTTTATGTTTTTTATTTATTTTATCTTCTTGTTTTAGCTATTGGAGCAAGCCCATGCATTAAAAATGACTTTTCTTATTAAACACCATAAAGTTCAAATTTTTATTGTTTTTCATTGATTGATTCCCTTAAAAACCATAAAGTTCAATTTTTCATTAAGTTTTCCTTGTTTCCTCTCCTCATTGTTTTGTAAAGAAAGCGTACACATGAATTTTTATTGTTAAATATGCAAGCTTACACCCTAACATGAATTTCAATTTTTAAAAATTATTTTGTATCCATATCTTACTTTTTAGTGTATCTTGAACTCTGACTTGGTGCTTTAGTTTTGAGTCACATAACAAGTATTATAGTTTCATAGAAAATAGCTAACTTGTTAGTTCACAAAGGTGGAATGGTTAGATCATGTTATATCTTGCTTTTATGACTAGTTTTACTTTTATATCAATATATGTATGAGAAATAGATCATAGCAGGATTTTGACCTACAAAACTTGCTTCGAAGGCAAGCGCCATTCCAATTATGAACATGGATGATCCATAGCTTTTGAAATTTCAATGTATTTTACTATTTTACTTGTTATATATATGCAAGTCATTAGGAATTGATTTTTCAAGTTTTGAACCAAATCTTACGGTTTGATTCGATTCTCAATTCTCGACTCATGAAATTTGGATTTCGAATAACAATTCGAATCTCGATTTCACAACTATTATTAAAAGTAGGGAGTAATAGATATGAGCTTCAATTGATGATCGGAATTGCTCTTTGTTAAGGTTTCTATTCCATTGCTTTTGTTCTAGGCTTGTTTCTGATTCTTAGCTAGCTGGAAGTAGCTCAGTGCAGCAATTTGGTTTTTTGAAGTGTTATTTCAAATGCTATAGCTGTTTTGATCTGTAGTTGTTCAATAGATGGACTCTGTTGCTCTTTGTTTTTGGACTCTGTTTTCCTAATAATGCTTCTTGGTCCTGGAATTATAAAGTCTTATGCAGAATTATTGAGTCTTGTGCAGATTATTGCTAGTCCTCTTTTCCCAAGGTTTCATCTTTTGTAGAACTATTGAATCTTGCGAATTCTTAGAAGTAGTTTTGGCTTCCCATCCTAATTGAGAGGATATATGGCATTTGGAGGAGTAGAATTGTGAAAAGATATTCATGTAGATTCAGGTTCAGTTGAGTCATGGTTTCTTACTTTTATGTATAAATGGAAAATGAAACCTTGGAAAAAGAGGACACAGATGATATCTTTAGATGATGTCAGGATCCTAAGATTATGATGTCAATGAGAAGCAAGTGAACTTTCTTCCTTTGATAGGATTTGTAAAAAAATAATTGTTGCAGCATAGCTATCTGCTGTAATTGTTATGGTGATGTGGGATGTCTAAAAATCTTTCTTTTTTTTTTTTCTTTTTAAATGGGCATTTGTAACTTAATGACCAAGTCTGCAATATTTTTTGTTTCTTGAGTATTTGGAAATTTGGAAGATCAAATTTTGGGGGAAGTTTTAGATATTTAATTTATTAGGTGGTTCTGTGCATGTGTTTAAAAATTGCAACAGATATCCTTCTACATAGAGGTGCGTTGGGCATATGGTTATTCACTGTGTTGATGATTATTAATTAGAATTCATTGTTGCCGAAATATCATTTCGATACACATCTTGACATAAATTAAAGTACCCATATAGTGACATCAAAACTTCAAATTGTTAAGATAAGTAATGTGGATTATATTGTCTGTGTTACTGATTTACTGCCTTCAATTAACTTGTGATTTATCAGTCACAAGTTGTTAACACAATTATTCTAAACATGAAAATCATATTGATAGCATTGGACTTGGGCATGTGTTCAAGTAACCAAACCAACATAAGTTGCAAGGCTGGAGTTAAATAACCAAGTTGAATATTTAATGGTTTCTACTTCTCTTTGACTACTACTGGGACTCTATTTTTCTTGGGAAATTACTTCTGCTTTGACCACTCTCATCATATATTGTCATTTTGGTTATGGGGTTATAGAAATGACTCGATATGATATTCTGTTGCTGTTTTTGGTTATATGGCTTTTGTTGTACTGGGCACCCCACTTGTGCCAAACACCAATACTACAACTATTGCTATTGAATATATAAGAAATTAAAGTAATGCAGAAACTAATAATAAAACAGTAAAAAAAAACAAGACAAGAAATTTACAAGGTTCGGTATAGAATTACCTACGTCCTCGGGCGCCAATGATCAATCCACTACTTTTTGACAAAGTACAACTTTGAGGTGTGTTTTACAAATGAAGAGTAGAGCTCTTTATATAACTTCAACCTCAAGTTCAAAAAACACTTCTCTCCAATGTGGGACAAATAATATAAAAAATTCAAAACAACCTTTTATACTAATGTGAAACTATTCTACCAATGTGGGACAAAAAACAACAAATCTCCACCTTGACAATAAATTCAACAAATTTTTCAGTTACCAACATTTTCTGGAGTTCCACATCATCGGCGCCTTCCAAAAATATTCAGACTTGCAGAATATTGATCAAGTCCAAACAATGTTTGAACTTGATTGTTGTCACAATCTTGGTCAACATATCTGCAAGATTTTCAGTTGTAGCAATCTTCTGAAGAAGTATCTTGCCTCCATCAATAATATCCCGCATAAAATGAAACCGAACGTCGATGTGCTTCGTTCGTGCATGGTAGACTTGGTTCTTTGCCAAATGAATAGCACTCTAGCTATCACAGAACACAACAATGTGCTTCTGAACAACTCCCAAATTTTCAAGTAAACCCTGCAACCAAATAGCTTCCTTAACAGCCTCTAAAGCTGCCATGTATTCTGTTTTTGTTGTAGACAAGGCATGGTAGACTATAAGGTAGACCTCCAACTCACTGGACCATTAGAAAATGTAAAAACATACCCAGTAGTTGATTGACGTTTATCCATATCACCTGTAAAATTAGAATCCACATATCCAACAATATGTTGATCAATAGTATTATTTTTCTCAAATACTATACCAACATCAATCGTATTCATAATATATCTCAAAATCCATTTCACAGCTTGCCAATGTCCTTTACCCGAATCATGCATATACCTGCTCACCAGACTAACAGCTTGTGAAATATCAGGTCTAGTACAAACCATTGCATACATCAGACTACCAACAGCACTTGCATAAGGAACCTGTGACATATACTTACGTTCCTCATCTGATTTAGGAGATAAAGCTGCACTAAATTTGAAATGAGGAGCAAGAGGAGTGCTTACTAGTTTTGACTGCTCAGACATGCTAAAACTTTGTACTACCTTTTTCAAATACTGTTTCTGAGACAAACTAACTCTTCCTCTCATTCTGTCTCTGCGAATCTCCATGCCAAGTATTTTCTTTGCTTCACCAAGTTCTTTCATCTCAAACTCTTGATTTAACTAACTTTTCAACTTGTTGATTTCTTCCCTATTCTTTGAAGCTATCAACATATCATCAACATACAAGAGTAAATATATAAAAGATCCATTTTGTAGTCTGCGAAAATAAACACAATGATCATATTTATTTTTGATGTACTTCTGACCCATCATAAACTGATGAAATTGTTTGTACCACTGTCTTGGAGACTGTTTTAAACCATGCAACGATTTACCCAGTTTACATACCCAATTTTCTTTTCCAGCAACCTGAAATCCATCTAGCTGAGTCATATAGATTTCCTCTTCCAAATCACCATGTAAAAATGCAGTTTTTACATCAAGCTAAACTAGTTCAAGATCAAATTGTGCTACCAAAGCCAACAAAATTCGAATGGAAGAATGTTTAACAACTGGAGAAAATACCTCATTATAATCAATGTCTTCCTTCTGTGCGTAGCCCTTAGCTACCAATCTAACTTTGAAGCGAACATTATTTGCATCTGGAAATCTTTCTTTCTTTACATAAACCCATTTGCAACCAATTGCTTTCTTACCCTTGGGCAGCTGGGCTAGCTCCCAAGTCTAATTCTGATGAAGAGACTGCATTTCTTCATCCATTGCTCTTTTCCACTTGTCTGATTCAAAGTTCCTCATTGCTTCTTTGAAAGTGTAAGGAACATTATCATCCACAATTGGAAGTGCATAGGCCACCATATCAGTATATCGAGCAGGTTTTCGAATTTCTCGTCTTGGCCTTTGAGAAACAATTGATTCTTGTTGCTATGAAGATTTTCGAATTGAAATCTCCTCTTCTTGTACACTATTCCCCACCGTAACTGGAGAGTTACCTTGTGTAGTCTCATTTCTCACTGGGTTTCCCAAAATTGTCTCAACCTCCACCTGTTGTTGAGTACCACTGGTCTTCTCTTCAACTCGTGACTCCTTGCGTATTGTTTTCTTCATCATCACAAGTTCATCAAAAGTCACATCTCTACATAAAATCATTTTTTTCGTCTCTAGACACCAAAGACGATATCTTTTGACTCCTGCACTTATCCCCAAGAATATTGCTTTCTTGGCTCTTGGATCCAACTTAGATTTTTTAACATGACAATAAGTCATAGTACCAAATACATGTAAAGAATCATAATCACTAGCAGGCTTTTCAGACTATACCTCATACGGTGTTTCCCCCTATTGCAGATGATGGTGGACGATTGATGAGATGACACACATATCTAACAGCCTCAACCCAAAACCTTTTGTCTAACCCAGCATTAGAAAACATACATCGAACTTTCTCCAACAAAGTTCGATTCATGCGCTCTGCCACCCCATTCTGTTGTGGTGTATTTCGAACTGTGAAGTGTTGAGCAATACCTTCATCAGTTCATCCTGACATACCTTCATAAACGGGTCACTCGTGTATTCACCACCATTATCTGACCTAAGCCGTTTAATCTTTTTGTCAGTTTGAGTTTCAACTAATTTTCTCCACTTAAGGAAAATATCACACACTTCATTTTTATGCTTCATAGAATACACCCAAACTCTTCTGGAAAAATTATCAACAAAAGTGACAAAATAATGCATACCACCCAACGAAGCCGTTTTTGTGGGCCCCCATACATCTGTATGGATATAGTCTAAAATACCTTCAGTCTAATGGATTGCTGTGTCAAATTTCACTCTAGTTTGTTTTCCCAGAATGTAATGCTCACAAAATTCAAGTTTGCATACCTTTGCACCCTTTAACAAACCTTGCTTAGCTAATTGTTGCAAAAATTTTTCTCCTACATGTGCTAATCGCATATGCCATAACCTAGTTGTATCTGAACCTGCATCTTTCTCAAAAACAACAGCTACTGAGCCAATAACTGTACTACCTTGTAAATAATATAAGTTATTTTTCCTATTCCTTTCATCACCACCAGCGCACCTGATTTAATCTTTAAGGTTCCATCTTTCAAAGTGTTAGTGAACCCTTTAGATTCTAAGGCACCCAATGAAATCAGATTCTTCTTTAGGCTTGGAACATACCTAACATCAATCAAGGTCTTAATAGTTCCATCTTGACATTTCAACTGTATTGATCCTATTCCAGTTGTTTTACAAGTATTATCATTTCCCATAAAAACAACCCCACCATCTAATTCTTCAAAATTAGAGAATCATTCCCTATTGGGACACATGTGATAGGAACAACCAGAATCCAAAATCCACTCACCAAAATAATGTGACGAAGATGTTCCAACAAGAGAAAAATATGACTCACTTCCATCATCATTGGCTATATTGGCATTAGAGTGTGCTTTGCCCTTATTCTTCTGCTGTAATTTAAGGCAAACTTTCTTCTAATGCCCTCTCTCATGACAAAAGGCGCATTCATCTTTAGCAGGTCTCCCACGAGATTTACTCCTCCCATGAGATTTATTCTTCCTTCCAGGCACACGACTCTGAGAATGTCCCCTTATTGTTAGTGCTTCTGCTGTTTCTTTATGGACCCTCTAATCCTTCTTTCTGCATTCAGTACTAATCAATGCAGTATAAACAGCATCATAAGTAACTTTATCTTTCCCATACAATAAAGTGGTGGTCAAATGTTCATACTCATCAGGGAGAGAATTCAGTAACAATATGGCTTTATCCTCATCTTTCACCTTTTCATCCAAATTTAACAAATCGGCCAAAATTTTATTGAAAGCATTTATGTGGTCATTAATCAAAATACCTGGTTGATACTGGAAGCGAAACAATTTCTTTTTCAAATAGAGCCAATTTTCCAGACTCTTGGTCATAAATGTATCTTCCAATGTCTTCCACAATTTCTTTGCATATGTCTCCCTCATAACATAATATTTATGATTTTTGGCGAGACACAGACGAATCGTACCACATGCTTGACGATTGATCTTTTCCCAATCTCTGTCACCCATATCTACTAATTTATCATCGAAAGCAATATCTAGTTCTTACTGATACAAGATGTCCATCACCTCACATTGCCACATACCAAAATTATTGGTACCATCAAATTTCTCCACCTCAAACCAAGCATTAGCTATCATCTTCGATGATGATGTCGAAGCCGAAGGGGTTGGAGTTCGTGTGGACAGAGTTTCTTCTAATGCTGCACTAGTTTCTACCATCTTTTATATATTCAATAGCAACCAACAAAGCAAAAGGCCTAGGATGAATAGTACGTACCAACTGTGTCTATTCTGTTTTATCCTATGAAATTCCACTTTGACCAGGCCAAGCTCCAGGGAGTGACTGAGCCGCAATGGTCTCTAAGCACTCGCTTAGACAAGGTCTTTCTTAGGCATCAAACGTGGAATCAAGGATCCTAACAGAGGAACACCTCCGTATCAACATTATTCAACCTAACTCTGATACCAATTGTTGTGCCGGGCACCCCACTTGTGCCAAAGTACCAATACTACAACTATTGCTATTGAATATATAAGAAATTAAAGTAATGCAGAAACTAATAATAAAACAGTAAAAAAAAAACAAGACAAAAAATTTACGAGGTTCGGTATAGAATTACCTACATCCTCGGGCGCCAATGATCAATCCACTACTTCTTGACAAAGTACAACTTTGAGGTGTGTTTTACAAATGAAGAGTTAAGCTCTTTATATAGCAAGTCCAAAAAACACTTCTCTCCAATGTGGAACAAATAATATAAAAAATTCAAAACAACATTTTGTACTAATGTGGAACTATTCTACCAATGTGGGACAAAAAACAGCAGTTTTAAATCTTGTCAATGAACAGTGCATTGTGAAACAGTGCTTGTCATTTTCAAACTCCAAAGGCATCTATCAAGGCCTTTTATTGTATTTGAACACATCACAGAACATTTTCAACAATAAAACACATTCAAGTAATGTACATGAATTTAACAGTTCTTACTTTTCTTGAGCTTGAGTGTTAATCCATACTTTGTCTGAGTTTCACTATTAATTCATGCTTTACAAGAAACTAAGTGTGACTTTATACTTTGCTTTGCTGGGTTTTCGACAAACCAAATGTGCAATCGCTCTCTATGCACAACCTGTCTTGTCAAACCATTGGATAAAATAACAAAAGACATAACAAGCACTTAAGTAGGGTAGGGTGTGTTTGATGTATATGAAGCTAGGGCAGAGTATTTATGCACATGAAAAATAGTAGTTGGAGGCCAGATCCATCTGCGGACTAGCTAGGTAGCTTGATCAATAACAGTACTGATGATGGGAGTAATTGTAGGGCATCCATCACATGTTGACCCTTTTTCGTTTTTTCATTATCCCCTACACTGCACTACAACTGCACACATTTATCTCCATCCTGCATCATGCATATCACTGCATGCGTGCATAACAGTGAGGGAGCACAACTAGCTGCAGTCAAGAGTAGGGTGCGTTTAATGTATATGATGCTATGGTAGAGTCAATCTAACAATTGAACTGCATGCCGAATTTTTCATTAATTCTTAGCATAATATGCTCATAGATACGATGAATGTATAATTCTTACTGAGCATTGATTAAGCAGAATCTCTCACTAATCCAATATGGATGACGAATGTGTAATTGTAAGAAAACAAAACCATTTTGCATTTACCTTGCAGTGGCTTCTTTAATTGATATGCTCCTTTTGTACTCAAGAAACCTAAACAACATAAAAGCAAATTTTTGTTAGTTTTGACTCTTTCCCATTTTTGCAGCAGTCCTGTAATATGTTGCTCTAATTTGGAGCAGGTCCAATTGTTTGGGAATGTTCAATTTTCAGGAGAGAAAAACGATTTTTTCATTGGTTCTTGTTTTTTTCTATTTGCATTTTGTAGGATTGTGGTGATGGTGACAGTGATGAAAATGGTTGATGGGTGCAATTGGAAAGGATGGTAGTGATGGTGACACTCTAGGATGCTTGATGCTTGAGAGTTTGGGAATGACTATTTTGTGTAACTATTTTGCAGAAATAGTTAATTTTGTTAACAATTTGGAACATGGATCTATGTTATTCATATTTTGGGACATGGATGCCCGGTGACTTGAGAAGTTTGTAGGACTAATATTTGTTGAATTTTCTTAAGTCGTTTTGAGTACAAATGATACTATGTTTCAAGGATAAAATTATAATTTCAGATAATTTAGGATCATTTTTAACTTCAAATGGAATAATAGGAGACGAAAATTGTCCTAAGAACTCTTCTAGGTGTCCCCAATTTGCATTAAATTGAAAATGATGAAATTGAATTAGGGACGGCTTGTCCTTTAGCTTCTCAGAATATTGGGGATGAAGTGTTCTTATAAAATTTGAGGACAAATTGTCTTATATACCTTCAAAAATATTCAGGACGAATTATAACTCATCCCCTAAACAAATTAACTATCAGGGACAACCTTTTCCTAAAGAGAGTATTGGGACAATCTGTCCTTATTTAAGGTAGGAGTAGGGGAGAAATTTTGTCCCCTAAGTTAGGGACGTCTTTGAAATAGTCATCCCCCATAGTTTCAGCGACGAAGGAATCAGGAACGACAATAGGGACAATATTTTTCATCCTTTATGCTTTTGAGGATGATTTTTCTTACTTTTGGGTGGTTGTCTCTATAAATCAATTTTCTTGTAGTGTAATTAATGGATATACACTTTTAGGAAATATGATTAATGCTTTGATAATTTTTAAATATTTGAAAAAAAAAATAAGGACAGCCATGGAATAGAATATTTTGTTGGAGAAAAAGCAAGCATTTAGCTTTTAAAAGTTTCAAATCTGTAACTTTTAAAAGCTCTTCAAAAAGCTATAGCTGACTTAGAAAAGATGGAAAATCTAATTGTCAAATACTTTAAAACTAACTTTTACTTTTAAAAAAGAGAAGTTGGGGCAAAAAAGGAGACCAACTCACTCGAAGTATCGATTGCATAAGAAGAGAGCCTAATGTAGCCAAGGATGACTCACCAGCAAAGAAAATACAAATTAATAATGGCTAAAAAGAAAATGCAAATATCGGATGCCGGTAAATCATCCTTGGCTGCACTCAACTCTCCACCTCTATATATGTAACGTCACGTGCACAAGCTGGGGTCATTCTTTGGCTGCATATGCTATCAGGCCCTACATGAGAAGAAGAGAGCCCAACATAGCCAAGTACAACTTGCCCATATACAAATCATGCATATATATATATATATATATATATATATATATTATCATACACACACATATATATAATTGATTACATATATGGTTCTAGCAAGTCATCCTTGGCTGCATTACACTCTCAGCCTCTTCATGCAAAGCTCCATCACCAATCAAATATTCCATACACACATATATATACACTAAAGATCATAGCTAGCTACCTATACCTACCTATTCATTTTCTACGCTTTGCATAATTTGTAGATAAGATGTGACATGTGAGGAGGGACTGAGGGCATATATATAGGCAGCTGCTAGAGTTCATTTGTATGACAAACGAAGATGATTAGTACTGCTTAATTGGGACGCTAAATGTGCCCATGCAGCATCCCTCCCTCGTGTAAAGGACCCATGCGGGCGTTGAAAACTTTTTGGAGTTGTTTGTGCCTACATGGGAATATATACGTGCAAGCGTACAAATGGATATTGCTCCTATTTCAGCTTCTATTATATGAAAAGTGTTATTCCTCATCTTCATGTCCAATCTGATGAAAAGTACCTTTTCTATTAATTACTTTTTCTATGCAGTACTTAAAGTATTAGCTATCGTCTACACACTTTTTTCATAGAAGTACTTATTTTATATATTTTTTACAATAAATTTTTTTTTAAGATGTTTCAAATAAGAGTTAAAAGATCTTATTGTTCAGTCTTTGACCATCCCACTAATTTTATATTTATATATATACATGGTTTTAAAAAAAGGCCGCAAACGGTTTTTTGGGTTGTCGATACCGTTACACACCACGAAATCAATGGGAAGAAAAATCATGGTTGTAGCAGCCATTATGGACCGCAACCATTACGTAAAGGCCGCCACGGCCGTTACGTGACCGCTACAGAACTGTTACGCCAAAAAAATTATTTTATTTTTTACTTTTTTTCTCACTTTTTCCTCTCTTTCATAAATCATTTTCAATATACCATGTGGCGAGAGGGGAAAAAAATTATAATGAGGATGACAATGATATAAAATTTACTATTTCTTTAATACTCACAAGAGATACATTAATTAACAATTTGAAAATACTAACTTGTTAGGAAAATATTTTATTTTGATACTATTAGTAATGTGATATTTATGTTATATATTTTTCAACTTCAACATTCTTTCTTTTCTAGCCATTTTATATTTGTATTATTTGTATGTCTTATGTGTCTAATAGATTAGTGGAGTGTATAATGTATTTTGTTTTATTAATTAATTTAGCACACATAAGAATTTATCACAGATAAGAACAACAAAAAGTATAAACATGCACGCACACTTAATTTTTCTTTCAATGGTGGTTAAAACAAATGTAAACTTATGTAGATGACTTTGTCATTGCCCCCATTGTGCAATCACATATTTTTCAAAAAAATTGAAAGTCAAATATGATCAAAAGTCAAAAAGAATAAGCAATCAAGAGATTAATAAAATTAACCACAAAAGGGAACCAAAGTAGGAAAACTGCTGAAAATCCAAGAAAAGTAACAATAAACACACATAAAATACAAAAATAAAAAAAACAAAACAAAAATGTATGCAGTAAAATAATAAGGTTATAATATTTATTTCCAAAGAAGAAGAAGAAGAAGATTAGAAACCAATAGAAGCTGTTGTGAGGTTGGGCAGGTGGCCAATGCTTAATTGCTACGTGGCAAGAGGGTATAGATTCGCATATGCACAAAGCAATCAAAAAGTTTTCAACGGGCTGTTGGGTCTTTTAATGGTGTAAAGCTAGCTAGATAGCTAGGGACAATGCATGGGCACTTGGCGTCCCCATTAAGCAGCTGGGTCTTCAGGATAGAATCACTAGCTACAGAGGGGAAGGAATTTGGGACAATGCAGGCAATTGTGCCCTTTGGCAAGTTGGCATTGTTTGGTCTCTTGCCCTTTTTGGAAGATAAGGGTCTTCAATTTTCATTACAGAGAGAGAGTATTGAAGGAAATAATATGAGCCACACAAGACTAATCCCTGTACGGGAGTACTCTGATTTTTGTCAACAGAAGAGCTCTAGCTGCTGCCTATATATACACCCTCACTACTCTCACATCTCATCTACAAATTAAGCAAGGAAAAAAAAATGAATAGGTAGCTAGCTTGAGGTTTAGCATATATGTGTGTCAACGTGGTGTGTGTATGTGTGTGGCGAATTGATAGCTGAAGGAGACTTGCATGAAGAGGCAGAGAGTGTAATGCAGCCAAGGATGACTTGCTGGAACCATCCCTGAATTATGCAATGAAAGGGATAGTTCAATGCATTGTTCTCATCTGTTCACTGGCAAGTCGTTCTCGGCTATATTAGGCTCTCTTCTTCTCATGTAAGACCTTAAATGGCTTGGTGTATATATATATATATATATATATATATATATATATATAACTATGAAGATACATAGCAACATACGCAGCTGCAGAGCTTCCCCAATTTGTGCACATGATGATACATATACATATGGAGAAGGAGAGTTGAGTGCAGCCAAGGATGACTTGACCGGCGCCAGGCATTTCCTTTTTCATTTTTTGCCCGTATTAACTTGTAATAATTTCCTCCCCCGGTTAGTCATCCTTGGCTACATTTGACTATCTTCTCATTCCACGCATAAGACCCAGCAATTGGAACTTCACCATCAACAAATGTTTTCAGTCTGCATAAGGATATCAACTAATATGTCAGTTCCAGTAACTTCCTCGACAACTTTATAAGCATGTACCTAAATCTGATATGGTTCTATTTTGGGGCCCACACAAATCACCTAACTCAACCCTGTTGGACATAAAAAAATACTTGCGATCATTTGTGAAGGCTCCAAAAGAAAACCTGCACATTAAATTTGAGATAAATGTCTGTATAACCAGTGGGAAGGCTAGCATTTTCCTCATCATATATAGTGTCCACAAATAACAAGGAGATAATCTAATAATGTAGTGCAGCACATGATGACCAATCAGTAAGCAAAACTTTATTGGTTAAGAACAAAATAAAGACCTCATCTGCAGTGATGGGTTCTTATCACACAACCGCATGTGGATGAAAGTATTACACCAAAATAAAGACCTTTGGGCCATCACAAGATTGTTGGGAGTAAAGATTCCAACTGGAACAAGTCGTTAATAATAAAAATAATTCCTTTGTAAATTCTATAGATTATTATTATCTATATAAGAATAGCTCTTTTCAGCTCAAATAGTTTAGTTAGCTAACTAGCTTAGAACACAGGTCACTATCATCATGCATCCACTACAAATTAAACTGCCTCAAAAAGTCAAAACCATATTTTCATGATATCCTGTAGCAAGTTTGATAATAATGGTAATACCCTTAGAAGCACATTTATTCAAAATTTAATCATCAGTGTGTCCCAAAGAAAGTTGAGCAGTACACCGCTCAAACTCTTATATTTGATACTGATTATATTATCCTTTTTTAGTGTAGCATTAATGTATGAGAGTTCACATATTCAAACTATATTTAGTAGACTAAACTTTATTCTAGAGACAATGACAAAAGTATGTAAAGTTATTGATCTTAATATTGATTTTCTATAACTGTACGGAATTATAAAATAATTTTATGGAGAATTTTTTACTGTAAGTTTGTAACTATGTTCTTTCGTAATGTAAATTTTTAATGTAAATTTATGACATGATCAACTCAGTTGGATGAAGTGGAAACATGGGATTTTCATCTCTTTTTTTTGGCTTTCTTTGATTAGTAGAAAGAATAGGGCCGGAAAATTATTGAGGAAATTCCTATAGTATTATTCCCAAATGAAGTATTTTGGAAGCATTGTCTCACCCTTTTCTTTGTCATTTTTTAGACCTAAAGGGAGGCTAGATGTCTGTATGTGCATGTAATTTGCAATTCTAACCATCAATTGAGACAATATGACTCATAAATTAAAAACATGAGTTCATAATATTTTGCAAAGAATGTGTGCTGCCCATACAAATTTTAGAAACTGATTAAGAAAGCAAGTCCTTTTAGCTAATTTCATATTCAGAGATCTTGCCATTTTCATGTAATCAATTTTTTAAGCAACACTAACACAAGCCAAAAGGTAAAAGAATTTGCTTCTGCAAGATAAAAGATTAAATATCCAACTTTCAAAAAGGTAAAAGAAAATTCTTATAAGATTTCAACAATTTTAACCTATAGTAAGTGATATTCTATTTCAATCGGAGAATTTCAGTTTCGTTTTTTCAGCTGATCAAACCAAGCTTATGTTTTTTGTCTTGAAGTTAATTTTTTAAGGATGTAGCTTATGTTTTTTCAGGAGGTATGCCCAACATATTAGAACAAAGGGGGATACAATACAAAGTACAGGGCGTAACAGAATCTGCTGCACCTCTTTACAAGAGGTATATAGCACTGAATATCCCTAGTTAATGGTACAAGTAATTTCATTACAGTGAAAGTTTAATGCCTGGAAAACAATTTAATTCCTAGCTATCCAGGTGTTGTAGATGCTAGCTGCAAGGATAAGGTAACTCAAATCTGAAGCGGGGCTTTTAGTCATCCTTGTTAGGCTTACAATTGCCTCTCCCCAATATTTGAAAGGTTTAGACATTTTCAAATTTTCAGCAAGCTCCAGGCAGATTTGACTAGAGGAGGAGCAAGTGAAGAAAAGATGGTCCCTTCTTTCCCTTAAATTATGACAAAAATGCCAAACATGTGTGTGTGTGTGTGTGTGTGTGTGTGTGTGTGTGTGTGAGAGAGAGAGAGAGAGAGAGAGAGAGATTCCATTTGACTTCCTGTCCAGGGATTTTAAACTGTTGGAGAAAGACAACCAAACAATGATAGCATATACGGAATATGCCACTTAAACCAGACGATATCTAAAATTTCTTCTACCCTAATTATCTCCTAGATGTGGGGAAATATGGGTCTGGCAGAACTACTTCAAATCCTTGCAAAGGTGATAACATCGATGGCTGTAGGGTTAGGAGCAAGCAGTCAATCTTCTAGGCCAGCACCATGTTCCATCTTCTATAACACGTGGAACCTTGGCTCAAGGAATAGAGAGAGGTCCTTACAAACATTAACTCATGAACAAAGGCTTAAAAGGGGTGCCAGTTATCAAAGAACATGAAGTATGCAGATTATGGGTGGAGGATTTAAGACAAAGGAATCGAATTGTTTTATATTCTGAGTTTATAAAAGCTACTATTAGCCCCAGGCCAACATGTTAATATTTTTTGCCTTGCAAAAATCCTACTTGATTGATTAATTGCATTCACTATTAAAAAGAAAAAAAAAAAATTGGAGGCCATTCACCTTACTGTCAGTTCTGTAAATGTGAAACATGTAGTGAGGGGGCGCTTTCCTACCTTTAAAAGTATGTGTTATCAGGAGTGAGACCCCCTACCACAAGTCTTATGTCAAGGTAACTGGTGTTAAGGACAACATGAAGAAGCTGCTCCCCTTTATAATTTTCCAAAAATTGGAAAAATAAATGTGTTGTAAACCTAGAGATGGAGGAGAGAAGAAGCAAAGATGAGAAGAGAAGAAAAGAAGAACAAAGTAAGAGAAAGGAGGAGGCAGCAGTATCCTAGAGAGTAATGTACAGCTCCAGGTCTTCCCTCTTGTATATTAATAATAATAAAATTCTTAAGGACAAAAATACCCCACTTACACAACCTAATTCCTGAAATAACCTATTTTCTTCTAACACTCCCCCTCAAGCTAGAGATGTATAAGTATCAACCAATCCCAGCTTGTTACAAACATTAGACAAGGCAGTCTTAAATAAAAGCTTTGTGAAAACATCGCCCAACTGATCCACAGATTGCACAAAAGGTATATTTTTTCTGAGATTATAACGCAGCAGAGTCTCAATGCCAAGAAAGTAATGCAGAATATCCAAGTCCTAGATTTGAAATTTAGCTTGAAACCACTGCTTAGCATCTGCAATCCCACTCTGGTCACTGCCAATGATGATGATATTATCAACATAAACTACTAGAAGTATCAGACCTGCCTCTGTTTTGCAGACGAACACCGAATGATCAAAATAGAACTGGATGAAAACCATATGTAGAGACCACCGCACTAAATTTGTCAAACCAAGCTCAAGGAGACTGTTTAAGAGGCGTTATGCAACCTACATACTTTACCATCCTCACGCTAAGCAACATACCCAAGAGGCTGCTCCATGTATAACTCTTCCAGTGAATCTCCATATAAAAATGCACTCTTCACATCCAATTGGTATAAGGGCCAATCAAAATTAATGCCAACGAGATTAACACATGAACAAAGTTTAGTCGAGCAACAGGAAAGAAGATCTCAAAATAATCAATACCATATATTTGGGTGTACTCCTTAGCAACTAACTGAGCCTTAAGTCGTCCAATAGAGTCATCAAGAAGCTATTTAATAATGTAGACCCAACGACACCTAACCAACTCCTTACAGGGAGGAAGATCCACCAAGTCCCATGTCTCTCGAGTGGTCAAAGCATCCATTTCTACATCTATTGCATGCTTCCACCCCGGGTTGGCAATCACTTCAACATGCGAGGAAGGAACAGAAACAGAGGAAATAGACAAGGAGTAAGAATACATAAGGCTAGGAAGGTGAAGAACTGAAACATAATGAGCAATAGGATAAGTAGTTAAGGACCACGTACATGTTCAAGTACCTTTCCGGTGAGCAATGGGCAAATCCAAGTCACACTGGGATGGATCTCCAAAATCAGAATTTGAAATAGTTATGGGCAAAAGAGGCGGCTGCACGGTGGTAGGGATGTCTATGCTTGCTTTCTATCATTCACAATGGATTTGGATGAGGAACTGAAGATTTTTGGAGAGAGATAACAGAAGGAACCAAAGGATCAACACATATGGGGGAATAAAAAATCATTGTGGACTCAAAATAGGTTCATCCAAGGAGCACCCTACACTGGAGAAATAAGGTATCCCTTCAAAAAATATGACATTTGCATTAACATATTTCCTGCGAGTGTAGGAATCATAAAATTTATAACCTTTTTGAGTTCTCAAGTATCCGAAAAAGACACATTTAACAGTAGGAGGAGAGAACTTGTCCTATCCAATATGCAGAACATGAACAAAAAATGTGCAACCAAAGAAAAGAGACAGGGAAGAGAATATGGATGTTTCTAGATACACAATGAGAAAGGGCATTGTCCCCTTAGAACACTGGAAGGCATCCTATTGAGCAAAAAACAAATTGTAAGAAGAGCATCAGTCCTGAGGGGGCACCGAAAGCTTGGCATTAATTTCTAAGTTGGATAGATTTAGCACAATGATTGAACGAACTATTTCTACAATGGCATTTTTATAAGCATAAGGATATGATCACCTTATCAATATTGAAGGAAAACATAAAATGAAATTATTTTTGGTTTTGGTGATAATTTTGCCAAATGTGTTACATTTCCACATTTACCCCTATTTATAGTGGTGCTGGCATTTACGCAAATTTTAAGGAAACTAAATATGCTATTTTAAGTTGCAAAGAATTGTATATGAGTAAAGGTCATAGTCATCAAAAGGATTATTTCGACATTAGCAATCGATGCCCATTAGAATTTTAACCCTAGCAATCTTGTGACTGATTGCAATAATGTAACATAAGGTTGTTATGTTGGTGGAGTACTTTCCTCCTTACACTAAGCCCTCACTTTCGATCAATGAAGTTTTGAATCAAGAAAAACTTCCTCACTTAGTGAAGCTTTACTCGGTGATCATGCAATTACTGTTTCTCCAAAACAACAAATTGATGATCATTTTTATACGGCTGTATTTGGAACATCTGAATTAAATGTCCTACACACTCTGGACTTCCATCAATTAGAAATAGAAAATTAGGCTACGGGTTTGGTCAAACTTTTAATTGATAGAGATTATTAATTACAAAGAAAATCAAAACCAACCACGTGCATGACTAAGAATTTTGAAATAATTAGAAAAGAAGAGGTACAAGTGTAATTGACCTCGGCCATCAATTAAAATGTGAAAACTAATTGAATCCAGTACCTTTTTCATTTAAACATAGTACCACCTAATTTTTCAAGTAATGTTTAGTGGATATTTACATTAAGACTCTGGATCCTTTCACATATATTAATATCAGCAGCAGATCAGTGTAGCCAAGCGAAGTACTGCATTGCATGAGAAGAGAGCCCAATGTAGCCAAAGATGACTCACTGACAGAGAAAATACAAATTAATAAGGACTAAAAGGAAAATGCAAGTGTCGAATGCCAATAAATCATCCTTGGCTGCACTCAACTCTCCACCTCTATTTATATGGCATCATGCGCACAAGTTGGGGTCATTCTTTGGCTACATATGCTATGTAGGCCTTACATGAGAAGAAGAGAGCCCAACATAACCAAGAACAACTTGCCAGCTGAAAAATCATGCATATACATATACACACACACACATCACATACGCATATATAATTGGATCCCTTTACTTGTATAACACATATATAATTGGATCCCATTACTTGTAGAACACAAATATAATTGGATCCCTTTATTTGTATAACACATATATAATTGGATCCTATTACTTGTAGAACACAAATATAATTGGATCCCTTTACTTGTATATAGATATGGTTCCAGCAAGTCATCCTTGGCTGCATTACACATTCAGCCTCATGCAAAGGTCCTTCAGCAATCAATTCCATAAAAACACACATACAAATACTAAACCTCCTAGCTAGCTACCTATACCTACTTATTCATTTTCTGTGCTTTACTTAATTTGTAGATAAGATGTGAGATGTGAGGAGGGAGTGAAGGTATATATATAAGCAGCTGCTAGAGTTCATCTGTTGACAAATGAAGATGATGACTACTGCTTAATTGGGATGCGAAATGTGCCCGTGCATTATCCCTCCCTCCAGTAAAGGGCGTTGAAAACGTTTTTTTGGAGTGGTTTGTGCATGCAAGGGAATATACCAACCATCCAACTAGTATACATATCTTGTACGTGCATACCTACAAGATGGACATTGCTCCTATTTCAGGTTCTATCGTCAGCTGAAAAGTGGTATTCCTTATCTCCGTGTGTCCAATCTGATGGTAAGTACCTTTTCTAACAACTACTTCATCTAATAACTACTTAAGTACTTGTTGCTTACAAAACAGACACCTTTTTTGATAAAACTGCTTATTCTAACTATTTTTTACACTAAATATTTTTTTTCAATCTTTGACCATCACAATTATATATATAGTCCTATTTGTTTAATATTCTTACTTCAATTCCTATATATTCTAAAGAATTGAAAATGAAATACTATGTAGATTGATCAGTTATCCCCTTTTGATGATTGACTTCTTTCCTATTCTTTTTACAAAAAAAAAATGTTCATTAATTATAGAACAAAGTGTTTCTTTTTTATTTTAGTAAAAGAATAAAATAATAGTAAAACTAGCCAAAGGAGGAATTGTGTTCAACACAAAATGTGATAATTGGTAATGGAAGTAATTAATAAGATTATGAAAATGACTTTATCGACATCATGCAGCAATTGCGTATTTTTCAAAAAAAAAAATCAAAGATACCGATAGTCAAAAAGAAAAATTACTCGAGAGATTAATAAGAAAGTTAATCACAAGAGGGGATTAAAATAGGACAACTCTTGGAAATCTAATTAAAGTAAAAATAAAAAACAAAAAAAATATAGCAGAAAAATGATAAGGTTAGAATATTTATTTCGAAAAAAAAAAAGAAACCAATACAAGCTGTTGTGGGGTTGGGCAGGTGGCCAATACTTAATCATTGCATGGCAAGATGGTATAGATTCCCATATGCACAAACCAATCAAAAAGTTTTCAATGGGCTGTTGGGTCTTTTAATGGTGTAAAGCTAGCTAGATAGCTAGGGACAGTGCGTGGGCACTTGGCGTCCCAATTAAGCAGCTGGGTCTTCATGATCACTAGCTACAGAGGGGAAGGGATTTGGGACAATGCATGCAATGGTGCCCTTTGGCAAGCTGGCATTGTTTGGTCTTGCCCTTTCTGAAAGATGTCCCAATGCATGCTTCAATTTCCTTAAATATTTACATTAGAGAAAGAGAGAGAGAGAGAGAGAGAGAGAGAGAGAGAGAATATTGAAGGAAATAATATGAGCCACACATGACTAATCCCACTATTGCTCGTAAGTACTGATCTTTTTCAACAGATGAGCTCTAGCCGCTGCCTATATACACCCTCACTACTCACATCTTATCTACTAATTAAGCAAGGCAGAGAAAATGAATAGGTAGCTAGCTAAAAATTTAGTATATGTGTGTGTCAACGTGGTGTGTGTGGAATTGATGGCTGAAGGAGCCTTGCATGAAGAGGCAGAGAGTGTAATGCAGCCAAGGATGACTTGTCGGAACCATATATAATGCAATTCAACAGATTGTTAAATGCATGATTCGTATCGGTTCACGGGCAAGTCATTATTGGCTATGTTAGGCTCTCTTCTTCTCATGTAAGACCTTAAATGGCTTGGTATATTTAAAAACATATAAAGATACATAGCAACATAATGCAGCTGCAGAGCTTCCACAGTTTGTGGACATGATGATACATATATATATATATATATATGGAGATGGAAAGCTGAGTGCAGCCAAGGATGACTTGACCGGCGCTGGGCATTTCCTTTTCATTTTTTTCCCATATCAACTTGTATTAATTTCCTCCGCCATTGAGTCATCCTTGGCTACATTTGACTATCTTCTCATTTTACACATGAAACCCAGCAATTGGAACTTCACCATCAACAAATGTTTCATTATGCACAAGGATGTCGATTAATATGTTGGTTCCACTTGTTTTTTCAACAGTTTTACAAACATATACCTAAATCTGTTACAGTGCTCTTTTGGGACCCACACAAATCACCCAACTCAGCACTGATGTGCATGTGACTTAAAAAAGTACTATCACATCAGATTAAGGTACCCGAGTGATGATTTGTGAAGGCTCCAAAAGGAAACCTGCAAATCAAATTTGGGATACTTGTTTGTAAAACTAGTGGGAAGCCTAGCATTTTCCTTGGTGTATATAGTGTCCAAAAATAACTGGGAGATAATCTAATAATGTAGTGCAATACATGATGGCCCATCAGTAATGAAGATCTTATCAGTTAAAGAACAAAATGAAGACTGCAGTGATGGGTTCTTAGCATACAAGCACATGGACAAGAAAGTATATATTACACCAAAATGAAGACCTTCGGCCATCACAAGATTGTCAGACTAAAGATTCCAACTGGCACAAATTGTTAATAATAAAATAATCCCTTTGTAAATTCTATTGATTATTCTTTTCGAGCTCAAATTAGTATAGTTAGTTTGCTAGTTATACTATAAATTAAACTACCCCTAAAATTCAAAAAACCATATTTCATTGATAGTCCTCCTGTAACAAGTTTGATAATAATGATAATATCCTCAGAAGCACATTTATTCAAAATTTAATCATCATTGTGTCCCTAAGAAAGTTGAACAGTACATCACTCATTATATTTAATACTGATTAAATTATCCTTTTTTAGTGTGTGACACTAATATCTGAGAGTTTAAATTTTCAAACTACATTCAGTTGACTAAACTTTATTCAAGAGATCATGAAAAAAGTAATCTCAATCATTATTTTCTATAGGAATTGCAGTAAGAGAAACTATATGCATGAGGATGCAAATTTTTTATTGTGGGGGAATTTGTCCCTAAACTTGCTAATTAATCTGTTTAGACTTTAGACCAAGCTTGGTTTCACCTTAGGGCAAGTTGTTTAGCCCTCTTCCCAATGGTTTCACATTATTTGTGCTAACTCTAGCTGATGAAAATATTTAGGCTCTTCTACAGGTTATCTGCATCAAAATTATGCTGGTGACTAAATTTTACATTCTTTCATTTGCATTTTAGGTTTGCAAGAAGGCTTGTTGGCTAGCTTGCTCATACATATGATGAGCACAACTTGTTTCAAACTAGTTAATTAATGGATCAAGGAAGAAAATTCAACAAAATCAAAAATTATGAATACCTGAGGCAAAAATTATCTCTAAAAAAAATCCTAGTTTTGTCAATTGTTTTGTTCTCAAAAATATTTCTATATAAATTTTGTTGAATAGTAAAGTTATTGATCATTTAAGAAGATATTAAATATCTCAAGAGTAATCCATAATTACTTTTAACAAATGCAATGAATATTACATAACTAATAATTATCTATATCTCTTTCTTTGGTGCCAATTGTTTAACATTGTCAAAATATTCCGACACAAATTTAACTCTCGATCAAAAAACATTATTTATTACCTAACCAGCTGGTAAACAGTTGGGCTACTTTACAAAGCAAAATTCAAAGACAAAAAAAAAAATAATAATAATAATAATAATTAATTAAATCATTAAAATATGTAAACAAAATCATATAATTAATTATATAATACACATGAGCACATAGCCCTCACACCCTGCACCCCAAAAAAAAAGCAAATTTGTTCTCCTAATTAACAAGACAATCATGCCATAGATTTGAAGCAAGTTTCCTTCAATTCATCCCTGATCAGGCTCCTGTAGCACTGTCAACATCTAAATACTCCAAACCACCTTATTAGGAGGGAAAAAAAATTTAACTAACAAAAGATATGCTTCAGAAAGTATGTACCTAAAGAAAAACAATAAAGCCAACTCACCTGTAATAAATAGTTTTAATTTCCATTTCTAATTTTTCAAAAAATTACAAAAATGTCACCTTATTTTCTAATTTTCCAACATTTTTATAGAAAATCTTGAATACAGCTTTTAATTGTTCCATCTGTTGTATACAAATGTTATAAAATTGAAAAACAACATAATATTTTTGTAATTCTTTAAAAACTGAATATGAAAAATGATATTTGTATTTCACGATTGAACAGACCTAAGATAATAAGATTTCCAAAAGCAACAAATAATACAATATCAAGACCAAAAGAAGAGTAAGTAAATTCTTCACTCTCCCTCTCCCCAACCCCTCTTTTTCATTTTTCTCTATTACATACACTCATAAAAGCAATTAATTCTAATCCCATTAGCCAAAAGATAGAATACTTATTTTTAGCATCCTACAAATGTTAGATTACCACTTTATTGTTAGGTTGAGGGCCAACAATGTATATCAATATTTTACACTCTCCCAAACAAGTAGCCCGGTTGCACGTGGAGAGATAAAGAAACGATAAATAACACCCATACAAAGAATAAATTAATTTTTAAACACCATACGATAAACGCAGGCAAAAAGAACCCAAGAACTCTAGGTAACCAGCTCTAATACCATGCTAGATTATTAGTAAGCTATTAAGTTGTGGACCAACAATGTGTATCAAGCTTTGAAAACAACTAAATGCAGTTTACCAGCTACGCATTTCATGCATTCCCAAATGCGGACGGATGTTCACTCAGCACTCCAACTTCAATTTTTTGTCTGTCCCCTTGTGTTTGTGTATGTGTTTGAGAGAGAGAGAGAGAGAGAGAGAGAGAGAGAGAGAGCAAACATGGCTGTACTGACCATCATGATTCTACGTGTTCATTGCATTACAAGGGTCTAATACAGTACTGGGCTTGGAAAAGCACAAGTGCCGCGAAAAACATTTCTGAGAGGTATGTGAATTGTTATCAACCAAGAAACAAAATATTCCAACAATTAACTCTCTCCCCCCTCCCCTCCCCTCTGTTTCGAACATCAGAAAAACACAAGAAAACAACATACAGGACACAGCTAGCCAAAAGCAGGCAAATCAAATGAACCAACTGCAGAGAAATTTCACCAATAATTGTTGAAAATTAAAAAACAAGATCAATATGATTAAGTAGGATTAGAAGATATACCTGTTGAAGCCATTGCAGCAAGACTGATAAAAGGGTCGATCCTCCTTCTACAAAACCACAAAAACAACTAGAACTTCCCCTCCTTCCTTCTCTACCACAATGGCCCTACACACACGCACACACGCACACATCTGTGTGCACGTGTGTATCAATAAAATGGGAAAACTTAAAAATTATTGTCATAATTATAATGCAAGGCCCTAGTATTCTTTTAATTCACAGAAATCAATAAAATAGAAGTTGTTTATTAATTGTTTGTAACTGCATTTAAAATGTGAGAGTATAGGAGTGTCAATTTGTTTGGTCCGTTTCACAGTTAATAAAAATTAATTGAGAAGGGGTAAAAGTGCTATACTTAAAACGTGAGGATGCTAGTGTAGTTATGACATTCAGGGGGTTTAAGTATAACTTATCCTAATATTTATGCAATAAGTGTGGCAGCTTATTGTCCAGGAGAACAGCTGGTCAATCCAAATATTTAACAAATTTCCACCCTCATCTCATGTTCTCCCTAATGTGTTCATACTCCCAATTGTTTCTAAACTTACTAGCACTAATTACAAGAGTCAACAACAACCTTGGTTGCAAATGCACCAGTTTGTAACATCAGCCTCAGCAAAATCAGAAATAACCAAACCAATAAAACAATGTTTCATTATTAAAGCACCATTTATCAAAAGTTAAAAATGAGGTAGAGTCTAACAAGATGCACTTGAGCACAGTTATGCACGCACATGTCCAACATCTAAAACACAATGCACGATGATAATAGCTTCCGACTAAAGTGGAAGGAATTTAAAGGATGAGGCTAAGCCTAGAATTTGCGGACCAAAAAGAAAAACAAATGACACTTTTTCAGGTAACTTTCCTTGACCAGTGGGGAATTAAGGAATTTTACTGCAAGACCAGAAAGGAAAAGAGGAACTTTATTTCACCTGCAGTATTATCTGCTGCTGTTCAAGCAATAATTCACTCTCCAGCTAAGGCTTAGGTTCTGTAGTACTCTGGTATACACACCTAACTGTAAGAGTTCTATTGTCCATTTTAATTCCATTTTAGGGCTGCACATGCAGTGTATGTGACCAAGAGATTCTTGATAATGCAAAATGCAAAGCCTTTTGAATTTCCTGTCCCTCCTTGAGCAAAACCACAAAGAGAACCAAACAATCATGGATCTATCTTTCTGTGCAGAAATATGAGAGCCCACCCACAAATGCAGTCAGGGCCCTCAAAGCCAACTAGCAGAGCATGGGGTTAACCCAACAGCAGCTTGATTCAGATTGGGATTGAGCTAACTTGGACTGTGTTGCAGGAAGTGATGGGTAATAGTCACTAGTCTCCTCAATTTAACTAGACCTTCCTGGATTAGAAGCTAAAACATGTTAGTTCCATGCAGCATATCAAGCCAATGAGAATGTAAGTTATCCAGTACACCAGAATAAAGAATGTGCACATAAAAAGTTTGAAAGCAGAAAATAACCAAGCCTGCCTCAAACCATAATCTACCCATTGCACCACCATCTGCCTATTGACATGCACACACAAGGCTAAAAGAATTGAATATATTTTTGTAAAAATAATAAAAAAGATACAATAAATTGGAAAACTTCAACAATTTTTTTGAGAAAATTACAATACTTCAAAGGTAATACCATCCAAGGCCATCACATTACTAGCCTTCTCAGCAGATCTAATGTTTACAAATCAAAATTTCTTCTCATGTTTTTCAGCAGAAAACAATAATGAAATTCATTTCAACAATATACCACTTTGTACGCTTCTTACTAGCCAACCTAGCGTTGACTCAAAAGATAAAAAAATTCCAAAAACCAGGCGCTGAGCAGAGCACAATCTGCAAACAGACAAAAGAAGCTCAACCATTACAAGAAAAACAACCTCAAAGCTTATGCGCTGTTCAGTACCAGTTGTCTTTTGTTTTCTGTTTTCATCGCGCTACAGTGAAAAAATAGATGATACCAATGCATTTGTCTGCATTGCTTGTTTTCAGTTCATGTCAGTTTCAATTCTCATAGCAAAAACTGAAAATCAGATTTTATTTTCCGTTGTTGCAGCAACTTACTTAAATGCGATAATACCCAAAAAAAATTATGGATTAAATCATTATATACACATTTTTAATAAAAAAAAAAACTAAAATAAAATGGCCACATGAATTTAAAATATAATTAAAATAAAAATTTTATAGATTTCTAAAATTTTGAAAAAGTAATAAATGTTATTTATAAATACCACTTTTCAATTGTTATATACAATAGAATTTATTTTTTTTGGAGTACTAAAAAGTGAGTTTAAAAATATAATAATTAAGTAAAATAGTCATAATTAATTTCTATTTTTATTGTAATATCTTTAAATTTTTATTCTTCTGCATTTTCATTATTCCAATCATATATTTTAACTGTTATTTGATTCAAAGAAAAAAAATGAACATGCATTCAATTAGATTATTAATTTTTTAATTTTGAAAATATCAAAGAGGTTTCCAGTTTTCAGTTTTTAGTTGTTTGGTTTCTATTTTTGTTCTCATAATTTTTTATAGTGATACCAAATGGCCATCTTTTTTTATAATAAAAGTAAGTATATTAGATAAGCAAAAAAGAAGGTACAACGTGTGGTGACAAGGAACCCACCAAAAACAAAAAAAGAAGAAAGAAAATAAAAAACAAAGAAAAAAATTAAGAACATACCATGAAACTTGATAAAATTAACTAAGAAAACCCATTTTTCAGACCGATCCTATCATAATTTACTGAACTCTTCAAATTTGCTAATTCTCTTTGACCCTTCAAGTTACGACTTCTGCCACCATCCAAGCGAACCTTATTTCCTCCAAAAACACTCAACTTTAAATCCAACTTATCCAAAAGATCTTGAGCTTCTAAATCCTCCTTGGGAATTTCCTCCACAGGAGTAGGCAATATTCCATCCCTACACAGTAAGTTGTTGACTAAACCATCATTTTTAAAAATAGACACTCCCTCCAATCCTTCCAACGAGGCAGGATGAACATAAGATAAATGAAATCAGAATGAATGATTTCTGTATTTCTTGAATTTTTTTTATACAATCACAACTCTCTATCCATAATACAAACCGTATATCAATAAGGAAAGAATTGCCTAAAATAGGGGCATAAAGTCTGCCCAAGTATTAGACTAGATATCCCTATACAATCTCTAGTATCATTGACCCATTATTTTGAGGAACTCTAATAATCCTCAGGATTTCTACACTCCCCCTCAAGTTGGATCATAAATGTTGACCATATCCAACTTTTATGTGAAATCATCAAAATTTTTCAAGGTAGTCCTTTGGTGAAATGTCGGCTATTTGTTCTTTGGTAGGAACATAAGTCATGCAAATGGCTCCTTCTTCAATCTTTTCCTTGGTAAAGCGTCTGTCCACTTCTACATGTTTGGTCCTATCGTGCTGGACTAGATTGAGAGAGATGTTAATGGCTAATTTGTTATCACAGTAGAGTTTGATAGGGAACTTTACCATGACATGCAACTCCTCCAAGAGTTTCCGTAACCACAGTCCTTCGCATATCCCTTGTGCCACTGCTCTAAACTCTGCTTCAACACTACTTCTGGCCACAACGTTCTATTTTTTGCTTCTCCAAGTCACCAAGTTTTCCCATACAAAGGTGCAATACCCGGAAGTGGACCTTCTATCTTTTGCTGATCCTGCCCAATCAGCATCTGTGAAGACTTCTATTTCTTTGCTTTCACATTTTTTTGAAAAATAGTCCTTTGCCCAGAGATCCCTATCTAAGAATCCTGTACACGGCTTCTACGTGACTTTCCCTCATGGGTTGACTCACCACACTTACTACAAATGCGATGTCAGGTCTAGTGTGTGATAAGTAGATTAGTTTGCCAACTAATCTCTGATACCTTTCTCGTTCAACAGGTTTTCCGATGTCTTCTCTTCTTTTTCCTACTTCACTAAAGGTATTGCTTGGTTTGCACCCAAGCATGCCAGTTTCAGTTAGGAGGTCTAGGACATACTTCCTCTTAGAAACACTAATTCCCTTCTTTGATCTAGCAACTTCCATCCCCAAAAAAAACCTCATTTGTCCCAAATCTTTTACCTCAAACTCAATGGCCAAGACTTTCTTCAACCTGTCCATCTCTGCCATGTTGTCTCTAGTTAGGATGATGTCATCAACATATACAATCAGAATTGCATTCTTCCCATCTTTAGACTCTCGGAAGAACATAGTATGGTCTAATTGTCCTTGCCGATATCCTTGGCTCGTAATCACCTTTGTAAATCTATCGAACCAGGCTCTTGGAGACTGTTTGAGTCCATACAGGGACTTTTTGAGTTTGCATACTCTATTTTTTTCACCCCTTTTACAAAAGCCTGGTGGTATTGTCATGAAGACTTCTTCTTCTAGTTCGCCATTCAGAAAAGCATTCTTGATGTCAAGTTGCTAGAGTGGCCAATTCAGGTTGGCTGCCAAGGCTAGGAGAACTTGGACGGTATTCAGTTTTGCCACGGGTGCAAAAGTCTCTGTGTAGTCAATGCCATAGGTTTGAGTAAACCCTTTTGCAACAAGGTGGGCTTTGTACCTTTACATTGTCCCATCAGCTTTGCATTTCACGGTAAACACCCATTTGCAGCCCACTAGTTTCTTCCCTCTCAGTAGATTCATCACATCCCATGTTCCATTTTTATCCTGTTAAGATTAGAGGTAAAAGCACGACACCCTATAGACAAAGTATTGTAAGACATGAATTTGGAAATGGGATGGAGAGCACATGACCGAGTTTGTTTTCTGAGAGCAATGGCTAAATTGAGATCAGCCTGTGCAAGTTTATCAAAGGAGGACTCAAGATTACTTGAAGACATTACCTGATCAAGAGTGGATGAAGACTCATGGTTGCTTGGATTTATCACCGGTTCCAACTCTTTTGGTGCCTCGGGTATGAGATTCTCTGTGTCCTTTAATTTTGGCTTTCTTGAGTAGACAAGTATCTCCTTGTTATATTGTTTTCCTACATCTCTCCCTGAATTAAAGTTTTCTTCTATATTTGGCAGATTAGAAGCACTTTTCAAGACAGGCTCAGTGTTTGGGACAGTTTCAGTGTTTGGGACATGCTCGGGTTCAGTAATAAAGGTATTGAAGTCCAAAACTTGAGCTTCTTTACTACTCAAAGTCTCAACCTGAAGCGAGGGCTTTTGGAAATAAGGAGTAGTTTCAAAGAAAGTAACATCAAGACTAACAAATACCCTTTTTGTTGCAGGATCATAACATTTGTACCCTTTTGGGTAGGAGAATAGCCAAGAAAGACACACTTGAGGGCGCGTGGATCCAGTTTAAGTCGATGATGTGTATGGAAAAAAGCAGTACAACCAAACACTTTGAGAGAGAGATTTGAGTTGAGACGAGAGTTTGGAAAAAATGCCTAGAATTTTTGAAGAGGTGAGGCGAAAGAGAGAACTCGACTAGGCATTCTATTAATGAGATATGTAGTTGTGAGAATGGCATCACCCCAAAAAAATTTTGGCATAGTGGTAGTAAAAAGCAATGCACGAGCTACTTCAAGGATATGTCTGTTTTTTCGTTCAGCAACCCCATTTTGATGGGGGGGTGTCGACACAGGAACTTTGATAAATTATGCCATGTTCTTGGAGATAATTTCCCAAAATATGATTAAAATATTCTGTGCCATTATCTGTATGCATAATTTGAATTTTCGTGTGAAATTGTGTTTGAATCATGGAATGAAAATTGATAAACACATAACGCACTTCAATTTTGTCTTTCAATAAGTATACATCCAACAAATACGAGTGTGGTCATCAATAAAAGTAACAAACCATTTTGTGTGGGTACGATTGAGAGTGCTAGACGGGCCCCATACATCACTGTGAAGTTGGTTTGAATTTGGACTTTGGGAAAGAAGTACGTTGGTGTTTTGCAATTTCACAAATCTCACATTGAAAATCAAATGATGTTTTATTCGAACAAATGGAAGAAAATAACTATCTCAAATACTGGAAATTAGGATGACCCATTCTAAAATGCCATAACAAAATATCACTATCCTTGGGAACAGATGCAGAATCACAGATAGCAATTTGACGTTATCCACACAAATTAACCTCCTCAAAGTAGTAGAGTCCCTCACACTCCTTAGCACTACCAATCGTCTTCCCCGATGATAGGTCCTGAAAAACACAATGAGAGGGAAGAAATTTAGTAGAACAATTGGAATTCTTAGTTAACTGGCTAATGGATAGTAAGTTGCAGGATAAATTAGGAACATGAAGAACGGACTCCAGTGTGATGGAGTCAGAGAATCGGATATTCCCTTTGCTTGCGACGGACGAGAGTGATCCATCTGCAATTTTAACTTTCAAATTTCCAGCACAAGGTGAATATGATGAGAAAGATGATAGGCATCGATCATGTGGTCAGAGGCACCAGAATCAATAATCCAAGGAGTTTTGGATCTAGAGGTTATACTCAATGCTTGCAAAAAAATTACCTCTTTGTGCTAAAGAACTGGATGAAATATTTGTGGAAGACTGACCTGAAGTCTGAAAGGTAGAGAACATCTTGTAGAGTTGTTCCAACTGCTCAGAGTTAAATGCACCACTTGAATTGGAACTATTACTGTTTTTCTCCCCTTGAGGTCTCTCGGCTTGATTATCAACCGTGGCTCGTTAGCCCCGATTTTTGTTGCCTTGCCGTGGCTTCCAATCAACTGGTTTCCCATGTATCTCCCAACAAGTCTTCTTAGTGTGGCCAGTTTTTCGACAGTGTTCACACTAAGGGCATCCCTTCTGTTGTCGTGAACTAGATCCTGGAAGAGTCCCTCGAGACACGAAGGCAGACATTTCTGGTCTAGTATGGTCAGTAGAGATTGTCTCCTTCAACATCACCTTACGCCTACTTTCTTCTCGTCTTAATTCTGAGAAAACTTCGCGTGTTGATGGTAAGGGACAACGGCCTAGAATTCTTCCATGAACATCATCAAGGGCCCAATTTAAACCGACAGGAAACTCAAACACCCATTCATTTTCGAGGCATTTTTTATATCAAACACTATCTCCCGAGCATTCCCACTCTTCTTCGAAAATCAGATCGAGTTCCTACCAAAGAGCAGTCATCTCCATATAGTAATCCGTAACATCCCTTTCTCCCTGCTTCATTTGGCGTAGTCGCGTCTTAAGCTCGAAGATTTGGGAGGAGTTCTCGATGTCGGAGTAGGTCTCACGGACGGCATATCGTGAGACCAATAACAACCACTATAGCTTTAGTGAACATATCAACAAGTTGGTGTCTAGACTTCGCATGAGTGGTTTCAATGAGCTTCCATACAAGTTTCTCACCTTGATAAAAATGACAATCAACTTCAGTATGCTTCATTCTCTCATGGGGGCAATGTAAATAGCAGCCTTACTATCACACATCAATTTCATAGGCTGAGACTCTGGAAAACCAAGTTCTTCTAACATGTTCTTCAACCAACCAATTCACATGTATTGTGTGCCATGGCCTTATATCTAGGCTCAGGACTCAGTTAGGCCACAAAAAGTTTCTTTCTTACTCTTTTTAGGATTCTTGGTTACCACCAACAAAAACATTGTGAGGTATTTGGAGTTTGAAGCGGTTTTATTCTTTTAGTAATCACAATGTATCTACGTACACTTCTAGAAAATTCCTATCAGTGTCAGCATGTCAACAGAATACAGAGTGATCTGTTGCACATTTCTGAAGCCCAAAGTCAAGCACAACTACATTGAACCTACCAACCCATGCTTTAGTAGATTTCTTTAGGCCATATAAGATTTTTTTTATTTTTTTTCTTAATGAAAAACCAATGCTGGCTCACACTAAGATATAAGTTGCTCCATACAGATGTCCTCTTGAAGATCACTATACAAAAATACATTGACAAGTGGTGAATAAGGAGATGATCAAACAAACCGAGGCAAGTTTGGCAACCATGGATATCGTGTCACAACAGTCCAAATTGTACACTTGAGTATATCCTTTGGTAACAAGACAAGCCTTTAGAAAATTAATGAAACCATCAATATTGACCTTCACACTATACATCCAACGACAACCAATGGCCAGCACCCAAGTGTCGTTATAACACATGCATTTCTCCGACCACTGTAGTCCTCCATCCAAAATGGGATAAAGCTTTAGGATAGGATTAAAAAGAGCAATAGTCAAGCACTAATAAAACAGTAATATAAGGATGAAAGAAATTATAGTAAATGAAATTAGCGATTGAATGTTGGGTACAGGTGCAATTTCCCTCATGAAAAACAATAGGAAGGTCAACATCTTAGGAAACAAGATCATCCGAAGATGAAACCAAAGGCATAGTAGTAGAAATCGGAGGTGGCTCTCCACCCTTGAGTTATTGTTGTGTGTACATCTGCAAATTAAGATGATCTAGACAACTAGAAGGACTCTATGAAAATGCACGAGGACGACTAGGCAGAGATAATTGGCCAAAATCTAGAAGGATAAGCAAAGGAAAAGCTATGTCAAGGTCAACAAGGATCAAAGAATATGTAGGCCCAAAGAAGGAAACATTGGTAGAAATGAGAAGAGGGGTAAAAAAAAAAAAACAATTCAAGTTAGGACTATAATAACAACATCCCTTGAATGCATGAGTAGCCAAAAAAAATACATTTGATAGCATAAGAGATCAAACTTATCCACCCCTAGATTTATTGATGGACAAAGGACACACACATGAATATACATGGAGGTAAAAAGAATAAAGGAACATTCAGGATAAGATCAGAATAAGGTATTGTTGAATAATTGGTTAAAATGGAAGACTTAACATCAATGATAGGTATCTCCCTATATTTATAATATATGTAGAGTACAATTCCAAAGACCATAATACCCTCACTAACTCACACTAATTAATATAACTCTCACACATACAATAATAATGCTAAATGACTAAATAACCATTAACACTCCCCCTCAAGCTGGAGCATATATCATATGCTCCTAGCTTGTTACAAATGAATTTCACACGATCATATGTTCCTAGCTTGTTACAAATGAATTTCACACGAGCAACTCCCAAGGCTTAGTGAACAAATCAGCAAGCTGAAACTCAAAGTTCACATGAGTGGTTGTGATGAGCTTTTGTACAAGTTTCTCCCAAATAAAGTGGCAATCAACTTCAATGTGTTTTGTCCACTCATGAAAGACCGGGTTGGAGGCAAAATGAATAGCAGCTCGATTATCACACATCAACTTCATAGGCTGAGAATGTGGAAAACCTAGTTCTTTCAACATGTCAACCAAACAAGTTCACATGTAGTGCGCACACAGCTCTATACTCTGAATCAACTTCTTACTTTTTCCAAGACACCCAATTACCACTGATAAAGATACAGTACCCAGTTATGGATCTTCGGTCAGAAGGCAACCCAACCTAACCTACATCTGTATATCCTTGAATATAAGTGTAGGCCAAATCCTAATATAAGAGACCTCTCCCTGGTGCACTTTTGAGATATCTCAAAATGCAAATTACTGCATCCAAGTGACTTGTTCTCAGGAATCAAGAAACTAACTCCCAACATGCGAAGGATAAATATGGTCGAGTGACTATAAGATAATTCAACTTTTCAACAAGTCTTCGGTAGCGTCCTAGGTTAGGGAACAAATCACCCATATTTGGCATTAACTTACTATTGAGATCCATGGGTGTATCAACAGGTTTGGATCCCAACAGCCTCGTTTCATTTAAAAGATCAAGAACATACTTCCTCTGTAACAAGACAGTTCCTATACAAGATCTCGATACTTTTATAACCAAGAAGTACTTCAATGGCCCCAACTCCTTTGTGTGAAACTTAGCTTGCAATAAATGCTTTAGGATTTGAATACCTTGATCATTGTCACTAATAATCACAATACCATCCACTTACACTTTATGCAAATCCTTCCGGATGGAGTATTATGATAAAATACAAAATGATCTACTGCACACCGTTGAAGATCCATGTACTACAACACTAAAGCGAACAAACCATGCCCTCGGAGACTATTTTAAACCATATAGTTACTTCTTGAGCCAACAAACTTAGCTTGACTCCCCTGAGCAACAAACCTAAGTGCTCCATATAGACCTCCTCCTAAAGATCACCATATAGGAAAGCATTCTTCACGTCTAACTAGTATAGAGGCTAGTGATAGGTGGTGGCTAAGGAGATGAACCAATGTACAAAGGCAAGTTTGGCTACAGGGGAGAACATGTCCAAATAGTCCAAGCCATACACCTGAGTATATCCCTTAGCAACAAGGCGGGCCTTCAATCGAGCTAGGGAACCATCTGGATTAACCTTCATAGTGTATATTCGACAACAACCAACCACAGACTTATTAGGAGGAAGACGTACCAAGTCCCAAGTATCATTATCCTATAGAGCATGCATCTCTTCTATCATTGCATTCCTCCACCCAAAATAGGACAAGGCTTCAAAAATAGATTTTGGAAGAGCAACAAACGACAAATTACTAACAAAATAGTAATGCAAGAGTGACAAGAAACCATAACAAACAAAATTAGAAATTGGATGTTGGGTATAACGACATTTACCCTTCCGAACAGCAATGGGTGGATCAATATCATAGGAAATAGGGTCATCTAACAAGGGAACTAAAGGCGTAGAAGTGGAAGCTAGAGGTGTCTCTCCTCCCTTGAGTCATCATGCATATACCCGCAAATTGGGATGATCCAAGCAATGAGAAGGACTTAAACTGGATGAAGATGTTGGAAGATTGGGCACAGATATTAGGTTAGGATCTGGAAGACAGGGCAAAGGAAGGGACTCATTAAGGTCAACAGAACTCAAGGAATCAGAGTAGTATGGTGTAGACTCAAAAAAGGTGACATTAGCAGAGACAAAGAATCAATGCAAAGTAAGGCTATAACATCGATATCCCTTTTGAGTATAGAAAAGCCCTAGAAAAATAAATTTGATAACGCAAGGATCCAACTTATTCATTCCTAGAGTTAATTGATAGAGAAAAAAGACGCACAACCAAATATACAAGGAGGAAGGGAGAAAAAAGGAGCCTTAAGGAAGATAACTGAATATGGGATTTTACCACCAAGGATAGAGGATGGCATTTTATTAATGAGAGAGCAAGCAGTGAGCACGACATCACTCCAAAAAATTTTGGGGACATTCATTTGATACAATAGGGTACGAATGACTTCGAGTGTATGTTTGTTTTTTCATTTTGCAACTCCATTTTCTTGTGGAGTGTGGGCGCAAGATGGTTGATGGATCATAACAAAATTAGTCATATATTTACTGAATTAGGTATTGGAGTACTCCTTTGCATTATCAATATGAAGTATCTTAATTGGCATATCAAACTGAGTCTTTATTTGAGAACAGAAGGCGCAAAAGATATTAAACAACTCAAAATAATCTTTCACTAAATACAAGCAATTCATCCTAGTGTAGTCATCAATAAATGTGACAAAGTATCAAAACCCCAATTTCAATGTAACACAACTCAAACCTCAAACATCAGAATGGACAAGCATGAAAGGACTATCTACTCGTTTGTTGGATCGGGAAGCAAAGGGTACACAATGATGTTTTTCCAACTGACAAGACTCAAACTCAAGACTAGACATAGAATTCAAGGTAGGAACTAGCTGTTTTAATTTGCCCAGGGACAGATGACCAAGGCGACAATGGAGTTAAAGCAGTGTAGCAACGGCAGTGCAAGCAATGGGAGAAGAGAGCGACTCAAAGTAGTAAAGTCCACAAGCCTCACGTCCTATGCCAATTGTCTTCCTCATCTTCAAATCTTGAATAATCACAGAATCAGGAAAGAAGGTTACAGAGCAATTAATGTCTTGTAAGCTTACTAACTGACATGAGATTGAAAAAGGACTTAGGAATGTGTAAAACAGCAGAATGAGAGATAAAGGGAGTAGGATTTACTGTTCCTATCCCTTTAACTATAGTTGTCAACTGACTCAACCCATCAATAAAAGTAATTGTTAGTAGATTTTTAGGATATTGGAGGGCAGAAAAGAAGTTGGTTATACTTGTCACATGGTCAATAGCAACAAAGTCGATAATCCAAGGACTAGTGGGAGAGATACCCGATGACATACAAATTGTAGGATTATCCTTCAGAGCAAAAGATGCAATGTGATGAGATGCTTGTTGGGACGTTTGATACTATAGGAACCTTGAATACCCTTCCTCCGAGATAGTTATAGTACGCTGTCTTGAACAAATGCATGATGAGGGAAACACCCTTTTGGAATTTGAGGACGCCATCCTAACACACATAACCTCGATACAGCAGCAAACAAATGCTCTTGGATTTCCAAAAGTGAACATTTGGACCAACCGAAACAACCGCAAGGAAACTTCCAGTCTCCAAACCAACCGAACCAAACACAAATGAGCCAACCGCTGACTCAACCACAAACGAGTCACCAACAACTGGACATAGCACTGCCACAACCCTACAAAATCAATGTATAAATGCTGCCACTGCACCAAGAGACTTAGACACAGCCCCAAGAAACCAACACACAGCTCTAACAGTACCAAACATCCTCTATACGGTAGAAAATTTGAAGTACACAGTGAACAACAACCTCCTGGAATTTGTGAATGCCATCCCAACACACAACATTCAACAACCAGAGCAAACCACAAGCACACAATGAACAAGAAAGATAAAAATAAATCAAGAACACAACAATACCACTGTTTCAGGCCTCAATGAGTTCTATAATTATTGACCAACAGCTTCAGGCATTAACAAGCAATCATTCCCGGAATGCTGCACATGAGAAACTAAAAAAAATGGGCAGAAAAGATGACAAACAACTTGTTATTATGGTGCAAGGAAGGATATGAGACATTTGGGAGGATATCGGAGCAAAATAGCTGCCCAAGTGTGTCTCACGCGCGAGCGAATGGGGTTGGCACTGTTGGCTTTCATCCAGCGCATGGCGGCTACTCTGGCTGTGAAATTTTGAGGGCTGACAGATCGGCAGGTTCTGTGGCTTGCTATGTGGTTAGCTTTGCAAAATATGAGGTATTTCTTGAGGTGTTGCAGAGGACAGCAGAGTCCAGGATTTTTCTGGTGACTGCAGCTTTTTCCGGCAACTGCTGGACCTCCTCCTGGAATTTGGTGATGCTAACGACCCTTCTACAGCAGCAGGTTGTGTGGTGTTATAATGTTTAGGGTTTGATTTAGCAGCGATCATGCAATTAGGATTTACGTCGGATCTTACTCTGATGCCATGTTGAATAATTGGGTAAAATGGAATACCTAACATCAATGATAGGTCTCTCCCTCTATATATGTCAAGTACAATACCAAAGACCATAACACCATTACTAACTCACACTTATTAACAGAACTCTAACACATAAAATAATAATGTTAAATGACTAAATAACCATTAACAGGTATTTTACCACCAAAATAGAGGTGATGTTCTGTTAATAAGAAAGCAGGCAGCAAGCAGGGTATCACTCCTACAATTTAAGGACATTCATCTAATAAATCATATAGTAGGGTAAAAGCAAGTTCAAGGATGTCAATTTTTCCTCTCTGTGGCTCCATTTTATTGTGGAGTATGAATCATACTAGGCTTAGTCACATAGGTAGTGAATTGGGTACTAAAGTACTCCTTATTATTATCACAAGTATCCAGTAAATCAAATTGAGCCATTGTCTTAGAACGAAGGCGCAGAGGATTTGAAATAACTCAAGAATGATCCTTTCTTAAATAAATCCAAGTCATCAATCATCTACAAAAGTAACAAGTATCAATAATCCAACTTCAACACAACCCTACTAGGAACCCAAACATGGACTAACATGATAGGGCTTACTGCACTTTTATTGACTCGGGAAAAAAAAATGCTCTCTTAACTAGAAAGGCTCACACTTAAGACTAGACACAGAACTCAAAGCAATAACCAATTGTTTGATGCTGTCCAATGAAGGATGACCAAGGCAATAATGGATTTAAAGTGGTGTAGTAGCAAGGCAGTAGGCGGTAGCGAGTCAATAACTCAAAGTAGTAAAGTCCGCTAGCCTCATGTCCTCTACCAATCATCTTCCTCATCTTGCAATCCTAAATGACAATAGAATAAAGAAAGAATATTACAGAATATTCATGGATTTTTCAATCTTGATAACATAAGATTAAAGGGAAACTTAGGAATACACAAACAAAGGAAGTAGGATTTGCTGTCCCTATTCCCTTAATATTAACAGGCATCCATAGTGGATTCTGTGGTGGCTACATTGGCGATGTGTGGGAGTTTACTGTGAAGATCCCAACACTGCTCAATCATATGATCTCATCCACAATGAGTACACATGCATCAAGGGGGCCTTTACCATGTCCATCCCTTCTGCCATGACCACCCGAACCACCCAAAAACTTTCGCAACTTCATGGTTGAAAACCAGGATCACCTTGTGTTGTTAGTACGCCAATTTGGATTTGCACTTGGGTTGATTAGTCAGTACACATTTTGAATCATTTAGATAGGATGGAATACGGAAAATAGAAAAATATTATTGCATCATAGTTCATAGTTCATACAAAAACAAAGTTACAAGAATAACTACAGCGCCTCATTTTATATTTTTACTAAAAATCACTTTATTGCTTCAGCAGTTTGAAAAGTAATTGAAGAGGATAATGTACAACCAAAATAAACTATTTTTTTTAAATATCAACATAGTAAAATACGAAAAATTATTATTAATAACTTTAATATCTATGTAATATATATATATATATATGTATTAATGTACGTATGTATTAAACTAACAACTACACACACAAAAAAATACAAATTTGTTTGTTATACAATTTCAAGGAAGAGAAATGTAGGTACATTACTTTTATTCTTACTCATTTAAATAACATAAGTTATAAATCAAAAAATACAATTAGTTAGTAAATTAATATATCTCTTTAATGTATATTGATGTGTTTTTTTTTTTTTTTTTACAAAATTGTTGGACTATTTAAATAAACAAGTTAGTATACAAAAAATTAAAATTCAAAATTACAAGTTGTACTCAAATAAAATTCTCACTTCTCTCAAATAAAATTTTGTTCAAATCCATCCACCATTGCAAGGAAGCCCTCTTCTCTCTCTTCATTGCACAATCCCTCTTCTCTCTTTCGTCACAGGCTTCACAACAGCAGGAAGCCCTCTTCTCTTTCTTATAGCAGGCTCCACAGCCACAGGAAGCCCCCTTCTCTCTCTGTATGGCAGGCTTTGCAGCAACAGTGAATATTTTCATATGATTTTGAAATTTCTGAGTATTTTTTATTTTTTATTTTAAAATGGTTAACAAACCTGGGTCGCCACTTTTGGGGATTTGGACCCCAACCCACATCAATCCAGGATGCTATTGATCTATAATCGGTACGTGAAATCTAAATTGTGGTTCAGAGGGGCAGTGACCCAAGTAACTATGAGTAAAATACTACTATTAAACATTACTTTATAATTTTAATTTAAAATTAATTAATTAATTAATTATTGGTTGTTGTTTAGGGCTGGCCTTGGATCAACAGGAAGGTTGCTCCGTTGTGACTGGTTGGTCATGTGTTCGAATCCAAGAAAACAGCTTCTCTGTATAAAGCAGGATAAGGCTGTATACACTATAACGACCTCACCCTACTCTCGCAAAGCAGGAAGCCTTGTGGCCTGGGGACACCCGTTGTTGATTGTTGTTGTTCATTTATAATTTACATAATTTAGTTGGGTAAGAATAATAGTGATGTTTTTCTATAATTTATATTCCATCTCTAGTAAATAATTCAAAAATGTATCCCGATCTGACACAACTTATCAACTAATCGACCCAACTAAGTGGCTCGAGCATACCACAAAATGGCATATCAACTAAGCCTACTCTCTCAATAATTGCATACCTCTTAAGTAGCATGCACCATTTCCCATACCCGTACCACAACCCAAAACACACTGTTCCAAGTAACTATCATTGAAGCACTAGAAGCATGGGCTAAGGAATGGATGCTAGAGGAAGCACAAAGGACACTGAATAAACATCAGCAAATATGGTGACTCTGCACCACCAAGAATCAAGTTCGAACTGCCTCAAAATCAAGTTTGAAACCGTTAGGACCCAAATGACTATCATCTGCTCCCTCTACTTTCGCATCTCATGGACAATGGGTGTTACATGTAGCGCAATGTTGAGGAGTTCCTCATGGATATGCTTCATCTCTGCAAAGTATTCTGTGACACTTGTCTCCCAGTTATAAGTGAAAGTACTCCATGGAAAGATTGTACATGCGAGTAATGTTACCATAATATAAGAGTTTAACATAATCCTATATCTCCTTGCATCCATCTAGATGCATGCACATCCGTGCAATCTGGGGTCCCACCGAGTTCCATGGTTAGGGAGACATCAATACATCTTCCTAAACCCATACTTCTTTGTCATCGTTGAACTAGATTGAAACAAGTGTTCAGATTTGCCTAAGCATGTCATATAGATCTTGACAACCTTAGACCCCTGCATATGATTCTTTTCATCCAATTCCAACCTCTCAGTTGTAATATGCGGCAAAGAAGAAGGAAATATATTTTTGGTATTCTTGGATTCCAACCCTGCACACACAACTGAGACCACAAACGAACAAAATAAACAGGAGGAACAAATCATAAAACACAGACATAACACTGTTTCAAGCCCCAATGAACTCAACTCCATTGACAAACAGCCTTTAGCAATACCACACAATCATTCCTGGAATGCCATGCATGAAAATCTAAAAGGCGGGATTTTTGGACCCACCTCCATCATCAAATACTTGATAATATGATTTATAGAGGGATTCAAACAATGCAGGACAGGTTCAGGCGAAAAACGTGGTTGCATTAAGCATGTGGAGTTGGATCTTTGACCAACACATAAGGGTGTATGAGGCAGGCTCTAGCAAAGGGATTTCAGGGCTGGGTCTGTGGGTAGCTGTTGTGTTGGTTTTGCAAGATCTCAAGGGATTTTGTTAGAAGATAAATATGTGATTTTAGTAACTAGGCAGTGTGAGCAGGAGTATTTTGTCCTCATGTTTTTGTCATTATTGATATATAAAAGGGCAGACCTGGAGCTGTAAATAAGCTCCAGGAAAACAGCCCACTGGCTTTCTCTTCTCCCTCTCTTCTTCTTTTCTTTTGTCCTCATGTTTTTGTCATTATTGATATATAAAAGGGCGTATCTGGAGCTGTAAATAAGCTCCAGGAAAACAGCCCACTGGCTTTCTCTTCTCCCTCTCTTCTTCTTTTCTTCTCTTCTCCATCTCTAACTAACGATTGCCATATTATTTTCATTGAATCTTCAATTTAGTTTATATTTACAACATTGAATCAGAGCAGTTTCTCTTAACCTTATTAATCTAACGTAGTTACAGTCCTTCTCTTCCTCTCCTTTTCTCTCCCTTGTCGACTTCTAAAGTTAAGATTATTTTTTTGGCTTGAGTCATTTCAGGATTCTTATCCTACTCTCATACATAAGCCACTCTTTTGGGTATTGTGTGGCTCGTGATAGTTTGCTCATTTAAAGAGTCTAAAGATAGCACCCTGCTGTTTCTGGTGGACTGCTATAGCTGTTCCAATGTTTCCTCTGACTGTTGGTCAAGTGATGATGATGTTATGCTGTTGTGATTTCTGTTTTCATGCCTGCCAGGTCGGTTATCAGTCTCTTCCCTGCTGTTTAAGCGTCTTTGGTGCTTCGTCGTGGTCTGCCCTGTTCTGTGTGGCCAGAGTGGGGTCTGCCCTGTTATGTGTGGTCAAAACCAACTTTGACGAGATGAGTGAAAGAATACTTAAGTTTTTGGTTCCTCCTAGCATACTGAAACTTTAGTTCTTTGGTCATAGCTTCACATTGAAGTTCTAGACCTTTGAATATCTGGAGAGAGGTTCTGTGTTAGCACATGTTGCCTAATTCAGCATCATTGCTTTATGTCGTTCAACCTAATACTGGTGCTCCCTGATTGTAGTGCACTAGGGTTGGTTTTGATGGCCTTTGCAGACAGGGCTTCAGCTGACGCTGTTAGGGTGTAGATCGCTGCTATCAAATGGGTTGGATCCCACCAGCTACTTGTTCTAGTCCTAGGCAATGCATGTTCCTATTAACGAAAAGGGAAGTAAAAGTATATACAGCATTCTCCTTCGTTTCTAGACTACAAGGACTATGAAGATTGGATGAAAAAGAATGATATATTACTTGTGCAGTTGTGGAATAGCATGGAGCCACAAATTGCTACAAACGTGATGTTTTCTACAGCAGCCAAGGCCATAAAAGAAGGTCTTCATGAAATCATGTTTTAAAACACAGACCAGCAAGCTACCCGGTGAAGCCATCGCGTCTGTCAAATCAATCGAACAACATTACAATAATGAAAGATAATATCACAAATATGTGATTATAGGCTAATCATCATCTATTAGCTAATTATGATAAAAAAAGAATAATAACAATAATTTAGATAAAATTTAAATTTTTATATTTTATAAATTATTCTTGAAATTAATTAATTATTATATAATATTAAAAGTCAAAAAAAATCCAAAGACAAAAAAAATGACTTTGATTCATTAAAAAAAATCTATATATTTAAGTTCGTGCAAGCATGAATGTAAGTGTACATACATGGATGCAAATAAGTTGGTTACTTGGTTATATATATTATTTGTCGAGAAACAGATCACAAACAGAATGCTGGCTCATTGGCAACACTTACCCCCCATATCGAGGAGTCCCTGGGTTAAACCCATCTGCAAAATGTTCCATCATTTTTTTCTATTAAAGAGAATTGGGTCAGCCCGCCCAATTCACTTACAGGTTGGGCCGGGTTGACCAAGTCCAGTCAAGTTGACTTCAGTTCATTTGATCCAGTGAAATCACCTAGACAAGGAAAAAATGATTGGTTGCAGTCCAACTCGGTCATGTTCAGTCTGATTTTCAAAACTATGCATGAAAACTTCCCATGAGATAAAAATCAAACTCATGTTTTTAACTTGTATGAAAGTTTTTCCCACAATCAAATTCTTGTCGATAAATCCATACCATCCATGAATGAAGCATATGTTAGAATCATATGGGTCACAGAAGATGGCTCTTAGTCTTGTTCTCAACTTCTTCCTGCAATAGTTCAACCATGATTTGCATTGCATGTAACTGTGATGGGGGAAGTGTTAGAGGATGAGGATGAGGATGAGTTTTGGATGGTGGTAGTGAAGAGGTGGTGAATCAAGATTAGTTCGTCATGGCAATCTTGCATTTGCACACATTGTAGCAAAGACGATGATGCTTATGATCTCTATTAAGATCTCCATTGGAAACCAACTTGGGCCAATAGGTCTCTTGCTGAGGATTATTCTATTGTTTACACTTCATCAACTTGATTGTCACTAGACCTAACATATCCTTCATTGTGGGAGTGGTGAATCAATTTATGGAAAATCCAAATAACTAGGATGTTGTTTGTTAGATTCTTCGACATTTCAAAGGCTCTCCCAGGCTTGATATATATACGTGATAGAAACAGTGAGATCATGGGATACTTTAATGCAGATTAAGCTAGCTCTGTTGATGATCAGAGATCTACTACTAGATACTATACATCTGTAGGAGGTAATCTAGTTACCTGGCATTGCAAGAAATAAACTACTGGATCTAGCTGAAACAAAATACTGACCTATGGCTCATATAGTGAGTGAGCTTATGTGGTTGAAATCTCTGATGATAGATTGGGATTCTTGGTAATGGATCCAAGTACGTTTGGTAATAGTCAAGCTGCCATTTATATTGCTAGCAACCCATTTTTTCAAAAGAACATAGAGCACATTGAAGTTGACAGTCATTTTGTGAGAGATGCTACATTAAAGTCCTTTTATGAAATCTATGGATCAGTTAGGTGATGTTGTCACGAAGGCTTTATTTAAGCCTGCTATGTCTAATGGTTGTAAACAAGCTAGGGTTAGGTGATATTTATACACCTCCAGCTTGAGGAGGAGGGTTAAAAGAGAATAGGCTATTTTAATAATTCGTGGTGTAAGTGGGGGTATTTTTGTCTTTATGTCATTTTATTATTAATATATAGACCTAGAGATTTAACTGCCAACTAAGCTTTCTCATCTTCCTCTCTTCTTTTCTTCTCTTCTCCATCTCTAACCCTAAGTGCTGTATTTTCTTCATTGAATCTTCAATTTATTTCATTTCAGAGTTACAACAGGTTTTTGGTGCTCCAAGCATGCAGCATCGTCCATGAATTTTCCAGAGTGCTGTTTCTTCAGCAGCTTCTGGGCTGTTTGCAGGCCTACAGTAGTGCAAGCAGCTCTCCTGCAGTGGTGGACAAGCAACAGATTAAAGGTTTTAGGGCTCAGTTTGGCGGTGGCTGTGCGGCACTTATGGCTTAGATCTCAGGAACATGATCCAGTACGATGTTAAAGCATTTTGTACAAGACCTAATCACAGCCATAGGTCCCCCTCTACTTATAATACAAGTACATCACAGTGAACATACTACCCTCACTAATTCTTAGTTACTAGCACAGGTAACAATACTAAATAACCAATAACAAATTCAACATATCCTTCCAGTTGATACCCAATGAAGACTAACTTGTTTGCCCACAGGAGGCTCAACCAACTGCCATGTACCATCATCTCAGACATCATTGCTTGCTTCCAACCAGAATGCGCTAGAGCATCATAACTAATTGATGAACAGAGTTAGAATCTAAGGACGCTGAGAAGGCACAATAAAAAAAAGACAATGGATGACCGGTACAAGATCAAGTTCCTTTGCAAAGAGCAATAGCCAAGTCAACTGAATTAGAAGTGACATTATCTGAGTCAACAGTGGGACCAACAGAGGAGTCCACAATAAGAGTAGTCAGATCTGTAGGCAAAATCAACGATGGTGAAAAAGCATTGAGAGGGCCTTACCAGTTTATCTTCCTAGTATGAAGATGACATACCTTACAGAAGGTGATGCAAAACTAGAACAGAACCAGAAAAGGAACAACAAACTCGAAAGTTGAACAGACTGAGAAGATAAAAAATATGCATTGGACTCGAAGAATGTTACATCAGCATAAACAAGAAACTTGAGAGAAATAGGATTATCACACTTGTACCCCTGTTGAATCCTAGGGTATCCCAAAGAGATGCATTTTACTGCACAAGGATTTAACTTGTCACGCCCAAGAGATAAGTCATCACAAAAAACATAAGCATCCAAGCACATAAGTTGGCAAAATAAGCACTTCTAGTCAGAGAAAAGAATAGAGTGAAGAGTACCACCATGGTCTTAAATTTCCACGAAATTGTCGAAATTTCCATCGAAATTTCTGATTTCTGTCACCCTCGAAATCGAAAATTGCCAGTTGATTTCCGTTTTGCATAATTTCCGTCAAAATCTCATCAAATCATCCAAAATTTATTGAAATCTTGAAACTTTAGCGAAATTTGTCGCAATTTTAACTATACGATCAAATTTTAGTGAAATTTCTATCTTAATTTTATCGAAACAAAAGATATTACAAGTGCTTTTGAAATTATATGAAAAAATAACTTACAGTAACATTATATTTAACCATTCATGTCTAAATTATCATTATTTGTATAATAAATAATAATGATTCATGAATTTCATTTGTATTAACTGAATATGTTTAATGTACATTATCTTACAAATATGTTTGATACACATACTATTTTACAACTTTTCTACCTCATACAAAACTTAGATGTATTTAATTTGTAATGTATTAGTCCTAAAACTTATATTATTATGTTTGTTAACCAATTCTAAAGTTTCACAAAGAATTCCATGCTTTACTACTAATTTCCGTTTTTTTTTCAAATAGAAATCGAAATTGACATTGAAATCGAAATTTTTGTTGAAATTTCCGTACTTTTGGAGCTTCGAAATTTGAGTCGAAATCGAAATTTAAGACCCTGAGTACCACCATTTAAAATAGATGAGGGAAGACAAATAATAAGATACCATGCAGAAGGAACCATGTTCCCCAATAAGACTTTTGGAACATTCATATGAAACAGAATATGAGAATGGACCAAATGAAACAAATTTAATGAACTACTGAACTTCATAACTCTTCGCACTACTTTTATTCAGCTGCACCATTTTATTTACAGGTGAACAGCTGGGTGGGAACCAGGCTTCTTCTCTAATCCTAATTAAAAACACATGGTCATTTAAAATCAGACCAAATTTACCATTAATAGCCTCATGTCCTTCATCAAGATCAGAACTTGAGCTCTATCAAAGCCAGACTTTGCTGAAGTAGACTTGTCCACTATAATGCAATCATTGTAATTGCAGGCCACATTTCACCAATTTTCCTGAAGCAAAAGGAGGTCCAAGCATTCAGCAGGTCCCAACTATTCAGCAAACTCACCATTCCAAGGGTTAACCTCCACAAACCAACCATTCCATCGCCTCCTTTGGAACATCTTCCAACCCTGCCCCACAAATATTTCTAACCCTATATTCCAAAATATGACATTAATCATTTTAGACGAAGTGAAAAGATATGCAAACCTACCTAATGAAACTCAAGGCTTTGTTGTTTTGTTAACGTTTGACAAACAGGGGAGCTCATTGATGCAGTATCCAAGGTGGAAATAGACTACACAATCAGTCATATTATTAATCTGACAGGTGAGGACAATTATGGGGAGATATGGTTGCAAAAAATAGATTTTCTCGTGCGGAAATGCAGCGGTGGGGTCTATGGAAGGAGTTATTGGATGAATCTTCAGCCCACACCTCGAAGTTCCCACGAAAATTATGAACATATCAGAATTGATAATAAAAATGGAAAAGGAAAACTCTATTGCTTCTTCATTATCTGGACCAAGGTCTTAAATTTTTTTACTAAAATCTCAACACTTCAAAGCACAGAAATTTTAATGTCGATTCGATTTTGATTTTAAGAAATAAGAAATGAAGGAAATTAGTAGTGAAGCATGGAATTCTTTTATGAAGCTTCAGAAACTATTAATAGACATAATAATGCAAGATTTAGAACTAAAATTTTAAAAAATACATCAAGGACAAGATCATGGGGTATAAGGTGCAATAATTGTAATATAATAATCATTTTAAACATAATCAATGATTATAATTCATAAATTAGTTAAATGTTACTTACTATACAAATAAAGATAATTTAGACATAAATAGTCAATAAAATCTTCTAGCTAATATCTAAGCTTGTTTTTTTTCATATAATTTCAAGAATCTGAAAGCTATAATTCATATCCTTGTGATAATCAATAGTTTCAATAAAAAAGAAGATAAATTAAGAGATAAATTTCAATATGCGTTTTGAATCTCAAATTTGAATCTCAAGGAAATTTTTTCCTACAACAAAAATTTCAAGATCTCGATAAATTTTGGATGACCTCTGGAAATTTCAACAGAAATTTTGTAAAACAGAAATCAACCGTCATTTTAATTTCAAGGGTGATGGGAAATGAATTTCAGCAGAAATTTCAACCATTTCATGGTAATTTAAGACCATGAATTATGGACTAACATGAATAATAAGTACAGGGCAGCATTGCACATTAAATATATCTAGGAAAATGAAGTATTCTTGACTACGGCTGTTTAGATTTCTCAACTCATAGACCTTATAAGTGAAATTTGGAAATTGACTCATAAATGAAGTTGGACTTAGAAAATGACAGACCTTGACTAGATCATATGTCACACCTAGACAACAACAATTAATAAATATTATAGTAACATTAAATATGCTTCACTAGTGCAGCAGCCTAGTATCATTCCTCCCTTTTCAGAAGAAACTTGCCATCATGCAAGTTGCTATCTTTAATGGTTCACACATTTGAGCATACTCCACAGAAGCTCCATTTTCCTATCCAAGAGTTCCAACAGTTAGGCTTTCCTTTCCACACTGCCAAAAATCAAAATTATTATCATTTTCTCCTCTAATTTCCTGCACCTTGATTGCCTTTTTTGCCTCATCTTCTCCCTTGTAATTGGAGGTTTTCCCTATTAGGAACTCATCTTTGTGATTACAATTCAGATCCCAACTCCTCACTTGATCCTTTCTAAACTTGCAATGGTGATTGTTGATGGTTATCTTAGTCATTTAGCATTGTTAGTGTGTGACTGTTATGTTAACATGTGTGAGTTAGTAAGGGCATTATGGTCTCGGGAAGTCTGGAATGTACTTTGACATATTATAAATAGAGGGAGAGACCTCTCATTGTGATAAGGTCTTCCATTTTACCCAATAATTCAATGGTGATCACAGATTCTTTTTGGCTTCCACAAATTTCCTTTGAGCTCGTTAAACACCCAGCACATTTCTAGTGTTCTTTGCCTCCAAAACTTGTTTCGTTGCCATCTCACTCTTGATTTGGATTTGGTAGTAGCATCTACTATGTCATTTTCTAGTCGCTGATCGTCAAAACCCTTATTATTGTGGCAACCATTGATGGTTGCTTTTGTTGTAATTCCACTAATATCTTTAGGGTGAGTAATGTACCAAGAGCTTCATGTGCTATAAATTGATTTTCAATTGAGGAAACACTTGGTAATTCTATCAAGTCTCATTTTGAGCTACATTATGGTTTGTTTTATCAAAACTACTTGCCTGCATTTCATCCTCCTTGTTTGTCACATCAATTTCTTTCATGGGCTCTAAAACTAGCTTCTTCTTCTTTGTCACCATTTTTGACATAGAAAGATTACGTATTGTCATTGTCCTCATGGAAAGCACTTTGGTCACTTTGCCAAGGATGACCAAGTACAATATGGCATGTTTCCATCAATACCATGTAAAAACAAATGGATTCTTTATGAGAGATTCCAATTGACAAATTGATCACGTACCTTATGCCATGATACTTCCTTCCCTTTATTGGCCCAAAGAATACAATATGGCAAAAGGCGTTCCACCACTTCAAGCTTCAATTTTTCCACTACTACCTCAGCCAGCAGATTTTTGAAATGGCCGTTGTCAAATACTAACTTCTAAATCTTTCTTTTTGTCATACATCTTGTTCTAAAATGAGTCTTCTACAGACAATCATCTTACATCTAAATATTTTCACAATCTGTCCTTTGCTCTTCTTTAGAGGTTGCTATTGCCATCACAACCATCACCCATCTTATCAACCAAGGTCTTCCTTCCAGTAGCAACAACCAAAGGTTTCCTTTACATCTAGAATAATTTCTTTCAAATATAAATAGGAATCCATAGATCCAAGGAACAAAACCAACGGACTTGGTTAAAAGTAGAAGAGGAATTACCAAAAAGGAACATGTGAAGGGCAATAGAAATTTAAAAATCCCAAATGAAGCAGCAAACAGAAGCAACACTAATCAACTAAGGAAGTAATTGCTCTAAGACCAATTTGATGCAGCATGCAAGGTGGAAATGAACCGCAGAAATGCAGCAGTGGAAGCTATGGAAGGAGCCACTGTGTGAATTCTCAACCCAAACTTCCACATTCTCAAGAAAATTCTGGATATATCAGAATTGATAACCAAAATGGAAAAGGAAAACTCAATATTGCTTCTTCATAATCTAGACTAACATAAATATAAGTAAATGACAGCCTTGCACAATAAATGCACCTAGGAAATGAACTATTCTTGATTACAAATTTATAATTCTTAGCTGCTTTTACTCTAGACTCAAAGATCATATTAATGAACTTTGGAACTTTATCATAAATGAACTAGTAGGAAAAGTTGGACTAGAGAAATCGCACACTTTGACCAGACCATAATTATGACACCAATATAAACAAAAACTAATAAATATTATAGCAACTAACAATATTAGGTATGCTTCTCTAGTACAACAGCCCCGGATCACTCATAAAATAATCTCCCCATAAAAAATGAGGAAGAGTCTAAGAAGTAGGAGAATAGCATCCAAATCTAACACTGCACTAAGAAGTAGGAGAATAGCATCCCAATCTAACACTGCACGTTCATGTGCAGTTGTGCACTTGTGCACCTGTGCGAGTATCTGGAATATAATGTGTTGTGCAAATATCTGAAATATAATGTTCTATGCAGGATTGGATGGATAATTTTGGCCCAATATAGAGGCCAAATTCAAAGAACAAGGTCAAAGGATTCTTGGGTCCTAAGCCCTAATGAATTTAGTTTAATTTTTAGTTTTAGGCACTTAGGTTCACATGTATGTGGGGTTTGTTCATAAATAAACATGTCTTTACAGGTCTATCTGTAATTTTCTTGTATTTTATTCTTTGTTATATGTTAAGAGTTTTGAAGCCATGAAAAAGAAAAAATATATATATAGTTTTTAGCAGACTTGAAATCTGAGAGTTTTGTATGTTCCCCCCTCCCTCA